>NC_136806.1:40778074-41113074 GCF_951216825.1 Electrona antarctica | reverse complement strand
CAATCCTATGTAAATAAAAAAGTGAGAAAAAAAATGAAGTGATTGGTGTTACTTTTATTTAAAATAATAATAATTTCCAAACTCACTGCAGATTAGTACATGTAAAACTATATGGATTGTAGCCTACCCAAAAACTACTACCATGCACCTACAGTATACTTTCCCTGACCTCTTGCTATATGGAGAGTTTGGAGACCACATAACCACTTCATAGGGAACCGGATCCCCCAATATTTATTCCCCTTCCACTCAGCATTGCCATAAATGGTAATGTCTATTTTATAGACTTATTTCTGTGCTGCATGTGTCAGACAGAAATATTTAGATGCTCACATGACTTCTGTTTACCCATTTGATTTCTATCATTCTCGCCTACACCCGCTCTATTCCCCCTCTCTGTCTCTCCATCTGTCTGTCTCCCTTCTGTCTGTCTGTCTGTCTCTCCATAGCCCCCCCCTCCCCCTCTTTTTCTCTCTGTGCTCGGTGAGCTAGCCTTGGTGATGAGGCCATGTTGTGTAGAATCTGCTGAGGTGGTCCAATGGGGGCTCTGTCTAGCCCTTGGCAGGGTTCTACTTCTGCCATAGTCAGGATGCCAGGCTAATCAGGCCTCTTTGCCTGGGTTTTGTTGTGCTAATCCAGTCGGAACGTACGGGCCGGGGGGTGTCTGGCCCAGACAGAGGGTATTAAACAGGCGTTCCAGCCACATTCTGGTCAGACTGATGTGTGGACGCTGCAAGGGACGGGGACACAGATTGGAGCCATGGCCTCGTTCAAGAAGTCTTTCGAGGGCCTTAAAGGCAGCGGCCACTCGGCAGCGAGAGGAGTGACGGAGGCGACGGGTACAGTATACAATACAGTACACATAGACTAGAACAGTTCTCCTCATCTCTCTGTCACTTTAGTAAACATAAAATACATTTTCGTGTTGTCGATATCCATTTTATCCAATCAGGAGAGAGTGCACTCGCACAGGATAAAAGTGAATCTGGATGTTATGAAATAAAAAACCTGAGGCTGGGGGGATTGAAGCTGATACTATCAGAATTTAGACTTTTAACCTTTTTTTCTTTTTCCTTTTTTTACAACGTCACACCTCATTTGAGATGACTTATATGTTACGCTAAATGTGAATATTGATTTTCAGAATGTAAAAACTTTTACCTGTGACCCAATGATCTTGTAAACATGCAAACTCACTCTCTCTCTCTCTCTCTCTCTGTCTCTCTCTCTCTCTCTATATATATATATATACACACACACACACACACACACACACACACACACACACACACACACACACACACACACACACACACACACACACACACACACACACACACACGTGAACTTGAGAGTGGTAATTATTCATGAATGCAATTGCAGTTTAACAAAATATAAGTTTGTGTAAGTATGGATATTCTGGATCTATGTGGATAAAATGTGTCCATGTCATGTGACTTCAGTGCAGGCAGCGCAGGACGCCGTGCAGCAGGTGGCAGAGTCCTCCAAAGAAACGGCCAACACAGGTACCAAACTCTTCTCCCTTCTGTCTCCAAAACTATGGAATGCATTTCCCATTGCAATCAGAACTGCAGACTCACTCCCAATCTTCGGCCGTAGTCTGAAAACCCACCTCTTCAAACTACATCTTAGCCCGTATAGCACTTGCCCTAGCACTTGCCCGCAGGGCAAGTGCATATACCAAGTGGTGCTAAAGCACCTGCCCTTTTGTCTTCTGGACAGCAAAGTGCCCTTTTGAAAGTTTGTCTTTTGTTTGTTAATTTTATTTTTGTTTTGTACAGTGTGTCCCATGTTGACATTGATCAAGTCTGGATTAAAAGCGTCTAATATATTATTTATGCCCCAAAATCTATAAATCTCACACACTATTAAGGCAGCCGGCGGTTCCACGTGCCGCACAAGGTGCCCTTTTTTAACTTGGGCACCTGCCCCTCAAAAGGTCTGAGCACACCACCGACGACCTTACAGGCGTAGGCTTATGCAAAGGCTCAATTTATGTAATTTAGATAGCATTGTTGTTAATGTTTGAAAAAATAAATAAAACTATTTCTGACATAAAAAAATTATAATAATAATTTAAAAAAATATATATATAGTCCTTGTATCAAATGAGGTATAGGTATAGTAACACAATCAGTTTGATGCTCTTCATGGAGACATTTATTAAATTAATTCAGACAATTCATTAGCCTTTATTATGTGCGGTATGAAAAAGGTTATTATTACTTGTAAGAGTATTGTATTATTTGTCTGAACATTCACCCTGTGCTTCTCTCTGACTTGTGAAAGCTGCTCAAGAGGCTGGCAGACAGACTCAGACAGCCATAGGGAAAGCTGCGGACAAAGCTACAGATACCATCAAGGAGTTTGGACAGAAACTTGAGACCAAGTGAGCCCCCATAACTCAGCTCGGTTCTGCTCAAAACCGGCGGAGCCACTTTGTCTGACGTACTGTATGTACTTGTGTTGCTTTCTGGTTACTGCACCAGAAAGCAAGAACTCTGAGATACAAGAAGAAAGAAAACTGAAGAAAATTGAAAGAGTTTCATTATCTCAAAGCAAACATTCCACTGGGAAAAGTTTACAAATGGGTCATTTTCTCCCATCACCCTCATTTGTGTTACCTGCTTTTTCCCCCCCTCTATCGCCTTACGATAGATTCTATTTAATCATATGTTATTATTTTGGCAAATAAAGACAGATTAGATGTCAAGTTGTTTCTCAGTTGTATGGATGACATACAGTAGCCTACCGCACCAAGAGATCAAATTGTCATGATTCATTGTGGGTGTGTTTAATTAAATGAAACATGAGCTGTCCATGGCATGCCATGGCATGACACCTGTTATTTTGTGGCAGCATGGACAGCTTGGCTATATCTTTGAGCTTGTAAGCTATATATTTTATTATATCTATATAATTTATATATCTTTTGCTATTATTGAATTTGAATCCTGGAAAGTAACAGTTTTGGACAACGATAACATCATGCTGGCACTATAAAAAGAAACGCTACACCCACATTAACATTATTACCTTAAAGGAGTAGTTCGCCCCAAAACATTTCATATTTTCCATCAATTAAACACCCTGCACCCCATGAAGCCTTGAATTCATATATATATATATATATATATATATATATATATATATATATAGTTCATAGTTCATATATAGTTTTTTTTGACAATAATTTGGGTCATCTGTCAATAGCCTATACTGCAGGACACTCAATACATCCAAACAGAATAGTCCTATCTGATTGCATTAAACGTTAAACGACATACTTTGCCACTCACATTATAGAAAACAAGTAATATTTTGGTTGAACTACCCCTTTAAGCTGTGTATCAAAATGTGAATGTGTGTGAGTGACCGTTGCCTACTGTATTTTCCTAAATAGTACCCTGGGTGTTTAATATGCAAAATGGTGCGGTTATTAGGTAGTGGGCATGCAGGCATTTGCAGTAGGGCTACTATTTAGGGCGGCTGTGGCTCAGGAGGTAGAGCAGGTCGTCCAATGATCCCTGGGTCGGCGGTTCGAATCCCGGCTCCTCCTGTCCACATGTCGAAGTGTCCTTGGGCAAGACACTGAACCCTACATTGCCTCCAATGAGTCGGTCGGTGTAAGCTTGCCACCATTGGTGTGTGAATGTGGGAAGTGAGGACGCTGGCGTCAACTGTTCGCCGCTTCACCTCCCAATGTATGAATGAATGTAAAGCGTTTTGAGCACTTGGAAAAGCGCTATAAAAATGCAATTCATTATTATTATTATTTGGAAATATACGGTACGTATTACTTAAGACCATGTGTTCCCAAACTATTAAGGGGTGACTCCAGTTGCTTGTTGTACTACACCACCAACCTGACAGCTCAACTCTGAAGAGATATCCACCCCAGCTCCGCTTCAAAGTCTGCAAGGTTCTACTGAGTCCCACAGACCCCTAATGAACCCCCAAAATGTCCATAGCATCTGTCTGCAGCCCCTTATAGCAAAATGGCTTAAAAAAGGAAAATAAATGGGTTACTCATCATTGGGCAGCCAAAAAGGCCTGTGAGGTCATTCACTCATTGACCGCCACCATTGACTCTGGCGCTGCAATTTATCTACCGCTAGATACAGCAGAGTATTTTATTCTGAAAACCCCAAAATAATCCCAAAATGAACCGGAAGCAAAATCGCCTAAAGCTAATCTGGCAATCGCATTTTTAAAAGTCATCAGAAGCGTTAATAGTAACCGCGAGGTTTAGTAATGAGCCCGTAACATCGACCTTCTGTTCAATCACCTCAATCTGAGCCTCAATTCAGAGAAAAAAAGGGTTTTAAGAATGTAATGGCAGCGGACGGCGGGGAAACATTTACATTTCATTGACGGACCACATGTAAGCCGAGCGTTACATAGCGACAGGGACGCTGCAAGACCGTGGATATCAGCAAGACCATTCTGAATCAATACAATTATAAAAGACGCCAAAAGACAATCTTAGCGCCGAGTGCCATTGGAAAAAAGACGTCAAAAGACGATTTTGGCAGTGAGTGAGTTCATTTTGTGCGTGTGCTTGTGCTTTGAACAATGCCATATACTAAAAAGAACTGTTATTTACCATTAATGACAAATTTGGGTTCTTATCATTTACATCATTTGATTGAAAACATGAAATTATACATATATAGTATATCTAGTAGATCTATCTATCTATCTATCTATCTATCTATCTATCTATCTCATGTAGGCTACATGAAACACTAAAGTGTGCAATGTGCCTTTAAAACTGACTTTTAGAGGAAGTGACATAATTTGACTAATCATGACACGAGGACACATCAAAGGTGAGTTCTGTCATTTTACTAAGCTTGTTTTTACATGTTTTTTTAAAGGACAAGCTAAAGTATCCCAGAAAATAATGAAATAGTTGTAAATCCAAAACGTTCTGAAAACGTTACTGAAATCCTTGCTAACACCTAAACAGGTTTAGCCATGTGCTCAACCATAAGTCACACCAGTCTGTTGCACTATAAATGAATGTGGGTACATATATATATCCACCATTATGTTTTTATTAAAACATCAGCTATGTAGGCCTAAAGGTAGGGTTATTTTGTGCTTCATTAGACTTCAGACTACAAGGAAAGCATTCTTGTGACAAGGATGAAAAGGGGTGTATAAAGATGTATTTTTTTAAAGAAAAGAAAAAACATGCTGAGATGGCTTGCTTTATGTTTTTCTCATAGTTCAACATGTCCTCCACAATCCACATGACTCAATGTTTTGATTTGCAATCTGGGAATTATGTTCAAATGATGTTATCAAACTAAATCATAGATTTTGTTTGTTGGTTTCAGCAAAAGGACTAACAGCAACTGTAGCTAAAAAGGTAAATTTTTGGAGGAGAGACTACTTGGACCCACAAAAACAGGGTATTGTGGATTTGAAACATGTATTAATAATAAACATGAAGGCAGTACAAGGCACACTGGAAACCACTAGCTGGTGAAAAATATACCAGTGAAATATTATATAAAAAAATAACC
This sequence comes from Electrona antarctica, assembly GCF_951216825.1. NCBI lineage: Eukaryota > Metazoa > Chordata > Actinopteri > Myctophiformes > Myctophidae > Electrona > Electrona antarctica. The sequence goes on along the minus strand of NC_136806.1, from coordinate 41,107,519 downwards.
TTTGTTCAATTTTGAAAAGGTTACACAGTATGACTTTAAACTATATATGTACAATTTAGCTGAAAGGATGAATGACAAGTGTCATGAATCCTGTTTTATTCTTACTATACCAGTGCATGAGTTCATTATCATCATTGCAATGTCAAGAGGACCTGAGGCCCACACACAAACACACATGTATGCACACCACGCACGCACGCATGCACGCACGCACGAACACAGAACTCTTGAGTTGCTAGGCAACAGATCCCAGTGGTGATCTGGGATCTGCGGAGGCCTTTTGAATGGATGATGATAATTCTGCTGTCAGCTATAGTACACAGTGTTTTCCGGGGCCAAGCCTATGGCCCACTGCAACAATATGGAGATAGTATATGTGTAGTTACTCTTAAATGAGGTGTGTGTGTGCGTGTGTGTGTGCGTGTGCGTGTGCGTGTGCGTGTGCGTGTGCGTGTGCGGTGTGTGTGTGTGTGTGTGTGTGTGTGTGTGTGTGTGTGTGTGTGTGCGTGCGTGTGCGTAGGATAGTGCTGTGCAGAAGTGTGTGGGAGTATTATATCTGCATCCCCCAGGCTACTGTATGGATATCATGGAAGCACTGTGTCTTTATGCACCTTCATAGTTACAGAAACACATTGATTGCATAATACATTAAACAATGAAACAGAATATCCAGTAACATTTGAGTGATAATTATTTTAAAATATACACTCCACACATTTTGGAATTCGTTGCTAAAGCCAGGCATTTTTCTTTCAGATTACTTTCCAGCTTTTTGTTGTTCAATGTTCTCTCTTTTCTTTTTCTTTTTTTTTTTTTTTTAAATATTGTGTTAAAAGATTGTGGCCAGGTGAGGCAGTGATGATTATTGACAATGATAATTATTTCCAAGTTCAGGGGGGGGAGCTCTGATGGCAAACCTGTGATTACATAAAATCATTATCAGCATGATGATCCGTGCCCAATTCACTTTGATTTGACCCTATACTGTTGCCACTGTACGTGTTGCTATGAGAACCTAGAGTTAATTACAATGATTTGCCAATGATTAGAGAGCCGAACAGAGATTATGTCATTATATTACCACTCATTGCCAGATCCCTACTGTGGTTTCCACGGAAACTGGGAATGTGAATCTTTTCGATAGACACAGTCATAGCTAAAGCCCAAGGAGTGCCTAAGATAGATTCTTCTAGAGGCAAACCTGTAGCCACAGCAATCACTATCCATCGACAAGAGAGAGGGAGAGACAGATATACAGTACAGATAGCAGCCGTGAGTTTTTATTAACAGTGAGATTTGACAGTATTGGACATGGATATGAGCGAGAGCAATGGACAGACCTCAGTCTGACTTTAACTGTTGAGGTATGTAACCTTTGAGTCCGTCATTTTTCTTCTTTCATTTGTGCAGTTCTGTTTTTTAAACTGTTGTGGATTCTATTCTATGTGTTCTTCAGGTGATTGTATTGAATCACACAGCTTGATCTTTGCTCCACTGGCATGCAGTGGTAGTTTTAGAGTAACTGCCAAAATGTAGATAACTGAAATGAAAAACGTAATCGAATGTTATGATAATTTGATGGTGATATGATTACCGCGTAAGCATATTAGATTAAATATGCATATCATTTTAATATTCAATATTCCTTATTTTAAATATGATTACTGGTATATTATGAAACCAATAGCCTTGGAAATGTATTTAGGGTTAGCTGCTTACATTTACGGTACTGTAGCTGTGTAAATTATTCAATGCATTTTCATAGTCATCCTTGTTTCCCAAGGATGTATCACAGGAAATATTGGATTGTTTGTTTTATCACGTTGTTGCTGTTGTGATTTATTCAGGTGATGTGGAATTAAAAGAATGTTGATGCTCTGTGTCTCTTATAGGTGATTGTTGAGAGACTTCTGTGCAGTGTGAGAGAATGGGAAGCAAGGATGAGACCAGCAATCCTGCAGAGGGCAGCCTGCACTGTGAAATGACAGAGGATGAAGAGCACCCTGGTGCCACCGGTAGCACTGAGGAGCCTCAGATGAGCCCCAGTCCAAACCAAGTAGTCACTCAATCACGACTCAGACAGAATGAAGTAACAATCCCACCACAATCAAGTGCCAACAATGTCCTCAGTGATCTATCAGCATGTGATGAAGCGGATGACTTTCAGTATAAGTCTAAGAGCAAAGAAATGGACAAGGTTACAGAGAACATTTTGCCAGAGTCATCTGCTCAGTTCTCCTCTGTCCCATGTTCCCCGGCACCTTCCGGACAGCACCACATCCGGACCCAGGTCAGCCTTGAGGTGGTCCAATGTCACTCAGTTGCGACCAGCCCTATGACGCCTCCTCAGGGGGATAATACCTTCTTCTTCCCAAACTCCTCTGGGCGGTCGGCTGGGGCCACTAATGATGCTGAGCTGCAGGTTGGTCGGCAGGTGGAGTACCGTTCTGTCGCCACAGCGCCCATGACCCCCAAAACACCCACATCTGCAACCTTTCCAGAGCTAACGGAGGAGAATACAAGAGGGGGCGTGGAGACGCGTTCTAAGTTAGAGTGGACGCCTCCTGTGAAGGATACCACAACACTGCACGGCAACGGGAAACATTCCAAGCAGCACACACAGAAAATGGGGAGTATGGATCAAGATATCACGATCCTGGTGACACACCATGAAGGCACTTTGGCAGAGTCTGAAGAGGGGGGGTTGCATACTGATTCATCCCTCTGTTCCATTGAGCTAGAAGTGAAGATAGATGAGTGCAATGAGATTAATGCACCGAGTACTGAGGCAAAGGGGGAAGCTATGAACACTGAAAGACATCAGAAAAAGGAATCTCCCATGGATGAAGTCCCTACAGCAAACACCAATGAAGGAAAGAACTTTGACTCTGGCCATGACCAGGAAGCAACAACAACAGAAACACAAATCAAAATAAAGCATGTGAGCTCCTCCCTACCGATAAGTGAGCCTCATCAAACAGCCAAAGATAAACAATCTACACATTCAGAGGTCAAAACAACAGCAGAGGAATCTTTTGGCGAGGAGCTGGAGAAAGTTTCCGAACGAGAGTCTCCCATGACGCCAAATCCTGTACCAAGTTCTCCAGCTCCCTCTGGGTTTCAGCACATTCGGACCCAGGTCAGCCTTGAGGTGGTCCAGTGTCACTCTGTGGCCACCAGTCCAATGACGCCTCCTCAGGGGGATAATGCCTTCTTCTTCCCAACCTCCTCTGGGCCATCTGGGGCCACGGGGCCAGAGACTAAAGATGCTGAGCTGCAGGTGGGTCGGCAGGTAGAGTACCGCTCTGTCGCCACAGCACCCATGACCCCCAAAACACCCACCTCTGCAACCTTTCCAGAGATCTGTAGAAAAGAGACAGAGCAAATGGGGGAGAATACGAGAGGGGGCGCGGAGATGGGCTCGACTGGCCATGTACCACATGATAGTACTGTGATTAAAAGCGCTGCTGATTCTGAGACAGGTTATAAGTTGGAGTGGACCCCTGCTGTGAAGGATACCACAGCGATGGATGTGCCTGAAGCAACAAGCTGCGTCTCAACAACCGCATCTCCAAAGAGCTCTGTCGACAGCCCTCCTATTGGGTCAGTAGATTCACAGGCAACACTACACGACAGCAGGAAACAATCCAAGCAGCACACACAAAAAATGGGGAGTATGGATCAAGATATCACGATCCTAGTGACACACCATGGCACTATGGCAGAGTCTGAAGAGAGGGGGTTGTATACTGATTCATTTCTCCGTTCCATTGAGCAAGAAGTGAAGATAGATGAGTGCAATGAGATTGATGTACCGATAACTGAGGAAAAGGGGAAAGCCATGAACACTGAAAGACATCAGAAAAAGGAAACTCCCATGGATGAAGTCCCTACAACAAACAATGAAGGAAATAACTTTGATTCAGACCATGAAGAGGAAGCACCAACAACAGATCCACACATCAAAATAAAGCATGAGAGCTCCTCCCCCCCAATAAGTGAACCCTCTCTAACAGAAAAAGAGCACGTGGCAAAAGATAAGAAATCTACTAAATCAGGGGTCAAAGCAACAGAAGACAAATCTTTTTCGGAGCAGCTGGAGAAAATCTGCCAACCAGAGTCCTCCATGACGCCAAATCCTGTACGAACTGGGTTTCAGCACATTCAGACCCAGGTCAGCCTTGAGGTGGTCCAGTGCCACTCTGTGGCCACCAGTCCAATGACGCCTCCTCAGGCTTATAATGCCTTCTTCTTCCCGACCTCCTCTGGGCCATCTGGGGCCACGGGGCCAGAGACTAAAGATCATGAGCTGCCGGTGGATCGGCAGATAGAGTTCCGCTCTGTTGCCACAGGGCCCATGACACCGAGAACACCCACTGCACCCTCCAGTTTCCAAGAGATCATGCTGGAAAAGAGTGTGGAAGAGAGGATAGCGGAGGAGGAGCAGGATAAAGATGAGAAGGAGTCAATGAGCACAGAGACAGTAGCGGAGGATAAAGTGAAGGTGGAGGAAGATCAAAAAGTGGAGACTGCTGCAGAAAAACAGACGGCAACCGTTGGCAAAGAGAAATGCGAGGAGCCAGTGCAGAAGGTGAACTGGGATGAGAAGGGGATGACTTGGGAGGTGTATGGCGCCGTGGTGGAAGTGGCTGTGCTGGGCTCGGCCATCCAGAAGCACCTAGAGAAGCAGGTGAAGAAACACAGAAATCAGCCCTCCATGCCTCCCCCTCCTCCCCTCATGCCCACAGCCGTCCCGCTTACCTCTGCTTCTCCACCAGACTCGGCGTCTGGCAAGAGGAGTTCGAAAAAGGGCCGGGCAGGAAAGCGTGACGGGAAGCTGGGCCGACGCAGGCAGAATCCCTTCCGCTTGCTGCTGCGAAACATGCAGCAGCCAATTTGCTGTTCCAGAGCCCATGCAGCAGAGTGACAGATGGCACACTGTCCAGTTTTACACCTGCAGACAGCAGGGAAACAATGAGCTTCTCTTCCAACTGATCACATGGTGTTCCCTAACTGCATCACAGTCTTTTCTCTTTTATTTTTATTTTATTTATTTTTTCATTTTTTCAGGGGATTTTGACATTGTGGAATATAACAATAACAAAAGGAGTTGAACAATGACGCTCTAAGTATTTCATTTTCCTGTTTCTTTTTCTGTCAAGGTTTCTCTTTAAAATATAAAAAATCAGACCTGTCTGAACTTAGTGGTACTGTACTCGTGCTGTACGTACTGTACTGTATAGTACTGTACAAGCTCTCCTCCCTGGCGTGTGTGTGTGTGTGTGTGTGTGTGTGTGTGTGTGTGTGTGTGTGTGTGTGTGTGTGTGTGTGTGTGTGTGTGTGTGTGTGTGTGTGTGTGTGTGTGTGGCTGCAGTGACAACAGTGACACTTGGTGGTCAACAAACGCTATTTCCGTACTCAGACATACAGACGGTACTCGGACGGACACAGGGACAGACACACATTGCTAGGAGTGGCTATAGCACCACTGACAAGATTTCATAACCAATTTGTAACAGGAACTTCCAGTTATTGTTGAAAATTAGCTGTAGGCTACATGATTTTCTTTTGCAGTGATTTGTTTTTTAAACTATTTCATGTGACTTAGTTAGTGTGATGACTAGTGCACAGCATCTAGGCTAAGTGGAACGTCTTGTATTTATGGAAATAGGTGTAATATGTTTGTCACCTTTTCTTTCTTTTTTACAACCATCTTTTAATTGTTCTCTATACAATCTACACCTTTTTTTGTTTCACACGCCAGATATTATGAATCATTGGCAACCAGAATTCCGTTTCCTGGTTGCAGAGATACAGTATAGATACCTGTACTAACAGTAAAGCCCACTTTGACGGATTCAACTGTGTGATTTACAGTTTGCACGGTTCAATCTCTGATAGATTCAGGCAGTGTTGTGCAGGAAGGAATGACAGTAGTATTGTAATAGCAATGTATATTGATCTACAATCAGTGCTGAACATTTCTGATCTGTATGAGAGATTGCTACTATTATTGTGTTCCTTTGGGTGTAAGTATTTTATTCTGTATATGTTTTTTTGTTCAATATGTCTTAAAATGTACCTTGTATTGTGAAATTGATTAACATGTACTTATGACAACCGTGCAATCAATGTCAATAAGAATAGTAATAATTCACAATATAAGGGTATTTAATCATAACAATTTAAGTCAAAAACCACGATTAGTGATTCAATTGTAAATCTGTGTGATGAAACTATTTTGTATGTTCTGTTCCAAGGTTATTTAGCCAATAGAAACTGTGTCATTGATGTTTATGTTCACTCATTCACCTCATGAGCTCAAGAGAAAAATCATATTTGCATACATTCATTTTATGATTATTTAATGTTGCACTTGCAGTACAGTACATTCATTCACATGCCAATTTGCATTGAATCATTCAGTAAAATGTTCAGCCAATCCCCAGATTCCCCACACCACATGGTAGCAAAAAGAAAGTCACGTTGCTTTAGGTTTTATTGAATATCTCAGTCTAAGGCCTGACTCACACCTTTACAACAGATTGATGTATGGCTGATGCATGAGACTTGACTGATGCAAGCTCACAATGCATTTCCAATGGGAGTCACATGGTTTGACACATTTGTGTTGTATGAGGGGGTGGGGGGGCAGTCGAAACACAGCCGAAAGCCGTACAACACAAATGTTGTGACTTCCATTGGAAATGCATTGGGGCAAGATGTAAACAAACCCTTAATCTAGCATGCATCAATGTTGTATGCTAGATCGAAAGGTGTGAGTGAGGCCTAAGTCAGGCAGAAAAAGTGAAACATTTTGAATAACATTGTGAGAAAATGAATGGTTCCGTTCATCTTGTCACAGTCTGTAATATTCATATTTTTCACAATGCCACAATGCAAGCATAGTGATTTAAAACAATTTTCAAACATTTGCATTATACTTTTTGAGAAATAAAGTGATTCATCTGTGCAAGAATCATGTGTTTTGTTTGCTTTCTCCACATTCTAATGTATGATGAGTAAAGACATCAGTCTGATGAAGAGCTGGTAGGGTCGAAACGTCACATTTTGAATATACAATAAATACAACAATATTTTGTAAGCTTTGGAGCATGATCCAGTGTGCAGACTTCTGCACTTCTGGATGCACTGACAGGATTCAGCATAGCACTTTGTTTTTAGTGATTGGATGTGCATGCTTTGTTCTTTTTTTTAGGAGTAAACACAATTCAATGTGGGCCCCTCCTCAGCCCCGCTTCAATGACACGGACCGCCGAAAGGTTGATCAGAAACATCCCAAAAAGTCTGAAATGTCTTAAATTGGAGTAACCTCAAAGAGTCAAATTACAAAATACACAAAATATCAACCAGACTAACAAGACAAAACAAAATATACCAAAACACAACTGCAAGAGGACAGCACAGTTTTAAACAAGTGAAAATATGAACGAATATGGACAGGTATTGTTCCAGTCAGAAGGAGCTTTAATCATAAATTATTTTTTGCCAACTGATGTGTTTTAAAGTAAACCTGTGAACAATGTGTAAGTTGATGTGTAGAAGTGTAGGGTTCCATAAGCTAATTGAAGTGAAGATATTTAAAGATGAACTGCAGCCAGTGCTGCTGTCTTCTTGAGGTGGTACAGTAGGTTGAGATTTTCATACTGTACATGGTACAGTGAAGTATTTTCTTACTGTAAATGTGAAGCAGTTTCTGTTATGGTATTGTCTTTATTCAGACCGCAGCCATCTTGCCAGCAAGGTGCTATACTTCCCATATATTGCCCTTTTTGAAACTAGCTCCTCGCCACTCGCCCTACACACTTCCACTCGGTTGGAGTATAGATATATAAATAATCGAGACGGCACCAGGATTCCCCTCCCATCCAGTGCCATCTCTATTATTTATATATCTATGCTCAAACCAAGTGGAAGTGTGTAGGGCGAGTGGCAAGGAGCTAGTTTCAAAAAGGGGGATAGACAGCCCATTCATCCAAACAGAAAAGTCCTATCTAATTAAGTCTGAACGCAACAACCTGATCTAAATCGGATTTCATGTGACCTGTCTGCATTTAGACCCATTTAAACAAATCAGATTCCAATCTGGATGTGCGGCAGGATCTGATTCAGGCTGGATTTTGAGCTGAAGTGGGCACACCACCACACACACGCCCAAGATGCACGCTGCCTGCTAGTGTTTGTTACACAAGCCGTTTGTTTTAATATTAAACACCTCGGAATGTAACTTTCATTGACATCGAGTTAATGAGAGTCGTCAGTGTTTTTACCAGGCTGGTGAAAAATTAAAACAAAAAAACGCTTCTACAAGAAGCTGTGGAAACAGAAGTATCCACCCAGCTTATCAAACGCAGGTGAGTGTTTGCAGGTGTTACTGTTAAATTAGCTCAGCCTCAGTGCTTTTCAAACTTTTTCATATTGGGGTCCATTATTTGTAGCGGACCCAGCTGGCCATGAAAGGTTTAAGATTGAACTGATGATTTAGAAGTTTCTTTATTAAATCAACGTAGAACTGTAAGAAACAGGCATAAAATGTATCATAAATCAGACAATAATCAATAGACAACATATCAAATATCTTAATATCAGCAACAAACATTCCCATAAACCATAATTACATAACCAATAAAATCCATAGTGCATAGCTTAAAACTACCTTATCAAAATGCAACATGAAAATAAACCTCAGACAAAACAAAACCAACACAATAAGACACTCAGACCAAATATAACTATCAAGTCACCTTGTCTCCTTTCCGGCTGGGTGCTAAAGTGGCATGAGCTTCACTGAGGCATCCATTTGTTCCAATAAAGTTTGGCCATCCGTCTCTCCGTTCCTTAGGCTTTTTCTTCTTCCTTAAGCCCTTCCCATCCGGTGACGGTCCATGGTCCATAAACCATTTGTTCTGTTACTCTGCTGCAATAGTGTCCCTTCCTCAACCTGAGGCAGCATTTAAACCCCAGCACCACAGCTGAGCCTAATTCCAGATTCTCTGTAGCTGGCCCAATCATGACAAGATAGAGCTCCATGTTTCTGCATATATGACACCACCAAGAAAAGCACCTTCACATTAAAAGTCTCGACTACGGGTCCGTTACATTATTTATTCAACATTTGAGCCACGAACCACCATTTGATGACATTTAGCCTCTCAGACCCAAAACTAAAGAATATTTTGTCATCTTGGATAAGAGTTTGTCCACAATTCCATGCTGTAGAGATAACAGACAAACGTTGATCAAAATGCCAATTATTTTACATCTAATTGTGTAGAGTGTAGACTATTATTTATTTACTTATTTAACAATGTTTTACTCTGACGGGTCCATTTGGTTTCATTCTATTTCAAGAGTTAAAGATCTAATAAGGGTCCATTTGGTTAAACGCGATAGCTGCATGGGGACTACCTGGAACCACCCTCAAGGACTAGCCGCAATTTGCAACTCTAGATTTTTTTACAATGGGATGAATCTCTTCTTTGGGTGTCTTACCTGCGCAGGTAAGATTCTATTAAACAAGCGCTCTCCCACACGTCTTGTTTTACGGCAGGTTGAAAAAATACAAAATGTGCTTGTATCACGGCATCCTGCACGTGCATGTCAAAATGAATTGGAATAAAAAACAAATTATGTAGCCGCTGCCTATATGTATCGGAATCGGATCTCATCTTGGTGAACTTTTGCAGTGTGTGTGATCCCTGGTCGGCGATCAATCGTTTAGTGTGAAACCCACAAAGATAATTATAATGACAGACGATTTAAAAAAAAGACTCCTGCAGTGTGAATCTGATGACTCGCCGACAGTATAGTTTTACTATGCAAATAATCAAATGTATCAATACTTCACTTTTGTACGTGGTATTTAGCATTTTTTAGAAGAGAAAAGCAAGAGGGGTTTAATTACTTAGTTTAAAATAATATCAATGTATTTTAAATAGTTACTGTATCGATTTCAAATCTTATTGGATTGCCATAATGAACCAATATTGTCCATGTATCGTCAACCATGTATCGTGATACGTATCGTATTGCTGTTGTAATGTATCATTACACCCCTATTGAAATGTAATGAATGTGATTGCTTTTGGACCTGTAAATTACAACAAAACAAACTAAGGCACTGGTGTGGTACTCCTGGTTTACCAGAACAGGGTTCAAGTCCCTGCGGTGCCCTCAATTTGTTGTATTTGCATGGGTGATACGTTTTTATTTTCTGCTCATTGTATTGCCTTTTCATAGATGATAACCCCCAGGTTCTTTACTGTTTGTACTCCCTACAGTTAGGTTACCAAGTCCATTTATTAAGGGACCAAGCCTGAAGGGACTTTTGGTCCCTTATTGTTATTCTCTTCTCCTTCTGCCAAAAATAGCAGTTCTGGCTGAACCGTCCTGTCGGGTTGGCAATTTATGGTAGAGGGCTATGCGAAACGGTGATGCCGCGAAGCCCATGACCATTGGCCAAAGGGCAATATAGCACTCAACTGAAAATGAAAACTTTAAATGGGCAAAGCTCATGAACCGTTTGACCGTGAGCAGTAACTTTGATACACATGTGTCTCCTCATGCCGAATAACTTTCCTGCTCTGACTTTTGACTTCTGACCTTTAGATCACCTGCCATTTTGAATTGTATCCATCTCCTCACGGGATCTTTGATCAAAATGCCCGAAAATGTCTACACAGGAACTTTGGACCTATACCTAAATTGGAAGTACATTTGTATTTAAGTGAACTGGTTAAAGTGACACATCTGTCACTTTAACCAGTAAGCTCTGCCCTCAGTTTTTTTTTTAAATGTTTTGTAGTTTCTGAGTTATTTAACTTAAACGCCCAATGCATTCTCAATGGCAATAGCACAAACTTTGGCATGCTACTAGTCCTACATACTTACACCTAGAAACCCCATTTAAACCTATTTAGGTTAATCTTACAGTGGACATGTTTGCCTGAAAAGGAATCTTTGAAATGTTTCATAGTTTTAGAAATATAGTGCTTTCAAATTTGAGAAATTTACAATGGGGCTCAATGGCAGATATTGGCACGTCAAAACAGCACTTTCACCTACAAACTCCATTCACACTTTTTATAATTCAACTTACTGTGGAGACACATGCTGGAACTTACTTTTTCGTCTTTTTTTCAAATCCTCAAAAAATATGAAAAATGGAAATGGCATGCTATAGTATGCCGTCCGAGACCATGGGCTATAGCCCATGGTCAAAAAGGATGAAAAACGAGGATTTGAAAAAAAGAGGAAAATCACTCCGAGACCATGGGCTATAGTCCATGGTCTCGGGGTGATTTTCGTCTTTTTTTCAAATCCTCAAAAATGATGAAAAACGGCATGCTATAGTATGCCGTCCGATATGGGCTATAGCCCATGGTCATAAATGATGAAAAACGAGGATTTGAAAAAAAGACGAAAATGACTCCGAGACGATGGGCTATAGCCCATGGTCTCGGAGTGATTTTCGTCTTTTTTTCAAATCCTCAAAAATGATGCAAAACGGCATGCTATAGTATGCCGTTCGAGACCATGGGCTATAGCCCATCGTCTCGGAGTGATTTTCGTCTTTTTTTCAAATCCTCAAAAATTATGCAAAACGTCATGCTATAGTATGCCGTTCGAGACCATGGGCTATAGCCCATGGTCTCGGAGTGATTTTCGTCTTTTTTTCAAATCCTCAAAAATGATGAAAAACGGCATGCTATAGTATGCCGTCCGATATGGGCTATAGCCCATGGTCATAAATGATGAAAAACGAGGATTTGAAAAAAAGATGAAAATAACTCCGAGACCATGGGCTATAGTCCATGGTCTCGGGGTGATTTTTGTATTTTTTTCAAATCCTCAAAAATTATGAAAAATTGAAATGGCATGCTATAGTATGCCGTCCGAGACCATGGGCTATAGCCCATGGTCAAAAAGGATGAAAAACGAGGATTTGAAAAAAAGATGAAAATCACTCCGAGACCATGGGCTATAGTCCATGGTCTCGGGTGATTTTCGTCTTTTTTTCAAATCCTCAAAAATGATGAAAAACGGCATGCTATAGTATGCCGTCCGATATGGGCTATAGCCCATGGTCATAAATGATGAAAAACGAGGATTTGAAAAAAAGACAAATGACTCCGAGACGATGGTCTCCCATGGTCTCGGAGTGATTTTCGTCTTTTTTTCAAATCCTCAAAAATGATGCAAAACGTCATGCTATAGTATGCCGTTCGAGACCATGGGCTATAGCCCATGGTCTCGGAGTGATTTTCGTCTTTTTTTCAAATCCTCAAAAATGATGCAAAACGGCATGCTATAGTATGCCGTTCGAGACAATGGGCTATAGCCCATGGTCTCGGAGTGATTTTCGTATTTTTTTCAAATCCTCAAAAATGATGAAAAACGGCATGCTATAGTATGCCGTCCGATATGGGCTATAGCCCATGGTCATAAATGATGAAAAACGAGGATTTGAAAAAAAGACGAAAATGACTCAGACGATGGGCTATAGCCCATGGTCTCGGAGTGATTTTCGTCTTTTTTTCAAATCCTCAAAAATGATGCAAAACGTCATGCTATAGTATGCCGTTCGAGACCATGGGCTATAGCCCATCGTCTCGGAGTGATTTTCGTCTTTTTTTCAAATCCTCAAAAATGATGCAAAACGGCAGGCTATAGTATTCCGTTCGAGACCATGGGCTATAGCCCATCGTCTTGGAGTGATTTTCGTCTTTTTTTCAAATCCTCAAAAATGATGAAAAACGGCATGCTATATAGTATGCCGTCCGATATGGGCTATAGCCCATGGTCATAAATGATGAAAAACGAGGATTTGAAAAAAAGACGAAAATGACTCCGAGACGATGGGCTATAGCCCATGGTCTCGGAGTGATTTTCGTCTTTTTTTCAAATCCTCAAAAATGATGCAAAACGGCATGCTATAGTATGCCGTTCGAGACCATGGGCTATAGCCCATCGTCTCGGAGTGATTTTCGTCTTTTTTTCAAATCCTCAAAAATGATGAAAAACGGCATGCTATAGTATGCCGTCCGATATGGGCTATAGCCCATGGTCATAAATGATGAAAAACGAGGATTTGAAAAAAAGACGAAAATGACTCCGAGACGATGGGCTATAGCCCATGGTCTCGGAGTGATTTTCGTCTTTTTTTCAAATCCTCAAAAATGATGAAAAACGGCATGCTATAGTATGCCGTCCGATATGGGCTATAGCCCATGGTCATAAATGATGAAAAACGAGGATTTGAAAAAAAGACGAAAATGACTCCGAGACGATGGGCTATAGCCCATGGTCTCGGAGTGATTTTCGTCTTTTTTTCAAATCCTCAAAAATTATGCAAAACGGCATGCTATAGTATGCCGTTCGAGACCATGGGCTATAGCCCATGGTCTCGGAGTGATTTTCGTCTTTTTTTCAAATCCTCAAAAATGATGAAAAACGGCATGCTATAGTATGCCGTCCGATATGGGCTATAGCCCATGGTCATAAATGATGAAAAACGAGGATTTGAAAAAAAGACGAAAATGACTCCGAGACGATGGGCTATAGTCCATGGTCTCGGAGTGATTTTCGTCTTTTTTTCAAATCCTCAAAAATGATGCAAAACGTCATGCTATAGTATGCCGTTCGAGACCATGGGCTATAGCCCATCGTCTCGGAGTGATTTTCGTCTTTTTTTCAAATCCTCAAAAATGATGAAAAACGGCATGCTATAGTATGCCGTCCGATATGGGCTATAGCCCATGGTCATAAATGATGAAAAACGAGGATTTGAAAAAAAGACGAAAATGACTCCGAGACGATGGGCTATAGCCCATGGTCTCGGAGTGATTTTCGTCTTTTTTTCAAATCCTCATAAATGATGCAAAACGGCATGCTATAGTATTCCGTTCGAGACCATGGGCTATAGCCCATCGTCTCGGAGTGATTTTCGTCTTTTTTTCAAATCCTCAAAAATGATGAAAAACGGCATGCTATAGTATGCCGTCCGATATGGGCTATAGCCCATGGTCATAAATGATGAAAAACGAGGATTTGAAAAAAAGACGAAAATGACTCCGAGACGATGGGCTATAGCCCATGGTCTCGGAGTGATTTTCGTCTTTTTTTCAAATCCTCAAAAATGATGCAAAACGTCATGCTATAGTATGCCGTTCGAGAGGTCTCGGAGTGATTTTCGTCTTTTTTTCAAATCCTCAAAAATGATGCAAAACGGCATGCTATAGTATGCCGTTCGAGACAATGGGCTATAGCCCATCGTCTCGGAGTGATTTTCGTCTTTTTTTCAAATCCTCAAAAATGATGAAAAACGGCATGCTATAGTATGCCGTCCGATATGGGCTATAGCCCATGGTCATAAATGATGAAAAACGAGGATTTGAAAAAAAGACGAAAATGACTCCGAGACGATGGGCTATAGCCCATGGTCTCGGAGTGATTTTCGTCTTTTTTTCAAATCCTCAAAAATGATGCAAAACGTCATGCTATAGTATGCCGTTCGAGACCATGGGCTATAGCCCATGGTCTCGGAGTGATTTTCGTCTTTTTTTCAAATCCTCAAAAATGATGCAAAACGGCATGCTATAGTATGCCGTTCGAGACAATGGGCTATAGCCCATCGTCTCGGAGTGATTTTCGTCTTTTTTTCAAATCCTCAAAAATGATGCAAAACGTCATGCTATAGTATGCCGTTCGAGAGGTCTCGGAGTGATTTTCGTCTTTTTTTCAAATCCTCAAAAATGATGCAAAACGGCATGCTATAGTATGCCGTTCGAGACAATGGGCTATAGCCCATCGTCTCGGAGTGATTTTCGTCTTTTTTTCAAATCCTCAAAAATGATGAAAAACGGCATGCTATAGTATGCCGTCCGATATGGGCTATAGCCCATGGTCATAAATGATGAAAAACGAGGATTTGAAAAAAAGACGAAAATGACTCCGAGACGATGGGCTATAGCCCATGGTCTCGGAGTGATTTTCGTCTTTTTTTCAAATCCTCAAAAATGATGCAAAACGTCATGCTATAGTATGCCGTTCGAGACCATGGGCTATAGCCCATGGTCTCGGAGTGATTTTCGTCTTTTTTTCAAATCCTCAAAAATGATGCAAAACGGCATGCTATAGTATGCCGTTCGAGACAATGGGCTATAGCCCATCGTCTCGGAGTGATTTTCGTCTTTTTTTCAAATCCTCAAAAATGATGAAAAACGGCATGCTATAGTATGCCGTCCGATATGGGCTATAGCCCATGGTCATAAATGATGAAAAACGAGGATTTGAAAAAAAGACGAAAATGACTCAGACGATGGGCTATAGCCCATGGTCTCGGAGTGATTTTCGTCTTTTTTTCAAATCCTCAAAAATGATGCAAAACGTCATGCTATAGTATGCCGTTCGAGACCATGGGCAATAGCCCATCGTCTCGGAGTGATTTTCGTCTTTTTTTCAAATCCTCAAAAATGATGCAAAACGGCAGGCTATAGTATTCCGTTCGAGACCATGGGCTATAGCCCATCGTCTCGGAGTGATTTTCGTCTTTTTTTCAAATCCTCAAAAATGATGAAAAACGGCATGCTATAGTATGCCGTCCGATATGGGCTATAGCCCGGCCCCATGGTCATAAATGATGAAAAACGAGGATTTGAAAAAAAGACGAAAATGACTCCGAGACGATGGGCTATAGCCCATGGTCTCGGAGTGATTTTCGTCTTTTTTTCAAATCCTCAAAAATGATGCAAAACGGCATGCTATAGTATGCCGTTCGAGACCACGGGCTATAGCCCATCGTCTCGGAGTGATTTTCGTCTTTTTTTCAAATCCTCAAAAATGATGAAAAACGGCATGCTATAGTATGCCGTCCGATATGGGCTATAGCCCATGGTCATAAATGATGAAAAACGAGGATTTGAAAAAAAGACGAAAATCACTCCGAGACGTTGGACTATAGCCCATGGTCTCGGAGTGATTTTCGTCTTTTTTTCAAATCCTCAAAAATGATGAAAAACGGCATGCTATAGTATGCCGTCCGATATGGGCTATAGCCCATGGTCATAAATGATGAAAAACGAGGATTTGTAAAAAAGACGAAAATGACTCCGAGACGATGGGCTATAGCCCATGGTCTCGGAGTGATTTTCGTCTTTTTTTCAAATCCTCAAAAATTATGCAAAACGTCATGCTATAGTATGCCGTTCGAGACGATGGGCTATAGCCCATGGTCTCGGAGTGATTTTCGTCTTTTTTTCAAATCCTCAAAAATGATGCAAAACGGCATGATATAGTATGCCGTTCGAGACAATGGGCTATAGCCCATCGTCTCGGAGTGATTTTCGTCTTTTTTTCAAATCCTCAAAAATGATGAAAAACGGCATGCTATAGTATGCCGTCCGATATGGGCTATAGCCCATGGTCATAAATGATGAAAAACGAGGATTTGAAAAAAAGACGAAAATGACTCCGAGACGATGGGCTATAGCCCATGGTCTCGGAGTGATTTTCGTCTTTTTTTCAAATCCTCAAAAATGATGCAAAACGGCATGCTATAGTATGCCGTTCGAGACCATGGGCTATAGCCCATCGTCTCGGAGTGATTTTCGTCTTTTTTTCAAATCCTCAAAAATGATGAAAAACGGCATGCTATAGTATGCCGTTCGAGACCATGGGCTATAGCCCATCGTCTCGGAGTGATTTTCGTCTTTTTTTCAAATCCTCAAAAATGATGAAAAACGGCATGCTATAGTATGCCGTCCGATATGGGCTATAGCCCATGGTCATAAATGATGAAAAACGAGGATTTGAAAAAAAGACGAAAACCACTCCGAGACGTTGGACTATAGCCCATGGTCTCGGAGTGATTTTCGTCTTTTTTTCAAATCCTCAAAAATGATGAAAAACGGCATGCTATAGTATGCCGTCCGATATGGGCTATAGCCCATGGTCATAAATGATGAAAAACGAGGATTTGTAAAAAAGACGAAAATGACTCCGAGACGATGGGCTATAGCCCATGGTCTCGGAGTGATTTTCGTCTTTTTTTCAAATCCTCAAAAATTATGCAAAACGTCATGCTATAGTATGCCGTTCGAGACGATGGGCTATAGCCCATGGTCTCGGAGTGATTTTCGTCTTTTTTTCAAATCCTCAAAAATGATGCAAAACGGCATGATATAGTATGCCGTTCGAGACAATGGGCTATAGCCCATCGTCTCGGAGTGATTTTCGTCTTTTTTTCAAATCCTCAAAAATGATGAAAAACGGCATGCTATAGTATGCCGTCCGATATGGGCTATAGCCCATGGTCATAAATGATGAAAAACGAGGATTTGAAAAAAAGACGAAAATGACTCCGAGACGATGGGCTATAGCCCATGGTCTCGGAGTGATTTTCGTCTTTTTTTCAAATCCTCAAAAATGATGCAAAACGGCATGCTATAGTATGCCGTTCGAGACCATGGGCTATAGCCCATCGTCTCGGAGTGATTTTCGTCTTTTTTTCAAATCCTCAAAAATGATGAAAAACGGCATGCTATAGTATGCCGTCCGATATGGGCTATAGCCCATGGTCATAAATGATGAAAAACGAGGATTTGAAAAAAAGACGAAAATCACTCCGAGACGTTGGACTATAGCCCATCGTCTCGGAGTGATTTTCGTCTTTTTTTCAAATCCTCAAAAATGATGAAAAACGGCATGCTATAGTATGCCGTCCGATATGGGCTATAGCCCATGGTCATAAATGATGAAAAACGAGGATTTGTAAAAAAGACGAAAATGACTCCGAGACGATGGGCTATCGCCCATGGTCTCGGAGTGATTTTCGTCTTTTTTTCAAATCTTCAAAAATTATGCAAAACGGCATGCTATAGTATGCTGTTCGAGATCATGGGCTATAGCCCATCGTCTCGGAGTGATTTTCGTCTTTTTTTCAAATCCTCAAAAATGATGCAAAACGGCATGCTATAGTATTCCGTTCGAGACCTTGGGCTATAGCCCATGGTCTCGGAGTGATTTTCGTCTTTTTTTCAAATCCTCAAAAATGATGAAAAACGGCATGCTATAGTATGCCGTCCGATATGGGCTATAGCCCATGGTCATAAATTATGAAAAACGAGGATTTGAAAAAAAGACGAAAATCACTCCGAGACGTTGGACTATAGCCCATGGTCTCGGAGTGATTTTCGTCTTTTTTTCAAATCCTCAAAAATGATGAAAAACGGCATGCTATAGTATGCCGTCCGATATGGGCTATAGCCCATGGTCATAAATGATGAAAAACGAGGATTTGAAAAAAAGACGAAAATGACTCCGAGACGATGGGCTATAGCCCATGGTCTCGGAGTGATTTTCGTCTTTTTTTCAAATCTTCAAAAATGATGCAAAACGGCATGCTATAGTATGCTGTTCGAGATCATGGGCTATAGCCCATCGTCTCGGAGTGATTTTCGTCTTTTTTTCAAATCCTCAAAAATGATGCAAAACGGCATGCTATAGTATTCCGTTCGAGACCTTGGGCTATAGCCCATGGTCTCGGAGTGATTTTCGTCTTTTCTTCAAATCCTCAAAAATGATGAAAAACGGCATGCTATAGTATGCCGTCCGATATGGGCTATAGCCCATGGTCATAAATTATGAAAAACGAGGATTTGAAAAAAAGACGAAAATCACTCCGAGACGTTGGACTATAGCCCATGGTCTCGGAGTGATTTTCGTCTTTTTTTCAAATCCTCAAAAATGATGCAAAACGGCATGCTATAGTATGCCGTTCGAGACCATGGGCTATAGCCCATCGTCTCGGAGTGATTTTCGTCTTTTTTTCAAATCCTCAAAAATGATGAAAAACGGCATGCTATAGTATGCCGTCCGATATGGGCTATAGCCCATGGTCATAAATGATGAAAAACGAGGATTTGAAAAAAAGACGAAAATCACTCCGAGACGATGGACTATAGCCCATGGTCTCGGAGTGTTTTTCGTCTTTTTTTCAAATCCTCAAAAATGATGAAAAAAGGCATGCTATAGTATGCCGTCCGATATGGGCTATAGCCCATGGTCATAAATGATGAAAAACGAGGATTTGAAAAAAAGACGAAAATGACTCCGAGATGATGGGCTATAGTCCATGGTCTCGGAGTGATTTTCGTCTTTTTTTCAAATCCTCAAAAATGATGCAAAACGTCATGCTATAGTATGCCGTTCGAGACCATGGGCTATAGCCCATCGTCTCGGAGTGATTTTCGTCTTTTTTTCAAATCCTCAAAAATGATGCAAAACGGCATGCTATAGTATTCCGTTCGAGACCATGGGCTATAGCCCATCGTCTCGGAGTGATTTTCGTCTTTTTTTCAAATCCTCAAAAATGATGAAAAACGGCATGCTATAGTATGCCGTCCGATATGGGCTATAGCCCATGGTCATAAATGATGAAAAACGAGGATTTGAAAAAAAGACGAAAATGACTCCGAGACGATGGGCTATAGCCCATGGTCTCGGAGTGATTTTCGTCTTTTTTTCAAATCCTCAAAAATGATGCAAAACGGCATGCTATAGTATGCCGTTCGAGACCATGGGCTATAGCCCATGGTCATAAATGATGAAAAACGAGGATTTGAAAAAAAGACGAAAATGACTCCGAGACGATGGACTATAGCCCATGGTCTCGGAGTGATTTTCGTCTTTTTTTCAAATCCTCAAAAATGATGAAAAACGGCATGCTATAGTATGCCGTCCGATATGGGCTATAGCCCATGGTCATAAATTATGAAAAACGAGGATTTGAAAAAAAGACGAAAATGACTCCGAGACGATGGGCTATAGCCCATGGTCTCGGAGTGATTTTCGTCTTTTTTTCAAATCCTCAAAAATGATGCAAAACGGCATGCTATAGTATGCCGTTCGAGACCATGGGCTATAGCCCATCGTCTCGGAGTGATTTTCGTCTTTTTTTCAAATCCTCAAAAATGATGCAAAACGGCATGCTATAGTATTCCGTTCGAGACCATGGGCTATAGCCCATCGTCTCGGAGTGATTTTCGTCTTTTTTTCAAATCCTCAAAAATGATGAAAAACGGCATGCTATAGTATGCCGTCCGATATGGGCTATAGCCCAGGGTCATAAATGATGAAAAACGAGGATTTGAAAAAAAGACGAAAATGACTCCGAGACGATGGGCTATAGCCCATGGTCTCGGAGTGATTTTCGTCTTTTTTTCAAATCCTCAAAAATGACGAAAATGACTCCGAGACGATGGGCTATAGCCCATGGTCTCGGAGTGATTTTCGTCTTTTTTTCAAATCCTCAAAAATGATGCTCGGATCTCGGAGTGATTTTCGTCTTTTTTTCAAATCCTCAAAAATGATGCAAAACGTCATGCTATAGTATGCCGTTCGAGACCATGGGCTATAGCCCATCGTCTCGGAGTGATTTTCGTCTTTTTTTCAAATCCTCAAAAATGATGCAAAACGGCATGCTATAGTATTCCGTTCGAGACCATGGGCTATAGCCCATCGTCTCGGAGTGATTTTCGTCTTTTTTTCAAATCCTCAAAAATGATGAAAAACGGCATGCTATAGTATGCCGTCCGATATGGGCTATACCCCATGGTCATAAATGATGAAAAACGAGGATTTGAAAAAAAGACGAAAATGACTCCGAGACGATGGGCTATAGCCCATGGTCTCGGAGTGATTTTCGTCTTTTTTTCAAATCCTCAAAAATGATGCAAAACGGCATGCTATAGTATGCCGTCCGATATGGTCTATAGCCCATGGTCATAAATGATGAAAAACGAGGATTTGAAAAAAAGACGAAAATGACTCCGAGACGATGGACTATAGCCCATGGTCTCGGAGTGATTTTCGTCTTTTTTTCAAATCCTCAAAAATGATGCAAAACGGCATGCTATAGTATTCCGTTCGAGACCATGGGCTATAGCCCATCGTCTCGGAGTGATTTTCGTCTTTTTTTCAAATCCTCAAAAATGATGAAAAAATGGCATGCTATAGTATGCCGTCCGATATGGGCTATAGCCCATGGTCATAAATGATGAAAAACGAGGATTTGAAAAAAAGACGAAAATGACTCCGAGACGATGGGCTATAGCCCATGGTCTCGGAGTGATTTTCGTCTTTTTTTCAAATCCTCAAAAATGATGCAAAACGTCATGCTATAGTATGCCGTTCGAGACCATGGGCTATAGCCCATCGTCTCGGAGTGATTTTCGTCTTTTTTTCAAATCCTCAAAAATGATGCAAAACGGCATGCTATAGTATGCCGTTCGAGACCATGGGCTATAGCCCATGGTCTCGGAGTGATTTTCGTCTTTTTTTCAAATCCTCAAAAATGATGCAAAACGGCATGCTATAGTATTCCGTTCGAGACCATGGGCTATAGCCCATCGTCTCGGAGTGATTTTCGTCTTTTTTTCAAATCCTCAAAAATTATGCAAAACGTCATGCTATAGTATGCCGTTCGAGACCATGGGCTATAGCCCATCGTCTCGGAGTGATTTTCGTCTTTTTTTCAAATCCTCAAAAATGATGCAAAACGGCATGCTATAGTATTCCGTTCGAGACCATGGGCTATAGCCCATCGTCTCGGAGTGATTTTCGTCTTTTTTTCAAATCCTCAAAAATGATGCAAAACGGCATGCTATAGGATTCCGTTCGAGACCATGGGCTATAGCCCATCGTCTCGGAGTGATTTTCGTCTTTTTTTCAAATCCTCAAAAATGATGAAAAACGGCATGCTATAGTATGCCGTCCGATTTGGGCTATAGCCCATGGTCATAAATGATGAAAAACGAGGATTTGAAAAAAAGACGAAAATGACTCCGAGACGATGGGCTATAGCCCATGGTCTCGGAGTGATTTTCGTCTTTTTTTCAAATCCTCAAAAATGATGCAAAACGTCATGCTATAGTATGCCGTTCGAGACCATGGGCTATAGCCCATCGTCTCGGAGTGATTTTCGTCTTTTTTTCAAATCCTCAAAAATGATGCAAAACGGCATGCTATAGTATGCCGTTCGAGACCATGGTCTATAGCCCATCGTCTCGGAGTGATTTTCGTCTTTTTTTCAAATCATCAAAAATGATGCAAAACGGCATGCTATAGTATTCCGTTCGAGACCATGGGCTATAGCCCATCGTCTCGGAGTGATTTTCGTCTTTTTTTCAAATCCTCAAAAATTATGCAAAACGTCATGCTATAGTATGCCGTTCGAGACCATGGGCTATAGCCCATCGTCTCGGAGTGATTTTCGTCTTTTTTTCAAATCCTCAAAAATGATGCAAAACGGCATGCTATAGTATTCCGTTCGAGACCATGGGCTATAGCCCATCGTCTCGGAGTGATTTTCGTCTTTTTTTCAAATCCTCAAAAATGATGAAAAACGGCATGCTATAGTATGCCGTCCGATATGGGCTATAGCCCATGGTCATAAATGATGAAAAACGAGGATTTGAAAAAAAGACGAAAATGACTCCGAGACGATGGGCTATAGCCCATGGTCTCGGAGTGATTTTCGTCTTTTTTTCAAATCCTCAAAAATGATGCAAAACAGCATGCTATAGTATTCCGTTCGAGACCATGGGCTATAGCCCATCGTCTCGGAGTGATTTTCGTCTTTTTTTCAAATCCTCAAAAATGATGAAAAACGGCATGCTATAGTATGCCGTCCGATATGGGCTATAGCCCATGGTCATAAATGATGAAAAACGAGGATTTGAAAAAAAGACGAAAATGACTCCGAGACGATGGGCTATAGCCCATGGTCTCGGAGTGATTTTCGTCTTTTTTTCAAATCCTCAAAAATGATGCAAAACAGCATGCTATAGTATTCCGTTCGAGACCATGGGCTATAGCCCATCGTCTCGGAGTGATTTTCGTCTTTTTTTCAAATCCTCAAAAATGATGAAAAACGGCATGCTATAGTATGCCGTCCGATATGGGCTATAGCCCATGGTCATAAATGATGAAAAACGAGGATTTGAAAAAAAGACGAAAATGACTCCGAGACGATGGGCTATAGCCCATGGTCTCGGAGTGATTTTCGTCTTTTTTTCAAATCCTCAAAAATGATGCAAAACGGCATGCTATAGTATGCCGTCCGATATGGGCTATAGCCCATGGTCATAAATGATGAAAAACGAGGATTTGAAAAAAAGACGAAAATGACTCCGAGACGATGGGCTATAGCCCATGGTCTCGGAGTGATTTTCGTCTTTTTTTCAAATCCTCAAAAATGATGCAAAACGGCATGCTATAGTATGCCGTTCGAGACCATGGGCTATAGCCCATCGTCTCGGAGTGATTTTCGTCTTTTTTTCAAATCCTCAAAAATGATGAAAAACGGCACGCTATAGTATGGCGTCCGATATGGGCTATAGCACATGGTCATAAATGATGAAAAACGAGGATTTGAAAAAAAGACGAAAATGACTCCGAGACGATGGACTATAGCCCATGGTCTCGGAGTGATTTTCGTCTTTTTTTCAAATCCTCAAAAATTATGCAAAACGGCATGCTATAGTATGCCGTCCGATATGGGCTATAGCACATGGTCATAAATGATGAAAAACGAGGATTTGAAAAAAATACGAAAATGACTCCGAGACGATGGACTATAGCCCATGGTCTCGGAGTGATTTTCGTCTTTTTTTCAAATCCTCAAAAATGATGCAAAACGGCATGCTATAGTATGCCGTTCGAGACCATGGGCTATAGCCCATCGTCTCGGAGTGATTTTCGTCTTTTTTTCAAATCCTCAAAAATGATGAAAAACGGCATGCTATAGTATGCCGTCCGATATGGGCTATAGCCCATGGTCATAAATGATGAAAAACGAGGATTTGAAAAAAAGACGAAAATGACTCCGAGACGATGGACTATAGCCCATGGTCTCGGAGTGATTTTCGTCTTTTTTTCAAATCCTCAAAAATGATGAAAAACGTCATGCTATAGTATGCCGTCCGATATGGGCTATAGCCCATGGTCATAAATGATGAAAAACGAGGATTTGAAAAAAAGACGAAAATGACTCCGAGACGATGGGCTATAGCCCATGGTCTCGGAGTGATTTTCGTCTTTTTTTCAAATCCTCAAAAATGATGCAAAACGGCATGCTATAGTATGCCGTTCGAGACCATGGGCTATAGCCCATCGTCTCGGAGTGATTTTCGTCTTTTTTTCAAATCCTCAAAAATGATGAAAAACGGCATGCTATAGTATGCCGTCCGATATGGGCTATAGCCCATGGTCATAAATGATGAAAAACGAGGATTTGAAAAAAAGACGAAAATGACTCCGAGACGATGGGCTATAGCCCATGGTCTCGGAGTGATTTTCGTCTTTTTTTCAAATCCTCAAAAATGATGCAAAACGTCATGCTATAGTATGCCGTTCGAGACCATGGGCTATAGCCCATCGTCTCGGAGTGATTTTCGTCTTTTTTTCAAATCCTCAAAAATTATGCAAAACGTCATGCTATAGTATGCCGTTCGAGACCATGGGCTATAGCCCATCGTCTCGGAGTGATTTTCGTCTTTTTTTCAAATCCTCAAAAATGATGCAAAACGGCATGCTATAGTATTCCGTTCGAGACCATGGGCTATAGCCCATCGTCTCGGAGTGATTTTCGTCTTTTTTTCAAATCCTCAAAAATGATGCAAAACGGCATGCTATAGTATTCCGTTCGAGACCATGGGCTATAGCCCATCGTCTCGGAGTGATTTTCGTCTTTTTTTCAAATCCTCAAAAATGATGAAAAACGGGATGCTATAGTATGCCGTCCGATATGGGCTATAGCCCATGGTCATAAATGATGAAAAACGAGGATTTGAAAAAAAGACGAAAATGACTCCGAGACGATGGACTATAGCCCATGGTCTCGGAGTGATTTTCGTCTTTTTTTCAAATCCTCAAAAATGATGCAAAACGGCATGCTATAGTATGCCGTTCGAGACCATGGGCTATAGCCCACCGTCTCGGAGTGATTTTCGTCTTTTTTTCAAATCCTCAAAAATGATGAAAAACGTCATGCTATAGTATGCCGTTCGAGACCATGGGCTATAGCCCATCGTCTCGGAGTGATTTTCGTCTTTTTTTCAAATCCTCAAAAATGATGAAAAACGGCACGCTATAGTATGGCGTCCGATATGGGCTATAGCACATGGTCATAAATGATGAAAAACGAGGATTTGAAAAAAAGACGAAAATGACTCCGAGACGATGGACTATAGCCCATGGTCTCGGAGTGATTTTCGTCTTTTTTTCAAATCCTCAAAAATTATGCAAAACGGCATGCTATAGTATGCCGTCCGATATGGGCTATAGCCCATGGTCATAAATGATGAAAAACGAGGATTTGAAAAAAAGACGAAAATGACTCCGAGACGATGGACTATAGCCCATGGTCTCGGAGTGATTTTCGTCTTTTTTTCAAATCCTCAAAAATGATGCAAAACGGCATGCTATAGTATGCCGTTCGAGACCATGGGCTATAGCCCACCGTCTCGGAGTGATTTTCGTCTTTTTTTCAAATCCTCAAAAATGATGAAAAACGTCATGCTATAGTATGCCGTCCGATATGGGCTATAGCCCATAGTCATAAATGATGAAAAACGAGGATTTGAAAAAAAGACGAAAATGACTCCGAGACGATGGGCTATAGCCCATGGTCTCGGAGTGATTTTCGTCTTTTTTTCAAATCCTCAAAAATGATGAAAAACGGCATGCTATAGTATGCCGTTCGAGACCATGGGCTATAGCCCATCGTCTCGGAGTGATTTTCGTCTTTTTTTCAAATCCTCAAAAATGATGAAAAACGGCATGCTATAGTATGCTGTTCGAGACCATGGGCTATAGCCCATCGTCTCGGAGTGATTTTCGTCTTTTTTTCAAATCCTCAAAAATGATGCAAAACGGCATGCTATAGTATTCCGTTCGAGACCATGGGCTATAGCCCATCGTCTCGGAGTGATTTTCGTCTTTTTTTCAAATCCTCAAAAATGATGCAAAACGGCATGCTATAGTATTCCGTTCGAGACCATGGGCTATAGCCCATCGTCTCGGAGTGATTTTCGTCTTTTTTTCAAATCCTCAAAAATGATGCAAAACGGCATGCTATAGTATGCCGTTCGAGACCATGGGCTATAGCCCATCGTCTCGGAGTGATTTTCGTCTTTTTTTCAAATCATCAAAAATGATGCAAAACGGCATGCTATAGTATTCCGTTCGAGACCATGGGCTATAGCCCATCGTCTCGGAGTGATTTTCGTCTTTTTTTCAAATCCTCAAAAATTATGCAAAACGTCATGCTATAGTATGCCGTTCGAGACCATGGGCTATAGCCCATCGTCTCGGAGTGATTTTCGTCTTTTTTTCAAATCCTCAAAAATGATGCAAAACGGCATGCTATAGTATTCCGTTCGAGACCATCGTCTCGGAGTGATTTTCGTATTTTTTTCAAATCATCAAAAATGATGCAAAACGGCATGCTATAGTATTCCGTTCGAGACCATGGGCTATAGCCCATCGTCTCGGAGTGATTTTCGTCTTTTTTTCAAATCCTCAAAAATTATGCAAAACGGCATGCTATAGTATGCCGTCCGATATGGGCTATAGCCCATGGTCATAAATGATGAAAAACGAGGATTTTAAAAAAAGACGAAAATGACTCCGAGACGATGGGCTATAGCCCATGGTCTCGGAGTGATTTTCGTCTTTTTTTCAAATCCTCAAAAATGATGCAAAACGTCATGCTATAGTATGCCGTTCGAGACCATGGGCTATAGCCCATCGTCTCGGAGTGATTTTCGTCTTTTTTTCAAATCCTCAAAAATGATGAAAAACGGCATGCTATAGTATGCCGTCCGATATGGGCTATAGCCCATGGTCATAAATTATGAAAAACGAGGATTTGAAAAAAAGACGAAAATGACTCCGAGACGATGGGCTATAGCCCATGGTCTCGGATTGATTTTCGTCTTTTTTTCAAATCCTCAAAAATGATGCAAAACGGCATGCTATAGTATGCCGTTCGAGACCATGGGCTATAGCCCATCGTCTCGGAGTGATTTTCGTCTTTTTTTCAAATCCTCAAAAATGATGCAAAAACGGCATGCTATAGTATTCCGTTCGAGACCATGGGCTATAGCCCATCGTCTCGGAGTGATTTTCGTCTTTTTTTCAAATCCTCAAAAATGATGCAAAACGTCATGCTATAGTATGCCGTTCGAGACCATGGGCTATAGCCCATCGTCTCGGAGTGATTTTCGTCTTTTTTTCAAATCCTCAAAAATGATGCAAAACGGCATGCTATAGTATGCCGTTCGAGACCATGGGCTATAGCCCATGTCTCGGAGTGATTTTCGTCTTTTTTTCAAATCATCAAAAATGATGCAAAACGGCATGCTATAGTATTCGGTTCGAGACCATGGGCTATAGCCCATCGTCTCGGAGTGATTTTCGTCTTTTTTTCAAATCCTCAAAAATTATGCAAAACGTCATGCTAAAGTATGCCGTTCGAGACCATGGGCTATAGCCCATCGTCTCGGAGTGATTTTCGTCTTTTTTTCAAATCCTCAAAAATGATGCAAAACGGCATGCTATAGTATTCCGTTCGAGACCATGGGCTATAGCCCATCGTCTCGGAGTGATTTTCGTCTTTTTTTCAAATCATCAAAAATGATGCAAAACGGCATGCTATAGTATTCCGTTCGAGACCATGGGCTATAGCCCATCGTCTCGGAGTGATTTTCGTCTTTTTTTCAAATCCTCAAAAATTATGCAAAACGGCATGCTATAGTATGCCGTCCGATATGGGCTATAGCCCATGGTCATAAATGATGAAAAACGAGGATTTGAAAAAAAGACGAAAATGACTCCGAGACGATGGGCTATAGCCCATGGTCTCGGAGTGATTTTCGTCTTTTTTTCAAATCCTCAAAAATGATGCAAAACGTCATGCTATAGTATGCCGTTCGAGACCATGGGCTATAGCCCATCGTCTCGGAGTGATTTTCGTCTTTTTTTCAAATCCTCAAAAATGATGAAAAACGGCATGCTATAGTATGCCGTCCGATATGGGCTATAGCCCATGGTCATAAATGATGAAAAACGAGGATTTGAAAAAAAGACGAAAATGACTCCGAGACGATGGGCTATAGCCCATGGTCTCGGAGTGATTTTCGTCTTTTTTTCAAATCCTCAAAAATGATGAAAAACGTCATGCTATAGTATGCCGTCCGATATGGGCTATAGCCCATGGTCATAAATGATGAAAAACGAGGATTTGAAAAAAAGACGAAAATGACTCCGAGACGATGGGCTATAGCCCATGGTCTCGGAGTGATTTTCGTCTTTTTTTCAAATCCTCAAAAATGATGCAAAACGGCATGCTATAGTATGCCGTTCGAGACCATGGGCTATAGCCCATCGTCTCGGAGTGATTTTCGTCTTTTTTTCAAATCCTCAAAAATGATGAAAAACGGCATGCTATAGTATGCCGTCCGATATGGGCTATAGCCCATGGTCATAAATGATGAAAAACGAGGATTTGAAAAAAAGACGAAAATGACTCCGAGACGATGGGCTATAGCCCATGGTCTCGGAGTGATTTTCGTCTTTTTTTCAAATCCTCAAAAATGATGCAAAACGGCATGCTATAGTATGCCGTTCGAGACCATGGGCTATAGCCCATCGTCTCGGAGTGATTTTCGTCTTTTTTTCAAATCCTCATAAATGATGCAAAACGGCATGCTATAGTATGCCGTTCGAGACCATGGGCTATAGCCCATCGTCTCGGAGTGATTTTCGTCTTTTTTTCAAATCATCAAAAATGATGCAAAACGGCATGCTATAGTATTCCGTTCGAGACCATGGGCTATAGCCCATCGTCTCGGAGTGATTTTCGTCTTTTTTTCAAATCATCAAAAATGATGCAAAACGGCATGCTATAGTATTCCGTTCGAGACCATGGGCTATAGCCCATCGTCTCGGAGTGATTTTCGTCTTTTTTTCAAATCATCAAAAATGATGCAAAACGGCATGCTATAGTATTCCGTTCGAGACCATGGGCTATAGCCCATCGTCTCGGAGTGATTTTCGTCTTTTTTTCAAATCCTCAAAAATTATGCAAAACGGCATGCTATAGTATGCCGTCCGATATGGGCTATAGCCCATGGTCATAAATGATGAAAAACGAGGATTTGAAAAAAAGACGAAAATGACTCCGAGACGATGGGCTATAGCCCATGGTCTCGGAGTGATTTTCGTCTTTTTTTCAAATCCTCAAAAATGATGCAAAACGTCATGCTATAGTATGCCGTTCGAGACCATGGGCTATAGCCCATCGTCTCGGAGTGATTTTCGTCTTTTTTTCAAATCCTCAAAAATGATGAAAAACGGCATGCTATAGTATGCCGTCCGATATGGGCTATAGCCCATGGTCATAAATGATGAAAAACGAGGATTTGAAAAAAAGACGAAAATGACTCCGAGACGATGGGCTATAGCCCATGGTCTCGGAGTGATTTTCGTCTTTTTTTCAAATCCTCAAAAATGATGAAAAACGTCATGCTATAGTATGCCGTCCGATATGGGCTATAGCCCATGGTCATAAATGATGAAAAACGAGGATTTGAAAAAAAGACGAAAATGACTCCGAGACGATGGGCTATAGCCCATGGTCTCGGAGTGATTTTCGTCTTTTTTTCAAATCCTCAAAAATGATGCAAAACGTCATGCTATAGTATGCCGTTCGAGACCATGGGCTATAGCCCATCGTCTCGGAGTGATTTTCGTCTTTTTTTCAAATCCTCAAAAATTATGCAAAACGGCATGCTATAGTATGCCGTTCGAGACCATGGGCTATAGCCCATCGTCTCGGAGTGATTTTCGTCTTTTTTTCAAATCCTCAAAAATGATGCAAAACGGCATGCTATAGTATGCCGTTCGAGACCATGGGCTATAGCCCATGTCTCGGAGTGATTTTCGTCTTTTTTTCAAATCTTCAAAAATTATGCAAAACGTCATGCTATAGTATGCCGTTCGAGACCATGGGCTATAGCCCATCGTCTCGGAGTGATTTTCGTCTTTTTTTCAAATCCTCAAAAATGATGCAAAACGGCATGCTATAGTATGCCGTTCGAGACCATGGGCTATAGCCCATCGTCTCGGAGTGATTTTCGTCTTTTTTTCAAATCCTCAAAAATGATGCAAAACGGCATGCTATAGTATGCCGTTCGAGACCATGGGCTATAGCCCATGTCTCGGAGTGATTTTCGTCTTTTTTTCAAATCATCAAAAATGATGCAAAACGGCATGCTATAGTATTCCGTTCGAGACCATGGGCTATAGCCCATCGTCTCGGAGTGATTTTCGTCTTTTTTTCAAATCCTCAAAAATTATGCAAAACGTCATGCTATAGTATGCCGTCCGATATGGGCTATAGCCCATGGTCATAAATGATGAAAAACGAGGATTTGAAAAAAAGACGAAAATGACTCCGAGACGATGGACTATAGCCCATGTCTCGGAGTGATTTTCGTCTTTTTTTCAAATCATCAAAAATGATGCAAAACGGCATGCTATAGTATTCCGTTCGAGACCATGGGCTATAGCCCATCGTCTCGGAGTGATTTTCGTCTTTTTTTCAAATCCTCAAAAATGATGAAAAACGGCATGCTATAGTATGCCGTCCGATATGGGCTATAGCCCATGGTCATAAATGATGAAAAACGAGGATTTGAAAAAAAGACGAAAATGACTCCGAGACGATGGACTATAGCCCATGGTCTCGGAGTGATTTTCGTCTTTTTTTCAAATCCTAAAAAATGATGAAAAACGGCATGCTATAGTATGCCGTCCGATATGGGCTATAGCCCATAGTCATAAATGATGAAAAACGAGGATTTGAAAAAAAGACGAAAATGACTCCGAGACGATGGGCTATAGCCCATGGTCTCGGAGTGATTTTCGTCTTTTTTTCAAATCCTCAAAAATGATGCAAAACGGCATGCTATAGTATGCCGTTCGAGACCATGGGCTATAGCCCATCGTCTCGGAGTGATTTTCGTCTTTTTTTCAAATCCTCAAAAATGATGCAAAACGGCATGCTATAGTATTCCGTTCGAGACAATGGGCTATAGCCCATCGTCTCGGAGTGATTTTCGTCTTTTTTTCAAATCCTCAAAAATGATGAAAAACGGCATGCTATAGTATGCCGTCCGATATGGGCTATAGCCCATGGTCATAAATGATGAAAAACGAGGATTTGAAAAAAAGACGAAAATGACTCCGAGACGATGGGCTATAGCCCATGGTCTCGGAGTGATTTTCGTCTTTTTTTCAAATCCTCAAAAATGATGCAAAACGGCATGCTATAGTATGCCGTTCGAGACCATGGGCTATAGCCCATCGTTTCGGAGTGATTTTCGTCTTTTTTTCAAATCCTCAAAAATGATGAAAAACGGCATGCTATAGTATGCCGTCCGATATGGGCTATAGCCCATGGTCATAAATGATGAAAAACGAGGATTTGAAAAAAAGACGAAAATGACTCCGAGACGATGGACTATAGCCCATGGTCTCGGAGTGATTTTCGTCTTTTTTTCAAATCCTCAAAAATGATGAAAAACGTCATGCTATAGTATGCCGTCCGATATGGGCTATAGCCCATGGTCATAAATGATGAAAAACGAGGATTTGAAAAAAAGACGAAAATGACTCCGAGACGATGGGCTATAGCCCATGGTCTCGGAGTGATTTTCGTCTTTTTTTCAAATCCTCAAAAATGATGCAAAACGGCATGCTATAGTATGCCGTTCGAGACCATGGGCTATAGCCCATCGTCTCGGAGTGATTTTCGTCTTTTTTTCAAATCCTCAAAAATGATGAAAAACGGCATGCTATAGTATGCCGTCCGATATGGGCTATAGCCCATGGTCATAAATGATGAAAAACGAGGATTTGAAAAAAAGACGAAAATGACTCCGAGACCATGGGCTATAGCCCATGGTCTCGGAGTGATTTTCGTCTTTTTTTCAAATCCTCAAAAATGATGCAAAACGTCATGCTATAGTATGCCGTTCGAGACCATGGGCTATAGCCCATCGTCTCGGAGTGATTTTCGTCTTTTTTTCAAATCCTCAAAAATGATGCAAAACGGCATGCTATAGTATTCCGTTCGAGACCATGGGCTATAGCCCATCGTCTCGGAGTGATTTTCGTCTTTTTTTCAAATCCTCAAAAATGATGCAAAACGTCATGCTATAGTATGCCGTTCGAGACCATGGGCTATAGCCCATCGTCTCGGAGTGATTTTCGTCTTTTTTTCAAATCCTCATAAATGATGCAAAACGGCATGCTATAGTATGCCGTTCGAGACCATGGGCTATAGCCCATCGTCTCGGAATGATTTTCGTCTTTTTTTCAAATCATCAAAAATGATGCAAAACGGCATGCTATAGTATTCCGTTCGAGACCATGGGCTATAGCCCATCGTCTCGGAGTGATTTTCGTCTTTTTTTCAAATCCTCAAAAAGTATGCAAAACGTCATGCTATAGTATGCCGTTCGAGACCATGGGCTATAGCCCATCGTCTCGGAGTGATTTTCGTCTTTTTTTCAAATCCTCAAAAATGATGCAAAACGGCATGCTATAGTATTCCGTTCGAGACCATGGGCTATAGCCCATCGTCTCGGAGTGATTTTCGTCTTTTTTTCAAATCCTCAAAAATGATGCAAAACGGCATGCTATAGTATTCCGTTCGAGACCATGGGCTATAGCCCATCGTCTCGGAGTGATTTTCGTCTTTTTTTCAAATCCTCAAAAATGATGAAAAACGGCATGCTATAGTATGCCGTCCGATATGGGCTATAGCCCATGGTCATAAATGATGAAAAACGAGGATTTGAAAAAAAGACGAAAATGACTCCGAGACGATAGGCTATAGCCCATGGTCTCGGAGTGATTTTCGTCTTTTTTTCAAATCCTCAAAAATGATGCAAAACGTCATGCTATAGTATGCCGTTCGAGACCATGGGCTATAGCCCATCGTCTCGGAGTGATTTTCGTCTTTTTTTCAAATCCTCAAAAATTATGCAAAACGTCATGCTATAGTATGCCGTTCGAGACCATGGGCTATAGCCCATCGTCTCGGAGTGATTTTCGTCTTTTTTTCAAATCCTCAAAAATGATGCAAAACGGCATGCTATAGTATTCCGTTCGAGACCATGGGCTATAGCCCATCGTCTCGAAGTGATTTTCGTCTTTTTTTCAAATCCTCAAAAATGATGCAAAACGGCATGCTATAGTATTCCGTTCGAGACCATGGGCTATAGCCCATCGCCATGGTCATAAATGATGAAAAGCGAGGATTTGAAAAAAAGACGAAAATGACTCCGAGACGATGGGCTATAGCCCATGGTCTCGGAGTGATTTTCGTCTTTTTTTCAAATCCTCATAAATGATGCAAAACGGCATGCTATAGTATGCCGTTCGAGACCATGGGCTATAGCCCATCGTCTCGGAGTGATTTTCGTCTTTTTTTCAAATCATCAAAAATGATGCAAAACGGCATGCTATAGTATTCCGTTCGAGACCATGGGCTATAGCCCATCGTCTCGGAGTGATTTTCGTCTTTTTTTCAAATCATAAAAAATGATGCAAAACGGCATGCTATAGTATTCCGTTCGAGACCATGGGCTATAGCCCATCGTCTCGGAGTGATTTTCGTCTTTTTTTCAAATCATCAAAAATGATGCAAAACGGCATGCTATAGTATTCCGTTCGAGACCATGGGCTATAGCCCATCGTCTCGGAGTGATTTTCGTCTTTTTTTCAAATCCTCAAAAATTATGCAAAACGGCATGCTATAGTATGCCGTCCGATATGGGCTATAGCCCATGGTCATAAATGATGAAAAACGAGGATTTGAAAAAAAGACGAAAATGACTCCGAGACGATGGGCTATAGCCCATGGTCTCGGATTGATTTTCGTCTTTTTTTCAAATCCTCAAAAATGATGCAAAACGGCATGCTATAGTATGCCGTTCGAGACCATGGGCTATAGCCCATCGTCTCGGAGTGATTTTCGTCTTTTTTTCAAATCCTCAAAAATGATGCAAAAACGGCATGCTATAGTATTCCGTTCGAGACCATGGGCTATAGCCCATCGTCTCGGAGTGATTTTCGTCTTTTTTTCAAATCCTCAAAAATGATGCAAAACGTCATGCTATAGTATGCCGTTCGAGACCATGGGCTATAGCCCATCGTCTCGGAGTGATTTTCGTCTTTTTTTCAAATCCTCAAAAATGATGCAAAACGGCATGCTATAGTATGCCGTTCGAGACCATGGGCTATAGCCCATGTCTCGGAGTGATTTTCGTCTTTTTTTCAAATCATCAAAAATGATGCAAAACGGCATGCTATAGTATTCGGTTCGAGACCATGGGCTATAGCCCATCGTCTCGGAGTGATTTTCGTCTTTTTTTCAAATCCTCAAAAATTATGCAAAACGTCATGCTAAAGTATGCCGTTCGAGACCATGGGCTATAGCCCATCGTCTCGGAGTGATTTTCGTCTTTTTTTCAAATCCTCAAAAATGATGCAAAACGGCATGCTATAGTATTCCGTTCGAGACCATGGGCTATAGCCCATCGTCTCGGAGTGATTTTCGTCTTTTTTTCAAATCATCAAAAATGATGCAAAACGGCATGCTATAGTATTCCGTTCGAGACCATGGGCTATAGCCCATCGTCTCGGAGTGATTTTCGTCTTTTTTTCAAATCCTCAAAAATTATGCAAAACGGCATGCTATAGTATGCCGTCCGATATGGGCTATAGCCCATGGTCATAAATGATGAAAAACGAGGATTTGAAAAAAAGACGAAAATGACTCCGAGACGATGGGCTATAGCCCATGGTCTCGGAGTGATTTTCGTCTTTTTTTCAAATCCTCAAAAATGATGCAAAACGTCATGCTATAGTATGCCGTTCGAGACCATGGGCTATAGCCCATCGTCTCGGAGTGATTTTCGTCTTTTTTTCAAATCCTCAAAAATGATGAAAAACGGCATGCTATAGTATGCCGTCCGATATGGGCTATAGCCCATGGTCATAAATGATGAAAAACGAGGATTTGAAAAAAAGACGAAAATGACTCCGAGACGATGGGCTATAGCCCATGGTCTCGGAGTGATTTTCGTCTTTTTTTCAAATCCTCAAAAATGATGAAAAACGTCATGCTATAGTATGCCGTCCGATATGGGCTATAGCCCATGGTCATAAATGATGAAAAACGAGGATTTGAAAAAAAGACGAAAATGACTCCGAGACGATGGGCTATAGCCCATGGTCTCGGAGTGATTTTCGTCTTTTTTTCAAATCCTCAAAAATGATGCAAAACGGCATGCTATAGTATGCCGTTCGAGACCATGGGCTATAGCCCATCGTCTCGGAGTGATTTTCGTCTTTTTTTCAAATCCTCAAAAATGATGAAAAACGGCATGCTATAGTATGCCGTCCGATATGGGCTATAGCCCATGGTCATAAATGATGAAAAACGAGGATTTGAAAAAAAGACGAAAATGACTCCGAGACGATGGGCTATAGCCCATGGTCTCGGAGTGATTTTCGTCTTTTTTTCAAATCCTCAAAAATGATGCAAAACGTCATGCTATAGTATGCCGTTCGAGACCATGGGCTATAGCCCATCGTCTCGGAGTGATTTTCGTCTTTTTTTCAAATCCTCAAAAATGATGCAAAACGGCATGCTATAGTATTCCGTTCGAGACCATGGGCTATAGCCCATCGTCTCGGAGTGATTTTCGTCTTTTTTTCAAATCCTCAAAAATGATGAAAAACGGCATGCTATAGTATGCCGTCCGATATGGGCTATAGCCCATGGTCATAAATGATGAAAAACGAGGATTTGAAAAAAAGACGAAAATGACTCCGAGACGATGGGCTATAGCCCATGGTCTCGGAGTGATTTTCGTCTTTTTTTCAAATCCTCAAAAATTATGCAAAACGTCATGCTATAGTATGCCGTTCGAGACCATGGGCTATAGCCCATCGTCTCGGAGTGATTTTCGTCTTTTTTTCAAATCCTCATAAATGATGCAAAACGGCATGCTATAGTATGCCGTTCGAGACCATGGGCTATAGCCCATCGTCTCGGAGTGATTTTCGTCTTTTTTTCAAATCATCAAAAATGATGCAAAACGGCATGCTATAGTATTCCGTTCGAGACCATGGGCTATAGCCCATCGTCTCGGAGTGATTTTCGTCTTTTTTTCAAATCATCAAAAATGATGCAAAACGGCATGCTATAGTATTCCGTTCGAGACCATGGGCTATAGCCCATCGTCTCGGAGTGATTTTCGTCTTTTTTTCAAATCATCAAAAATGATGCAAAACGGCATGCTATAGTATTCCGTTCGAGACCATGGGCTATAGCCCATCGTCTCGGAGTGATTTTCGTCTTTTTTTCAAATCCTCAAAAATTATGCAAAACGGCATGCTATAGTATGCCGTCCGATATGGGCTATAGCCCATGGTCATAAATGATGAAAAACGAGGATTTGAAAAAAAGACGAAAATGACTCCGAGACGATGGGCTATAGCCCATGGTCTCGGAGTGATTTTCGTCTTTTTTTCAAATCCTCAAAAATGATGCAAAACGTCATGCTATAGTATGCCGTTCGAGACCATGGGCTATAGCCCATCGTCTCGGAGTGATTTTCGTCTTTTTTTCAAATCCTCAAAAATGATGAAAAACGGCATGCTATAGTATGCCGTCCGATATGGGCTATAGCCCATGGTCATAAATGATGAAAAACGAGGATTTGAAAAAAAGACGAAAATGACTCCGAGACGATGGGCTATAGCCCATGGTCTCGGAGTGATTTTCGTCTTTTTTTCAAATCCTCAAAAATGATGAAAAACGTCATGCTATAGTATGCCGTCCGATATGGGCTATAGCCCATGGTCATAAATGATGAAAAACGAGGATTTGAAAAAAAGACGAAAATGACTCCGAGACGATGGGCTATAGCCCATGGTCTCGGAGTGATTTTCGTCTTTTTTTCAAATCCTCAAAAATGATGCAAAACGTCATGCTATAGTATGCCGTTCGAGACCATGGGCTATAGCCCATCGTCTCGGAGTGATTTTCGTCTTTTTTTCAAATCCTCAAAAATTATGCAAAACGGCATGCTATAGTATGCCGTTCGAGACCATGGGCTATAGCCCATCGTCTCGGAGTGATTTTCGTCTTTTTTTCAAATCCTCAAAAATGATGCAAAACGGCATGCTATAGTATGCCGTTCGAGACCATGGGCTATAGCCCATGTCTCGGAGTGATTTTCGTCTTTTTTTCAAATCTTCAAAAATTATGCAAAACGTCATGCTATAGTATGCCGTTCGAGACCATGGGCTATAGCCCATCGTCTCGGAGTGATTTTCGTCTTTTTTTCAAATCCTCAAAAATGATGCAAAACGGCATGCTATAGTATGCCGTTCGAGACCATGGGCTATAGCCCATCGTCTCGGAGTGATTTTCGTCTTTTTTTCAAATCCTCAAAAATGATGCAAAACGGCATGCTATAGTATGCCGTTCGAGACCATGGGCTATAGCCCATGTCTCGGAGTGATTTTCGTCTTTTTTTCAAATCATCAAAAATGATGCAAAACGGCATGCTATAGTATTCCGTTCGAGACCATGGGCTATAGCCCATCGTCTCGGAGTGATTTTCGTCTTTTTTTCAAATCCTCAAAAATTATGCAAAACGTCATGCTATAGTATGCCGTCCGATATGGGCTATAGCCCATGGTCATAAATGATGAAAAACGAGGATTTGAAAAAAAGACGAAAATGACTCCGAGACGATGGACTATAGCCCATGTCTCGGAGTGATTTTCGTCTTTTTTTCAAATCATCAAAATTGATGCAAAACGGCATGCTATAGTATTCCGTTCGAGACCATGGGCTATAGCCCATCGTCTCGGAGTGATTTTCGTCTTTTTTTCAAATCCTCAAAAATGATGAAAAACGGCATGCTATAGTATGCCGTCCGATATGGGCTATAGCCCATGGTCATAAATGATGAAAAACGAGGATTTGAAAAAAAGACGAAAATGACTCCGAGACGATGGACTATAGCCCATGGTCTCGGAGTGATTTTCGTCTTTTTTTCAAATCCTAAAAAATGATGAAAAACGGCATGCTATAGTATGCCGTCCGATATGGGCTATAGCCCATAGTCATAAATGATGAAAAACGAGGATTTGAAAAAAAGACGAAAATGACTCCGAGACGATGGGCTATAGCCCATGGTCTCGGAGTGATTTTCGTCTTTTTTTCAAATCCTCAAAAATGATGCAAAACGGCATGCTATAGTATGCCGTTCGAGACCATGGGCTATAGCCCATCGTCTCGGAGTGATTTTCGTCTTTTTTTCAAATCCTCAAAAATGATGCAAAACGGCATGCTATAGTATTCCGTTCGAGACAATGGGCTATAGCCCATCGTCTCGGAGTGATTTTCGTCTTTTTTTCAAATCCTCAAAAATGATGAAAAACGGCATGCTATAGTATGCCGTCCGATATGGGCTATAGCCCATGGTCATAAATGATGAAAAACGAGGATTTGAAAAAAAGACGAAAATGACTCCGAGACGATGGGCTATAGCCCATGGTCTCGGAGTGATTTTCGTCTTTTTTTCAAATCCTCAAAAATGATGCAAAACGGCATGCTATAGTATGCCGTTCGAGACCATGGGCTATAGCCCATCGTTTCGGAGTGATTTTCGTCTTTTTTTCAAATCCTCAAAAATGATGAAAAACGGCATGCTATAGTATGCCGTCCGATATGGGCTATAGCCCATGGTCATAAATGATGAAAAACGAGGATTTGAAAAAAAGACGAAAATGACTCCGAGACGATGGACTATAGCCCATGGTCTCGGAGTGATTTTCGTCTTTTTTTCAAATCCTCAAAAATGATGAAAAACGTCATGCTATAGTATGCCGTCCGATATGGGCTATAGCCCATGGTCATAAATGATGAAAAACGAGGATTTGAAAAAAAGACGAAAATGACTCCGAGACGATGGGCTATAGCCCATGGTCTCGGAGTGATTTTCGTCTTTTTTTCAAATCCTCAAAAATGATGCAAAACGGCATGCTATAGTATGCCGTTCGAGACCATGGGCTATAGCCCATCGTCTCGGAGTGATTTTCGTCTTTTTTTCAAATCCTCAAAAATGATGAAAAACGGCATGCTATAGTATGCCGTCCGATATGGGCTATAGCCCATGGTCATAAATGATGAAAAACGAGGATTTGAAAAAAAGACGAAAATGACTCCGAGACCATGGGCTATAGCCCATGGTCTCGGAGTGATTTTCGTCTTTTTTTCAAATCCTCAAAAATGATGCAAAACGTCATGCTATAGTATGCCGTTCGAGACCATGGGCTATAGCCCATCGTCTCGGAGTGATTTTCGTCTTTTTTTCAAATCCTCAAAAATGATGCAAAACGGCATGCTATAGTATTCCGTTCGAGACCATGGGCTATAGCCCATCGTCTCGGAGTGATTTTCGTCTTTTTTTCAAATCCTCAAAAATGATGCAAAACGTCATGCTATAGTATGCCGTTCGAGACCATGGGCTATAGCCCATCGTCTCGGAGTGATTTTCGTCTTTTTTTCAAATCCTCATAAATGATGCAAAACGGCATGCTATAGTATGCCGTTCGAGACCATGGGCTATAGCCCATCGTCTCGGAATGATTTTCGTCTTTTTTTCAAATCATCAAAAATGATGCAAAACGGCATGCTATAGTATTCCGTTCGAGACCATGGGCTATAGCCCATCGTCTCGGAGTGATTTTCGTCTTTTTTTCAAATCCTCAAAAAGTATGCAAAACGTCATGCTATAGTATGCCGTTCGAGACCATGGGCTATAGCCCATCGTCTCGGAGTGATTTTCGTCTTTTTTTCAAATCCTCAAAAATGATGCAAAACGGCATGCTATAGTATTCCGTTCGAGACCATGGGCTATAGCCCATCGTCTCGGAGTGATTTTCGTCTTTTTTTCAAATCCTCAAAAATGATGCAAAACGGCATGCTATAGTATTCCGTTCGAGACCATGGGCTATAGCCCATCGTCTCGGAGTGATTTTCGTCTTTTTTTCAAATCCTCAAAAATGATGAAAAACGGCATGCTATAGTATGCCGTCCGATATGGGCTATAGCCCATGGTCATAAATGATGAAAAACGAGGATTTGAAAAAAAGACGAAAATGACTCCGAGACGATAGGCTATAGCCCATGGTCTCGGAGTGATTTTCGTCTTTTTTTCAAATCCTCAAAAATGATGCAAAACGTCATGCTATAGTATGCCGTTCGAGACCATGGGCTATAGCCCATCGTCTCGGAGTGATTTTCGTCTTTTTTTCAAATCCTCAAAAATTATGCAAAACGTCATGCTATAGTATGCCGTTCGAGACCATGGGCTATAGCCCATCGTCTCGGAGTGATTTTCGTCTTTTTTTCAAATCCTCAAAAATGATGCAAAACGGCATGCTATAGTATTCCGTTCGAGACCATGGGCTATAGCCCATCGTCTCGAAGTGATTTTCGTCTTTTTTTCAAATCCTCAAAAATGATGCAAAACGGCATGCTATAGTATTCCGTTCGAGACCATGGGCTATAGCCCATCGCCATGGTCATAAATGATGAAAAGCGAGGATTTGAAAAAAAGACGAAAATGACTCCGAGACGATGGGCTATAGCCCATGGTCTCGGAGTGATTTTCGTCTTTTTTTCAAATCCTCATAAATGATGCAAAACGGCATGCTATAGTATGCCGTTCGAGACCATGGGCTATAGCCCATCGTCTCGGAGTGATTTTCGTCTTTTTTTCAAATCATCAAAAATGATGCAAAACGGCATGCTATAGTATTCCGTTCGAGACCATGGGCTATAGCCCATCGTCTCGGAGTGATTTTCGTCTTTTTTTCAAATCATCAAAAATGATGCAAAACGGCATGCTATAGTATTCCGTTCGAGACCATGGGCTATAGCCCATCGTCTCGGAGTGATTTTCGTCTTTTTTTCAAATCAT
Source organism: Electrona antarctica (assembly GCF_951216825.1). Classification (NCBI taxonomy): domain Eukaryota; kingdom Metazoa; phylum Chordata; class Actinopteri; order Myctophiformes; family Myctophidae; genus Electrona; species Electrona antarctica. The sequence goes on along the minus strand of NC_136806.1, from coordinate 41,066,357 downwards.
CAAAAATGATGCAAAACGGCATGCTATAGTATTCCGTTCGAGACCATGGGCTATAGCCCATCGTCTCGGAGTGATTTTCGTCTTTTTTTCAAATCCTCAAAAATTATGCAAAACGGCATGCTATAGTATGCCGTCCGATATGGGCTATAGCCCATGGTCATAAATGATGAAAAACGAGGATTTGAAAAAAAGACGAAAATGACTCCGAGACGATGGGCTATAGCCCATGGTCTCGGAGTGATTTTCGTCTTTTTTTCAAATCCTCAAAAATGATGCAAAACGTCATGCTATAGTATGCCGTTCGAGACCATGGGCTATAGCCCATCGTCTCGGAGTGATTTTCGTCTTTTTTTCAAATCCTCAAAAATGATGAAAAACGGCATGCTATAGTATGCCGTCCGATATGGGCTATAGCCCATGGTCATAAATGATGAAAAACGAGGATTTGAAAAAAAGACGAAAATGACTCCGAGACGATGGGCTATAGCCCATGGTCTCGGAGTGATTTTCGTCTTTTTTTCAAATCCTCAAAAATGATGAAAAACGTCATGCTATAGTATGCCGTCCGATATGGGCTATAGCCCATGGTCATAAATGATGAAAAACGAGGATTTGAAAAAAAGACGAAAATGACTCCGAGACGATGGGCTATAGCCCATGGTCTCGGAGTGATTTTCGTCTTTTTTTCAAATCCTCAAAAATGATGCAAAACGTCATGCTATAGTATGCCGTTCGAGACCATGGGCTATAGCCCATCGTCTCGGAGTGATTTTCGTCTTTTTTTCAAATCCTCAAAAATTATGCAAAACGGCATGCTATAGTATGCCGTTCGAGACCATGGGCTATAGCCCATCGTCTCGGAGTGATTTTCGTCTTTTTTTCAAATCCTCAAAAATGATGCAAAACGGCATGCTATAGTATGCCGTTCGAGACCATGGGCTATAGCCCATGTCTCGGAGTGATTTTCGTCTTTTTTTCAAATCTTCAAAAATTATGCAAAACGTCATGCTATAGTATGCCGTTCGAGACCATGGGCTATAGCCCATCGTCTCGGAGTGATTTTCGTCTTTTTTTCAAATCCTCAAAAATGATGCAAAACGGCATGCTATAGTATGCCGTTCGAGACCATGGGCTATAGCCCATCGTCTCGGAGTGATTTTCGTCTTTTTTTCAAATCCTCAAAAATGATGCAAAACGGCATGCTATAGTATGCCGTTCGAGACCATGGGCTATAGCCCATGTCTCGGAGTGATTTTCGTCTTTTTTTCAAATCATCAAAAATGATGCAAAACGGCATGCTATAGTATTCCGTTCGAGACCATGGGCTATAGCCCATCGTCTCGGAGTGATTTTCGTCTTTTTTTCAAATCCTCAAAAATTATGCAAAACGTCATGCTATAGTATGCCGTCCGATATGGGCTATAGCCCATGGTCATAAATGATGAAAAACGAGGATTTGAAAAAAAGACGAAAATGACTCCGAGACGATGGACTATAGCCCATGTCTCGGAGTGATTTTCGTCTTTTTTTCAAATCATCAAAAATGATGCAAAACGGCATGCTATAGTATTCCGTTCGAGACCATGGGCTATAGCCCATCGTCTCGGAGTGATTTTCGTCTTTTTTTCAAATCCTCAAAAATGATGAAAAACGGCATGCTATAGTATGCCGTCCGATATGGGCTATAGCCCATGGTCATAAATGATGAAAAACGAGGATTTGAAAAAAAGACGAAAATGACTCTGAGACGATGGACTATAGCCCATGGTCTCGGAGTGATTTTCGTCTTTTTTTCAAATCCTAAAAAATGATGAAAAACGGCATGCTATAGTATGCCGTCCGATATGGGCTATAGCCCATAGTCATAAATGATGAAAAACGAGGATTTGAAAAAAAGACGAAAATGACTCCGAGACGATGGGCTATAGCCCATGGTCTCGGAGTGATTTTCGTCTTTTTTTCAAATCCTCAAAAATGATGCAAAACGGCATGCTATAGTATGCCGTTCGAGACCATGGGCTATAGCCCATCGTCTCGGAGTGATTTTCGTCTTTTTTTCAAATCCTCAAAAATGATGCAAAACGGCATGCTATAGTATTCCGTTCGAGACAATGGGCTATAGCCCATCGTCTCGGAGTGATTTTCGTCTTTTTTTCAAATCCTCAAAAATGATGAAAAACGGCATGCTATAGTATGCCGTCCGATATGGGCTATAGCCCATGGTCATAAATGATGAAAAACGAGGATTTGAAAAAAAGACGAAAATGACCCCGAGACGATGGGCTATAGCCCATGGTCTCGGAGTGATTTTCGTCTTTTTTTCAAATCCTCAAAAATGATGCAAAACGGCATGCTATAGTATGCCGTTCGAGACCATGGGCTATAGCCCATCGTTTCGGAGTGATTTTCGTCTTTTTTTCAAATCCTCAAAAATGATGAAAAACGGCATGCTATAGTATGCCGTCCGATATGGGCTATAGCCCATGGTCATAAATGATGAAAAACGAGGATTTGAAAAAAAGACGAAAATGACTCCGAGACGATGGACTATAGCCCATGGTCTCGGAGTGATTTTCGTCTTTTTTTCAAATCCTCAAAAATGATGCAAAACGGCATGCTATAGTATGCCGTTCGAGACCATGGGCTATAGCCCATCGTCTCGGAGTGATTTTCGTCTTTTTTTCAAATCCTCAAAAATGATGAAAAACGGCATGCTATAGTATGCCGTCCGATATGGGCTATAGCCCATGGTCATAAATGATGAAAAACGAGGATTTGAAAAAAAGACGAAAATGACTCCGAGACGATGGGCTATAGCCCATGGTCTCGGAGTGATTTTCGTCTTTTTTTCAAATCCTCAAAAATGATGCAAAACGGCATGCTATAGTATGCCGTTCGAGACCATGGGCTATAGCCCATCGTCTCGGAGTGATTTTCGTCTTTTTTTCAAATCCTCAAAAATGATGAAAAACGGCATGCTATAGTATGCCGTCCGATATGGGCTATAGCCCATGGTCATAAATGATGAAAAACGAGGATTTGAAAAAAAGACGAAAATGACTCCGAGACCATGGGCTATAGCCCATGGTCTCGGAGTGATTTTCGTCTTTTTTTCAAATCCTCAAAAATGATGCAAAACGTCATGCTATAGTATGCCGTTCGAGACCATGGGCTATAGCCCATCGTCTCGGAGTGATTTTCGTCTTTTTTTCAAATCCTCAAAAATGATGCAAAACGGCATGCTATAGTATTCCGTTCGAGACCATGGGCTATAGCCCATCGTCTCGGAGTGATTTTCGTCTTTTTTTCAAATCCTCAAAAATGATGCAAAACGTCATGCTATAGTATGCCGTTCGAGACCATGGGCTATAGCCCATCGTCTCGGAGTGATTTTCGTCTTTTTTTCAAATCCTCATAAATGATGCAAAACGGCATGCTATAGTATGCCGTTCGAGACCATGGGCTATAGCCCATCGTCTCGGAATGATTTTCGTCTTTTTTTCAAATCATCAAAAATGATGCAAAACGGCATGCTATAGTATTCCGTTCGAGACCATGGGCTATAGCCCATCGTCTCGGAGTGATTTTCGTCTTTTTTTCAAATCCTCAAAAATTATGCAAAACGTCATGCTATAGTATGCCGTTCGAGACCATGGGCTATAGCCCATCGTCTCGGAGTGATTTTTGTCTTTTTTTCAAATCCTCAAAAATGATGCAAAACGGCATGCTATAGTATTCCGTTCGAGACCATGGGCTATAGCCCATCGTCTCGGAGTGATTTTCGTCTTTTTTTCAAATCCTCAAAAATGATGCAAAACGGCATGCTATAGTATTCCGTTCGAGACCATGGGCTATAGCCCATCGTCTCGGAGTGATTTTCGTCTTTTTTTCAAATCCTCAAAAATGATGAAAAACGGCATGCTATAGTATGCCGTCCGATATGGGCTATAGCCCATGGTCATAAATGATGAAAAACGAGGATTTGAAAAAAAGACGAAAATGACTCCGAGACGATAGGCTATAGCCCATGGTCTCGGAGTGATTTTCGTCTTTTTTTCAAATCCTCAAAAATGATGCAAAACGTCATGCTATAGTATGCCGTTCGAGACCATGGGCTATAGCCCATCGTCTCGGAGTGATTTTCGTCTTTTTTTCAAATCCTCAAAAATTATGCAAAACGTCATGCTATAGTATGCCGTTCGAGACCATGGGCTATAGCCCATCGTCTCGGAGTGATTTTCGTCTTTTTTTCAAATCCTCAAAAATGATGCAAAACGGCATGCTATAGTATTCCGTTCGAGACCATGGGCTATAGCCCAACGCCATGGTCATAAATGATGAAAAGCGAGGATTTGAAAAAAAGACGAAAATGACTCCGAGACGATGGGCTATAGCCCATGGTCTCGGAGTGATTTTCGTCTTTTTTTCAAATCCTCAAAAATTATGCAAAACGTCATGCTATAGTATGCCGTTCGAGACCATGGGCTATAGCCCATCGTCTCGGAGTGATTTTCGTCTTTTTTTCAAATCCTCATAAATGATGAAAAACGAGGATTTGAAAAAAGACGAAAATGACTCCGAGACGATGGACTATAGCCCATGGTCTCGGAGTGATTTTCGTCTTTTTTTCAAATCCTCAAAAATGATGAAAAACTGCATGCTATAGTATGCCGTCCGATATGGGCTATAGCCCATGGTCATAAATGATGAAAAACGAGGATTTGAAAAAAAGACGAAAATGACTCCGAGACGATGGACTATAGCCCATGGTCTCGGAGTGATTTTCGTCTTTTTTTCAAATCCTCAAAAATGATGCAAAACGGCATGCTATAGTATGCCGTTCGAGACCATGGGCTATAGCCCATGGTCATAAATGATGAAAAACGAGGATTTGAAAAAAAGACGAAAATGACTCCGAGACGATGGACTATAGCCCATGGTCTCGGAGTGATTTTCGTCTTTTTTTCAAATCCTCAAAAATGATGCAAAACGGCATGCTATAGTATTCCGTTCGAGACCATGGGCTATAGCCCATCGTCTCGGAGTGATTTTCGTCTTTTTTTCAAATCCTCAAAAATTATGCAAAACGGCATGCTATAGTATGCCGTCCGATATGGGCTATAGCCCATGGTCATAAATGATGAAAAACGAGGATTTGAAAAAAAGACGAAAATGACTCCGAGACGATGGGCTATAGCCCATGGTCTCGGAGTGATTTTCGTCTTTTTTTCAAATCCTCAAAAATGATGCAAAACGGCATGCTATAGTATGCCGTTCGAGACCATGGGCTATAGCCCATCGTCTCGGAGTGATTTTCGTCTTTTTTTCAAATCCTCAAAAATGATGAAAAACGTCATGCTATAGTATGCCGTCCGATATGGGCTATAGCCCATGGTCATAAATGATGAAAAACGAGGATTTGAAAAAAAGACGAAAATGACTCCGAGACGATAGGCTATAGCCCATGGTCTCGGAGTGATTTTCGTCTTTTTTTCAAATCCTCAAAAATGATGCAAAACGTCATGCTATAGTATGCCGTTCGAGACCATGGGCTATAGCCCATCGTCTCGGAGTGATTTTCGTCTTTTTTTCAAATCCTCAAAAATTATGCAAAACGTCATGCTATAGTATGCCGTTCGAGACCATGGGCTATAGCCCATCGTCTCGGAGTGATTTTCGTCTTTTTTTCAAATCCTCAAAAATGATGCAAAACGGCATGCTATAGTATTCCGTTCGAGACCATGGGCTATAGCCCAACGCCATGGTCATAAATGATGAAAAGCGAGGATTTGAAAAAAAGACGAAAATGACTCCGAGACGATGGGCTATAGCCCATGGTCTCGGAGTGATTTTCGTCTTTTTTTCAAATCCTCAAAAATTATGCAAAACGTCATGCTATAGTATGCCGTTCGAGACCATGGGCTATAGCCCATCGTCTCGGAGTGATTTTCGTCTTTTTTTCAAATCCTCATAAATGATGAAAAACGAGGATTTGAAAAAAGACGAAAATGACTCCGAGACGATGGACTATAGCCCATGGTCTCGGAGTGATTTTCGTCTTTTTTTCAAATCCTCAAAAATGATGAAAAACTGCATGCTATAGTATGCCGTCCGATATGGGCTATAGCCCATGGTCATAAATGATGAAAAACGAGGATTTGAAAAAAAGACGAAAATGACTCCGAGACGATGGACTATAGCCCATGGTCTCGGAGTGATTTTCGTCTTTTTTCAAATCCTCAAAAATGATGAAAAACGGCATGCTATAGTATGCCGTCCGATATGGGCTATAGCCCATGGTCATAAATGATGAAAAACGAGGATTTGAAAAAAAAAAGAAAATGACTCCGAGACGATGGACTATAGCCCATGGTCTCGGAGTGATTTTCGTCTTTTTTTCAAATCCTCAAAAATGATGCAAAACGGCATGCTATAGTATGCCGTTCGAGACCATGGGCTATAGCCCATGGTCATAAATGATGAAAAACGAGGATTTGAAAAAAAGACGAAAATGACTCCGAGACGATGGACTATAGCCCATGGTCTCGGAGTGATTTTCGTCTTTTTTTCAAATCCTCAAAAATGATGCAAAACGGCATGCTATAGTATTCCGTTCGAGACCATGGGCTATAGCCCATCGTCTCGGAGTGATTTTCGTCTTTTTTTCAAATCCTCAAAAATTATGCAAAACGGCATGCTATAGTATGCCGTCCGATATGGGCTATAGCCCATGGTCATAAATGATGAAAAACGAGGATTTGAAAAAAAGACGAAAATGACTCCGAGACGATGGGCTATAGCCCATGGTCTCGGAGTGATTTTCGTCTTTTTTTCAAATCCTCAAAAATGATGCAAAACGGCATGCTATAGTATGCCGTTCGAGACCATGGGCTATAGCCCATCGTCTCGGAGTGATTTTCGTCTTTTTTTCAAATCCTCAAAAATGATGAAAAACGTCATGCTATAGTATGCCGTCCGATATGGGCTATAGCCCATGGTCATAAATGATGAAAAACGAGGATTTGAAAAAAAGACGAAAATGACTCCGAGACGATGGGCTATAGCCCATGGTCTCGGAGTGATTTTCGTCTTTTTTTCAAATCCTCAAAAATGATGCAAAACGGCATGCTATAGTATGCCGTTCGAGACCATGGGCTATAGCCCATCGTCTCGGAGTGATTTTCGTCTTTTTTTCAAATCCTCAAAAATGATGAAAAACGGCATGCTATAGTATGCCGTCCGATATGGGCTATAGCCCATGGTCATAAATGATGAAAAACGAGGATTTGAAAAAAAGACGAAAATGACTCCGAGACGATGGGCTATAGCCCATGGTCTCGGAGTGATTTTCGTCTTTTTTTCAAATCCTCAAAAATGATGCAAAACGTCATGCTATAGTATGCCGTTCGAGACCATGGGCTATAGCCCATCGTCTCGGAGTGATTTTCGTCTTTTTTTCAAATCCTCAAAAATGATGCAAAACGGCATGCTATAGTATTCCGTTCGAGACCATGGGCTATAGCCCATCGTCTCGGAGTGATTTTCGTCTTTTTTTCAAATCCTCAAAAATGATGAAAAACGGCATGCTATAGTATGCCGTCCGATATGGGCTATAGCCCATGGTCATAAATGATGAAAAACGGGGATTTGAAAAAAAGACGAAAATGACTCCGAGACGATGGGCTATAGCCCATGGTCTCGGAGTGATTTTCGTCTTTTTTTCAAATCCTCAAAAATGATGCAAAACGTCATGCTATAGTATGCCGTTCGAGACCATGGGCTATAGCCCATCGTCTCGGAGTGATTTTCGTCTTTTTTTCAAATCCTCATAAATGATGCAAAACGGCATGCTATAGTATGCCGTTCGAGACCATGGGCTATAGCCCATCGTCTCGGAATGATTTTCGTCTTTTTTTCAAATCATCAAAAATGATGCAAAACGGCATGCTATAGTATTCCGTTCGAGACCATGGGCTATAGCCCATCGTCTCGGAGTGATTTTCGTCTTTTTTTCAAATCATCAAAAATGATGCAAAACGGCATGCTATAGTATTCCGTTCGAGACCATGGGCTATAGCCCATCGTCTCGGAGTGATTTTCGTCTTTTTTTCAAATCCTCAAAAATTATGAAAAACGGCATGCTATAGTATGCCGTCCGATATGGGCTATAGCCCATGGTCATAAATGATGAAAAACGAGGATTTGAAAAAAAGACGAAAATGACTCCGAGACGATGGGCTATAGCCCATGGTCTCGGAGTGATTTTCGTCTTTTTTTCAAATCCTCAAAAATGATGCAAAACGTCATGCTATAGTATGCCGTTCGAGACCATGGGCTATAGCCCATCGTCTCGGAGTGATTTTCGTCTTTTTTTCAAATCCTCAAAAATGATGCAAAACGGCATGCTATAGTATTCCGTTCGAGACCATGGGCTATAGCCCATCGTCTCGGAGTGATTTTCGTCTTTTTTTCAAATCCTCAAAAATGATGAAAAACGGCATGCTATAGTATGCCGTCCGATATGGGCTATAGCCCATGGTCATAAATGATGAAAAACGAGGATTTGAAAAAAAGACGAAAATGACTCCGAGACGATGGGCTATAGCCCATGGTCTCGGAGTGATTTTCGTCTTTTTTTCAAATCCTCAAAAATGATGCAAAACGTCATGCTATAGTATGCCGTTCGAGACCATGGGCTATAGCCCATCGTCTCGGAGTGATTTTCGTCTTTTTTTCAAATCCTCATAAATGATGCAAAACGGCATGCTATAGTATGCCGTTCGAGACCATGGGCTATAGCCCATCGTCTCGGAATGATTTTCGTCTTTTTTTCAAATCATCAAAAATGATGCAAAACGGCATGCTATAGTATTCCGTTCGAGACCATGGGCTATAGCCCATCGTCTCGGAGTGATTTTCGTCTTTTTTTCAAATCCTCAAAAATTATGCAAAACGTCATGCTATAGTATGCCGTTCGAGACCATGGGCTATAGCCCATCGTCTCGGAGTGATTTTCGTCTTTTTTTCAAATCCTCATAAATGATGCAAAACGGCATGCTATAGTATGCCGTTCGAGACCATGGGCTATAGCCCATCGTCTCGGAATGATTTTCGTCTTTTTTTCAAATCCTCAAAAATGATGCAAAACGGCATGCTATAGTATTCCGTTCGAGACCATGGGCTATAGCCCATCGTCTCGGAGTGATTTTCGTCTTTTTTTCAAATCCTCAAAAATGATGCAAAACGGCATGCTATAGTATTCCGTTCGAGACCATGGGCTATAGCCCATCGTCTCGGAGTGATTTTCGTCTTTTTTTCAAATCCTCAAAAATGATGAAAAACGGCATGCTATAGTATGCCGTCCGATATGGGCTATAGCCCATGGTCATAAATGATGAAAAACGAGGATTTGAAAAAAAGACGAAAATGACTCCGAGACGATAGGCTATAGCCCATGGTCTCGGAGTGATTTTCGTCTTTTTTTCAAATCCTCAAAAATGATGCAAAACGTCATGCTATAGTATGCCGTTCGAGACCATGGGCTATAGCCCATCGTCTCGGAGTGATTTTCGTCTTTTTTTCAAATCCTCAAAAATTATGCAAAACGTCATGCTATAGTATGCCGTTCGAGACCATGGGCTATAGCCCATCGTCTCGGAGTGATTTTCGTCTTTTTTTCAAATCCTCAAAAATGATGCAAAACGGCATGCTATAGTATTCCGTTCGAGACCATGGGCTATAGCCCATCGCCATGGTCATAAATGATGAAAAGCGAGGATTTGAAAAAAAGACGAAAATGACTCCGAGACGATGGGCTATAGCCCATGGTCTCGGAGTGATTTTCGTCTTTTTTTCAAATCCTCAAAAATGATGAAAAACGAGGATTTGAAAAAAGACGAAAATGACTCCGAGACGATGGACTATAGCCCATGGTCTCGGAGTGATTTTCGTCTTTTTTTCAAATCCTCAAAAATGATGAAAAACTGCATGCTATAGTATGCCGTCCGATATGTGCTATAGCCCATGGTCATAAATGATGAAAAACGAGGATTTGAAAAAAAGACGAAAATGACTCCGAGACGATGGGCTATAGCCCATGGTCTCGGAGTGATTTTCGTCTTTTTTTCAAATCCTCAAAAATGATGAAAAACGGCATGCTATAGTATGCCGTCCGATATGGGCTATAGCCCATGGTCATAAATGATGAAAAACGAGGATTTGAAAAAAAGACGAAAATGACTCCGAGACGATGGGCTATAGCCCATGGTCTCGGAGTGATTTTCGTCTTTTTTTCAAATCCTCAAAAATGATGCAAAACGTCATGCTATAGTATGCCGTCCGATATGGGCTATAGCCCATGGTCATAAATGATGAAAAACGAGGATTTGAAAAAAAGACGAAAATGACTCCGAGACGATGGGCTATAGCCCATGGTCTCGGAGTGATTTTCGTATTTTTTTCAAATCCTCAAAAATGATGCAAAACGGCATGCTATAGTATGCCGTTCGAGACCATGGGCTATAGCCCATCGTCTCGGAGTGATTTTCGTCTTTTTTTCAAATCCTCAAAAATGATGAAAAACGGCACGCTATAGTATGGCGTCTGATATGGGCTATAGCACATGGTCATAAATGATGAAAAACGAGGATTTGAAAAAAAGACGAAAATGACTCCGAGACGATGGACTATAGCCCATGGTCTCGGAGTGATTTTCGTCTTTTTTCAAATCCTCAAAAATGATGAAAAACGGCATGCTATAGTATGCCGTCCGATATGGGCTATAGCCCATGGTCATAAATGATGAAAAACGAGGATTTGAAAAAAAAAAGAAAATGATTCCGAGACGATGGACTATAGCCCATGGTCTCGGAGTGATTTTCGTCTTTTTTTCAAATCCTCAAAAATGATGCAAAACGGCATGCTATAGTATGCCGTTCGAGACCATGGGCTATAGCCCATGGTCATAAATGATGAAAAACGAGGATTTGAAAAAAAGACGAAAATGACTCCGAGACGATGGACTATAGCCCATGGTCTCGGAGTGATTTTCGTCTTTTTTTCAAATCCTCAAAAATGATGCAAAACGGCATGCTATAGTATTCCGTTCGAGACCATGGGCTATAGCCCATCGTCTCGGAGTGATTTTCGTCTTTTTTTCAAATCCTCAAAAATTATGCAAAACGGCATGCTATAGTATGCCGTCCGATATGGGCTATAGCCCATGGTCATAAATGATGAAAAACGAGGATTTGAAAAAAAGACGAAAATGACTCCGAGACGATGGGCTATAGCCCATGGTCTCGGAGTGATTTTCGTCTTTTTTTCAAATCCTCAAAAATGATGCAAAACGGCATGCTATAGTATGCCGTTCGAGACCATGGGCTATAGCCCATCGTCTCGGAGTGATTTTCGTCTTTTTTTCAAATCCTCAAAAATGATGCAAAAACGGCATGCTATAGTATTCCGTTCGAGACCATGGGCTATAGCCCATCGTCTCGGAGTGATTTTCGTCTTTTTTTCAAATTCTCAAAAATGATGAAAAACGAGGATTTGAAAAAAGACGAAAATGACTCCGAGACGATGGACTATAGCCCATGGTCTCGGAGTGATTTTCGTCTTTTTTTCAAATCCTCAAAAATGATGAAAAACTGCATGCTATAGTATGCCGTCCGATATGTGCTATAGCCCATGGTCATAAATGATGAAAAACGAGGATTTGAAAAAAAGACGAAAATGACTCCGAGACGATGGGCTATAGCCCATGGTCTCGGGAGTGATTTTCGTCTTTTTTTCAAATCCTCAAAAATGATGAAAAACGGCATGCTATAGTATGCCGTCCGATATGGGCTATAGCCCATGGTCATAAATGATGAAAAACGAGGATTTGAAAAAAAGACGAAAATGACTCCGAGACGATGGGCTATAGCCCATGGTCTCGGAGTGATTTTCGTCTTTTTTTCAAATCCTCAAAAATGATGCAAAACGTCATGCTATAGTATGCCGTCCGATATGGGCTATAGCCCATGGTCATAAATGATGAAAAACGAGGATTTGAAAAAAAGACGAAAATGACTCCGAGACGATGGGCTATAGCCCATGGTCTCGGAGTGATTTTCGTATTTTTTTCAAATCCTCAAAAATGATGCAAAACGGCATGCTATAGTATGCCGTTCGAGACCATGGGCTATAGCCCATCGTCTCGGAGTGATTTTCGTCTTTTTTTCAAATCCTCAAAAATGATGAAAAACGGCACGCTATAGTATGGCGTCTGATATGGGCTATAGCACATGGTCATAAATGATGAAAAACGAGGATTTGAAAAAAAGACGAAAATGACTCCGAGACGATGGACTATAGCCCATGGTCTCGGAGTGATTTTCGTCTTTTTTCAAATCCTCAAAAATGATGAAAAACGGCATGCTATAGTATGCCGTCCGATATGGGCTATAGCCCATGGTCATAAATGATGAAAAACGAGGATTTGAAAAAAAAAAGAAAATGATTCCGAGACGATGGACTATAGCCCATGGTCTCGGAGTGATTTTCGTCTTTTTTTCAAATCCTCAAAAATGATGCAAAACGGCATGCTATAGTATGCCGTTCGAGACCATGGGCTATAGCCCATGGTCATAAATGATGAAAAACGAGGATTTGAAAAAAAGACGAAAATGACTCCGAGACGATGGACTATAGCCCATGGTCTCGGAGTGATTTTCGTCTTTTTTTCAAATCCTCAAAAATGATGCAAAACGGCATGCTATAGTATTCCGTTCGAGACCATGGGCTATAGCCCATCGTCTCGGAGTGATTTTCGTCTTTTTTTCAAATCCTCAAAAATTATGCAAAACGGCATGCTATAGTATGCCGTCCGATATGGGCTATAGCCCATGGTCATAAATGATGAAAAACGAGGATTTGAAAAAAAGACGAAAATGACTCCGAGACGATGGGCTATAGCCCATGGTCTCGGAGTGATTTTCGTCTTTTTTTCAAATCCTCAAAAATGATGCAAAACGGCATGCTATAGTATGCCGTTCGAGACCATGGGCTATAGCCCATCGTCTCGGAGTGATTTTCGTCTTTTTTTCAAATCCTCAAAAATGATGCAAAAACGGCATGCTATAGTATTCCGTTCGAGACCATGGGCTATAGCCCATCGTCTCGGAGTGATTTTCGTCTTTTTTTCAAATTCTCAAAAATGATGAAAAACGAGGATTTGAAAAAAGACGAAAATGACTCCGAGACGATGGACTATAGCCCATGGTCTCGGAGTGATTTTCGTCTTTTTTTCAAATCCTCAAAAATGATGAAAAACTGCATGCTATAGTATGCCGTCCGATATGTGCTATAGCCCATGGTCATAAATGATGAAAAACGAGGATTTGAAAAAAAGACGAAAATGACTCCGAGACGATGGGCTATAGCCCATGGTCTCGGAGTGATTTTCGTCTTTTTTTCAAATCCTCAAAAATGATGAAAAACGGCATGCTATAGTATGCCGTCCGATATGGGCTATAGCCCATGGTCATAAATGATGAAAAACGAGGATTTGAAAAAAAGACGAAAATGACTCCGAGACGATGGGCTATAGCCCATGGTCTCGGAGTGATTTTCGTCTTTTTTTCAAATCCTCAAAAATGATGCAAAACGTCATGCTATAGTATGCCGTCCGATATGGGCTATAGCCCATGGTCATAAATGATGAAAAACGAGGATTTGAAAAAAAGACGAAAATGACTCCGAGACGATGGGCTATAGCCCATGGTCTCGGAGTGATTTTCGTATTTTTTTCAAATCCTCAAAAATGATGCAAAACGGCATGCTATAGTATGCCGTTCGAGACCATGGGCTATAGCCCATCGTCTCGGAGTGATTTTCGTCTTTTTTTCAAATCCTCAAAAATGATGAAAAACGGCACGCTATAGTATGGCGTCTGATATGGGCTATAGCACATGGTCATAAATGATGAAAAACGAGGATTTGAAAAAAAGACGAAAATGACTCCGAGACGATGGACTATAGCCCATGGTCTCGGAGTGATTTTCGTCTTTTTTCAAATCCTCAAAAATGATGAAAAACGGCATGCTATAGTATGCCGTCCGATATGGGCTATAGCCCATGGTCATAAATGATGAAAAACGAGGATTTGAAAAAAAAAAGAAAATGATTCCGAGACGATGGACTATAGCCCATGGTCTCGGAGTGATTTTCGTCTTTTTTTCAAATCCTCAAAAATGATGCAAAACGGCATGCTATAGTATGCCGTTCGAGACCATGGGCTATAGCCCATGGTCATAAATGATGAAAAACGAGGATTTGAAAAAAAGACGAAAATGACTCCGAGACGATGGACTATAGCCCATGGTCTCGGAGTGATTTTCGTCTTTTTTTCAAATCCTCAAAAATGATGCAAAACGGCATGCTATAGTATTCCGTTCGAGACCATGGGCTATAGCCCATCGTCTCGGAGTGATTTTCGTCTTTTTTTCAAATCCTCAAAAATTATGCAAAACGGCATGCTATAGTATGCCGTCCGATATGGGCTATAGCCCATGGTCATAAATGATGAAAAACGAGGATTTGAAAAAAAGACGAAAATGACTCCGAGACGATGGGCTATAGCCCATGGTCTCGGAGTGATTTTCGTCTTTTTTTCAAATCCTCAAAAATGATGCAAAACGGCATGCTATAGTATGCCGTTCGAGACCATGGGCTATAGCCCATCGTCTCGGAGTGATTTTCGTCTTTTTTTCAAATCCTCAAAAATGATGCAAAAACGGCATGCTATAGTATTCCGTTCGAGACCATGGGCTATAGCCCATCGTCTCGGAGTGATTTTCGTCTTTTTTTCAAATTCTCAAAAATGATGAAAAACGGCATGCTATAGTATGCCGTCCGATATGGGCTATAGCCCATGGTCATAAATGATGAAAAACGAGGATTTGAAAAAAAGACGAAAATGACTCCGAGACGATGGGCTATAGCCCATGGTCTCGGAGTGATTTTCGTCTTTTTTTCAAATCCTCAAAAATGATGCAAAACGGCATGCTATAGTATGCCGTCCGATATGGGCTATAGCCCATGGTCATAAATGATGAAAAACGAGGATTTGAAAAAAAGACGAAAATGACTCCGAGACGATGGGCTATAGCCCATGGTCTCGGAGTGATTTTCGTCTTTTTTTCAAATCCTCAAAAATGATGCAAAACGTCATGCTATAGTATGCCGTTCGAGACCATGGGCTATAGCCCATCGTCTCGGAGTGATTTTCGTCTTTTTTTCAAATCCTCAAAAATTATGCAAAACGTCATGCTATAGTATGCCGTTCGAGACCATGGGCTATAGCCCATCGTCTCGGAGTGATTTTCGTCTTTTTTTCAAATCCTCAAAAATTATGCAAAACGGCATGCTATAGTATGCCGTTCGAGACCATGGGCTATAGCCCATCGTCTCGGAGTGATTTTCGTCTTTTTTTCAAATCCTCAAAAATGATGCAAAACGGCATGCTATAGTATTCCGTTCGAGACCATGGGCTATAGCCCATCGTCCCGGAGTGATTTTCGTCTTTTTTTCAAATCATCAAAAATGATGCAAAACGGCATGCTATAGTATTCCGTTCGAGACCATGGGCTATAGCCCATCGTCTCAGAGTGATTTTCGTCTTTTTTTCAAATCCTCAAAAATTATGCAAAACGGCATGCTATAGTATGCCGTCCGATATGGGCTATAGCCCATGGTCATAAATGATGAAAAACGAGGATTTGAAAAAAAGACGAAAATGACTCCGAGATGATGGGCTATAGCCCATGGTCTCGGAGTGATTTTCGTCTTTTTTTCAAATCCTCAAAAATGATGCAAAACGTCATGCTATAGTATGCCGTTCGAGACCATGGGCTATAGCCCATCGTCTCGGAGTGATTTTCGTCTTTTTTTCAAATCCTCAAAAATGATGAAAAACGGCATGCTATAGTATGCCGTCCGATATGGGCTATAGCCCATGGTCATAAATGATGAAAAACGAGGATTTGAAAAAAAGACGAAGATGACCCTGAGACGATGGACTATAGCCCATGGTCTCGGAGTGATTTTCGTCTTTTTTTCAAATCCTAAAAAATGATGAAAAACGGCATGCTATAGTATGCCGTCCGATATGGGCTATAGCCCATAGTCATAAATGATGAAAAACGAGGATTTGAAAAAAAGACGAAAATGACTCCGAGATGATGGGCTATAGCCCATGGTCTCGGAGTGATTTTCGTCTTTTTTTCAAATCCTCAAAAATGATGCAAAACGGCATGCTATAGTATTCCGTTCGAGACCATGGGCTATAGCCCATCGTCTCGGAGTGATTTTCGTCTTTTTTTCAAATCATCAAAAATGATGCAAAACGGCATGCTATAGTATTCCGTTCGAGACCATGGGCTATAGCCCATCGTCTCGGAGTGATTTTCGTCTTTTTTTCAAATCATCAAAAATGATGCAAAACGGCATGCTATAGTATTCCGTTCGAGACCATGGGCTATAGCCCATCGTCTCGGAGTGATTTTCGTCTTTTTTTCAAATCCTCAAAAATTATGCAAAACGGCATGCTATAGTATGCCGTCCGATATGGGCTATAGCCCATGGTCATAAATGA
Source organism: Electrona antarctica (assembly GCF_951216825.1). Taxonomy (NCBI): domain Eukaryota; kingdom Metazoa; phylum Chordata; class Actinopteri; order Myctophiformes; family Myctophidae; genus Electrona; species Electrona antarctica. Next base: position 41,049,721 of record NC_136806.1, on the reverse strand, counting down.
TGAAAAACGAGGATTTGAAAAAAAGACGAAAATGACTCCGAGACGATGGGCTATAGCCCATGGTCTCGGAGTGATTTTCGTCTTTTTTTCAAATCCTCAAAAATGATGCAAAACGTCATGCTATAGTATGCCGTTCGAGACCATGGGCTATAGCCCATCGTCTCGGAGTGATTTTCGTCTTTTTTTCAAATCCTCAAAAATGATGAAAAACGGCATGCTATAGTATGCCGTCCGATATGGGCTATAGCCCATGGTCATAAATGATGAAAAACGAGGATTTGAAAAAAAGACGAAAATGACTCCGAGACGATGGGCTATAGCCCATGGTCTCGGAGTGATTTTCGTCTTTTTTTCAAATCCTCAAAAATGATGAAAAACGTCATGCTATAGTATGCCGTCCGATATGGGCTATAGCCCATGGTCATAAATGATGAAAAACGAGGATTTGAAAAAAAGACGAAAATGACTCCGAGACGATGGGCTATAGCCCATGGTCTCGGAGTGATTTTCGTCTTTTTTTCAAATCCTCAAAAATGATGCAAAACGTCATGCTATAGTATGCCGTTCGAGACCATGGGCTATAGCCCATCGTCTCGGAGTGATTTTCGTCTTTTTTTCAAATCCTCAAAAATTATGCAAAACGGCATGCTATAGTATGCCGTTCGAGACCATGGGCTATAGCCCATCGTCTCGGAGTGATTTTCGTCTTTTTTTCAAATCCTCAAAAATTATGCAAAACGGCATGCTATAGTATGCCGTTCGAGACCATGGGCTATAGCCCATGTCTCGGAGTGATTTTCGTCTTTTTTTCAAATCTTCAAAAATTATGCAAAACGTCATGCTATAGTATGCCGTTCGAGACCATGGGCTATAGCCCATCGTCTCGGAGTGATTTTCGTCTTTTTTTCAAATCCTCAAAAATGATGCAAAACGGCATGCTATAGTATGCCGTTCGAGACCATGGGCTATAGCCCATCGTCTCGGAGTGATTTTCGTCTTTTTTTCAAATCCTCAAAAATGATGCAAAACGGCATGCTATAGTATGCCGTTCGAGACCATGGGCTATAGCCCATGTCTCGGAGTGATTTTCGTCTTTTTTTCAAATCATCAAAAATGATGCAAAACGGCATGCTATAGTATTCCGTTCGAGACCATGGGCTATAGCCCATCGTCTCGGAGTGATTTTCGTCTTTTTTTCAAATCCTCAAAAATTATGCAAAACGTCATGCTATAGTATGCCGTCCGATATGGGCTATAGCCCATGGTCATAAATGATGAAAAACGAGGATTTGAAAAAAAGACGAAAATGACTCCGAGACGATGGACTATAGCCCATGTCTCGGAGTGATTTTCGTCTTTTTTTCAAATCATCAAAAATGATGCAAAACGGCATGCTATAGTATTCCGTTCGAGACCATGGGCTATAGCCCATCGTCTCGGAGTGATTTTCGTCTTTTTTTCAAATCCTCAAAAATGATGAAAAACGGCATGCTATAGTATGCCGTCCGATATGGGCTATAGCCCATGGTCATAAATGATGAAAAACGAGGATTTGAAAAAAAGACGAAAATGACTCCGAGACGATGGACTATAGCCCATGGTCTCGGAGTGATTTTCGTCTTTTTTTCAAATCCTAAAAAATGATGAAAAACGGCATGCTATAGTATGCCGTCCGATATGGGCTATAGCCCATAGTCATAAATGATGAAAAACGAGGATTTGAAAAAAAGACGAAAATGACTCCGAGACGATGGGCTATAGCCCATGGTCTCGGAGTGATTTTCGTCTTTTTTTCAAATCCTCAAAAATGATGCAAAACGGCATGCTATAGTATGCCGTTCGAGACCATGGGCTATAGCCCATCGTCTCGGAGTGATTTTCGTCTTTTTTTCAAATCCTCAAAAATGATGCAAAACGGCATGCTATAGTATTCCGTTCGAGACAATGGGCTATAGCCCATCGTCTCGGAGTGATTTTCGTCTTTTTTTCAAATCCTCAAAAATGATGAAAAACGGCATGCTATAGTATGCCGTCCGATATGGGCTATAGCCCATGGTCATAAATGATGAAAAACGAGGATTTGAAAAAAAGACGAAAATGACTCCGAGACGATGGGCTATAGCCCATGGTCTCGGAGTGATTTTCGTCTTTTTTTCAAATCCTCAAAAATGATGCAAAACGGCATGCTATAGTATGCCGTTCGAGACCATGGGCTATAGCCCATCGTTTCGGAGTGATTTTCGTCTTTTTTTCAAATCCTCAAAAATGATGAAAAACGGCATGCTATAGTATGCCGTCCGATATGGGCTATAGCCCATGGTCATAAATGATGAAAAACGAGGATTTGAAAAAAAGACGAAAATGACTCCGAGACGATGGACTATAGCCCATGGTCTCGGAGTGATTTTCGTCTTTTTTTCAAATCCTCAAAAATGATGAAAAACGTCATGCTATAGTATGCCGTCCGATATGGGCTATAGCCCATGGTCATAAATGATGAAAAACGAGGATTTGAAAAAAAGACGAAAATGACTCCGAGACGATGGGCTATAGCCCATGGTCTCGGAGTGATTTTCGTCTTTTTTTCAAATCCTCAAAAATGATGCAAAACGGCATGCTATAGTATGCCGTTCGAGACCATGGGCTATAGCCCATCGTCTCGGAGTGATTTTCGTCTTTTTTTCAAATCCTCAAAAATGATGAAAAACGGCATGCTATAGTATGCCGTCCGATATGGGCTATAGCCCATGGTCATAAATGATGAAAAACGAGGATTTGAAAAAAAGACGAAAATGACTCCGAGACCATGGGCTATAGCCCATGGTCTCGGAGTGATTTTCGTCTTTTTTTCAAATCCTCAAAAATGATGCAAAACGTCATGCTATAGTATGCCGTTCGAGACCATGGGCTATAGCCCATCGTCTCGGAGTGATTTTCGTCTTTTTTTCAAATCCTCAAAAATGATGCAAAACGGCATGCTATAGTATTCCGTTCGAGACCATGGGCTATAGCCCATCGTCTCGGAGTGATTTTCGTCTTTTTTTCAAATCCTCAAAAATGATGCAAAACGTCATGCTATAGTATGCCGTTCGAGACCATGGGCTATAGCCCATCGTCTCGGAGTGATTTTCGTCTTTTTTTCAAATCCTCATAAATGATGCAAAACGGCATGCTATAGTATGCCGTTCGAGACCATGGGCTATAGCCCATCGTCTCGGAATGATTTTCGTCTTTTTTTCAAATCATCAAAAATGATGCAAAACGGCATGCTATAGTATTCCGTTCGAGACCATGGGCTATAGCCCATCGTCTCGGAGTGATTTTCGTCTTTTTTTCAAATCCTCAAAAAGTATGCAAAACGTCATGCTATAGTATGCCGTTCGAGACCATGGGCTATAGCCCATCGTCTCGGAGTGATTTTCGTCTTTTTTTCAAATCCTCAAAAATGATGCAAAACGGCATGCTATAGTATTCCGTTCGAGACCATGGGCTATAGCCCATCGTCTCGGAGTGATTTTCGTCTTTTTTTCAAATCCTCAAAAATGATGCAAAACGGCATGCTATAGTATTCCGTTCGAGACCATGGGCTATAGCCCATCGTCTCGGAGTGATTTTCGTCTTTTTTTCAAATCCTCAAAAATGATGAAAAACGGCATGCTATAGTATGCCGTCCGATATGGGCTATAGCCCATGGTCATAAATGATGAAAAACGAGGATTTGAAAAAAAGACGAAAATGACTCCGAGACGATAGGCTATAGCCCATGGTCTCGGAGTGATTTTCGTCTTTTTTTCAAATCCTCAAAAATGATGCAAAACGTCATGCTATAGTATGCCGTTCGAGACCATGGGCTATAGCCCATCGTCTCGGAGTGATTTTCGTCTTTTTTTCAAATCCTCAAAAATTATGCAAAACGTCATGCTATAGTATGCCGTTCGAGACCATGGGCTATAGCCCATCGTCTCGGAGTGATTTTCGTCTTTTTTTCAAATCCTCAAAAATGATGCAAAACGGCATGCTATAGTATTCCGTTCGAGACCATGGGCTATAGCCCATCGTCTCGAAGTGATTTTCGTCTTTTTTTCAAATCCTCAAAAATGATGCAAAACGGCATGCTATAGTATTCCGTTCGAGACCATGGGCTATAGCCCATCGCCATGGTCATAAATGATGAAAAGCGAGGATTTGAAAAAAAGACGAAAATGACTCCGAGACGATGGGCTATAGCCCATGGTCTCGGAGTGATTTTCGTCTTTTTTTCAAATCCTCATAAATGATGCAAAACGGCATGCTATAGTATGCCGTTCGAGACCATGGGCTATAGCCCATCGTCTCGGAGTGATTTTCGTCTTTTTTTCAAATCATCAAAAATGATGCAAAACGGCATGCTATAGTATTCCGTTCGAGACCATGGGCTATAGCCCATCGTCTCGGAGTGATTTTCGTCTTTTTTTCAAATCATCAAAAATGATGCAAAACGGCATGCTATAGTATTCCGTTCGAGACCATGGGCTATAGCCCATCGTCTCGGAGTGATTTTCGTCTTTTTTTCAAATCATCAAAAATGATGCAAAACGGCATGCTATAGTATTCCGTTCGAGACCATGGGCTATAGCCCATCGTCTCGGAGTGATTTTCGTCTTTTTTTCAAATCCTCAAAAATTATGCAAAACGGCATGCTATAGTATGCCGTCCGATATGGGCTATAGCCCATGGTCATAAATGATGAAAAACGAGGATTTGAAAAAAAGACGAAAATGACTCCGAGACGATGGGCTATAGCCCATGGTCTCGGATTGATTTTCGTCTTTTTTTCAAATCCTCAAAAATGATGCAAAACGGCATGCTATAGTATGCCGTTCGAGACCATGGGCTATAGCCCATCGTCTCGGAGTGATTTTCGTCTTTTTTTCAAATCCTCAAAAATGATGCAAAAACGGCATGCTATAGTATTCCGTTCGAGACCATGGGCTATAGCCCATCGTCTCGGAGTGATTTTCGTCTTTTTTTCAAATCCTCAAAAATGATGCAAAACGTCATGCTATAGTATGCCGTTCGAGACCATGGGCTATAGCCCATCGTCTCGGAGTGATTTTCGTCTTTTTTTCAAATCCTCAAAAATGATGCAAAACGGCATGCTATAGTATGCCGTTCGAGACCATGGGCTATAGCCCATGTCTCGGAGTGATTTTCGTCTTTTTTTCAAATCATCAAAAATGATGCAAAACGGCATGCTATAGTATTCGGTTCGAGACCATGGGCTATAGCCCATCGTCTCGGAGTGATTTTCGTCTTTTTTTCAAATCCTCAAAAATTATGCAAAACGTCATGCTAAAGTATGCCGTTCGAGACCATGGGCTATAGCCCATCGTCTCGGAGTGATTTTCGTCTTTTTTTCAAATCCTCAAAAATGATGCAAAACGGCATGCTATAGTATTCCGTTCGAGACCATGGGCTATAGCCCATCGTCTCGGAGTGATTTTCGTCTTTTTTTCAAATCATCAAAAATGATGCAAAACGGCATGCTATAGTATTCCGTTCGAGACCATGGGCTATAGCCCATCGTCTCGGAGTGATTTTCGTCTTTTTTTCAAATCCTCAAAAATTATGCAAAACGGCATGCTATAGTATGCCGTCCGATATGGGCTATAGCCCATGGTCATAAATGATGAAAAACGAGGATTTGAAAAAAAGACGAAAATGACTCCGAGACGATGGGCTATAGCCCATGGTCTCGGAGTGATTTTCGTCTTTTTTTCAAATCCTCAAAAATGATGCAAAACGTCATGCTATAGTATGCCGTTCGAGACCATGGGCTATAGCCCATCGTCTCGGAGTGATTTTCGTCTTTTTTTCAAATCCTCAAAAATGATGAAAAACGGCATGCTATAGTATGCCGTCCGATATGGGCTATAGCCCATGGTCATAAATGATGAAAAACGAGGATTTGAAAAAAAGACGAAAATGACTCCGAGACGATGGGCTATAGCCCATGGTCTCGGAGTGATTTTCGTCTTTTTTTCAAATCCTCAAAAATGATGAAAAACGTCATGCTATAGTATGCCGTCCGATATGGGCTATAGCCCATGGTCATAAATGATGAAAAACGAGGATTTGAAAAAAAGACGAAAATGACTCCGAGACGATGGGCTATAGCCCATGGTCTCGGAGTGATTTTCGTCTTTTTTTCAAATCCTCAAAAATGATGCAAAACGGCATGCTATAGTATGCCGTTCGAGACCATGGGCTATAGCCCATCGTCTCGGAGTGATTTTCGTCTTTTTTTCAAATCCTCAAAAATGATGAAAAACGGCATGCTATAGTATGCCGTCCGATATGGGCTATAGCCCATGGTCATAAATGATGAAAAACGAGGATTTGAAAAAAAGACGAAAATGACTCCGAGACGATGGGCTATAGCCCATGGTCTCGGAGTGATTTTCGTCTTTTTTTCAAATCCTCAAAAATGATGCAAAACGTCATGCTATAGTATGCCGTTCGAGACCATGGGCTATAGCCCATCGTCTCGGAGTGATTTTCGTCTTTTTTTCAAATCCTCAAAAATGATGCAAAACGGCATGCTATAGTATTCCGTTCGAGACCATGGGCTATAGCCCATCGTCTCGGAGTGATTTTCGTCTTTTTTTCAAATCCTCAAAAATGATGAAAAACGGCATGCTATAGTATGCCGTCCGATATGGGCTATAGCCCATGGTCATAAATGATGAAAAACGAGGATTTGAAAAAAAGACGAAAATGACTCCGAGACGATGGGCTATAGCCCATGGTCTCGGAGTGATTTTCGTCTTTTTTTCAAATCCTCAAAAATTATGCAAAACGTCATGCTATAGTATGCCGTTCGAGACCATGGGCTATAGCCCATCGTCTCGGAGTGATTTTCGTCTTTTTTTCAAATCCTCATAAATGATGCAAAACGGCATGCTATAGTATGCCGTTCGAGACCATGGGCTATAGCCCATCGTCTCGGAGTGATTTTCGTCTTTTTTTCAAATCATCAAAAATGATGCAAAACGGCATGCTATAGTATTCCGTTCGAGACCATGGGCTATAGCCCATCGTCTCGGAGTGATTTTCGTCTTTTTTTCAAATCATCAAAAATGATGCAAAACGGCATGCTATAGTATTCCGTTCGAGACCATGGGCTATAGCCCATCGTCTCGGAGTGATTTTCGTCTTTTTTTCAAATCATCAAAAATGATGCAAAACGGCATGCTATAGTATTCCGTTCGAGACCATGGGCTATAGCCCATCGTCTCGGAGTGATTTTCGTCTTTTTTTCAAATCCTCAAAAATTATGCAAAACGGCATGCTATAGTATGCCGTCCGATATGGGCTATAGCCCATGGTCATAAATGATGAAAAACGAGGATTTGAAAAAAAGACGAAAATGACTCCGAGACGATGGGCTATAGCCCATGGTCTCGGAGTGATTTTCGTCTTTTTTTCAAATCCTCAAAAATGATGCAAAACGTCATGCTATAGTATGCCGTTCGAGACCATGGGCTATAGCCCATCGTCTCGGAGTGATTTTCGTCTTTTTTTCAAATCCTCAAAAATGATGAAAAACGGCATGCTATAGTATGCCGTCCGATATGGGCTATAGCCCATGGTCATAAATGATGAAAAACGAGGATTTGAAAAAAAGACGAAAATGACTCCGAGACGATGGGCTATAGCCCATGGTCTCGGAGTGATTTTCGTCTTTTTTTCAAATCCTCAAAAATGATGAAAAACGTCATGCTATAGTATGCCGTCCGATATGGGCTATAGCCCATGGTCATAAATGATGAAAAACGAGGATTTGAAAAAAAGACGAAAATGACTCCGAGACGATGGGCTATAGCCCATGGTCTCGGAGTGATTTTCGTCTTTTTTTCAAATCCTCAAAAATGATGCAAAACGTCATGCTATAGTATGCCGTTCGAGACCATGGGCTATAGCCCATCGTCTCGGAGTGATTTTCGTCTTTTTTTCAAATCCTCAAAAATTATGCAAAACGGCATGCTATAGTATGCCGTTCGAGACCATGGGCTATAGCCCATCGTCTCGGAGTGATTTTCGTCTTTTTTTCAAATCCTCAAAAATGATGCAAAACGGCATGCTATAGTATGCCGTTCGAGACCATGGGCTATAGCCCATGTCTCGGAGTGATTTTCGTCTTTTTTTCAAATCTTCAAAAATTATGCAAAACGTCATGCTATAGTATGCCGTTCGAGACCATGGGCTATAGCCCATCGTCTCGGAGTGATTTTCGTCTTTTTTTCAAATCCTCAAAAATGATGCAAAACGGCATGCTATAGTATGCCGTTCGAGACCATGGGCTATAGCCCATCGTCTCGGAGTGATTTTCGTCTTTTTTTCAAATCCTCAAAAATGATGCAAAACGGCATGCTATAGTATGCCGTTCGAGACCATGGGCTATAGCCCATGTCTCGGAGTGATTTTCGTCTTTTTTTCAAATCATCAAAAATGATGCAAAACGGCATGCTATAGTATTCCGTTCGAGACCATGGGCTATAGCCCATCGTCTCGGAGTGATTTTCGTCTTTTTTTCAAATCCTCAAAAATTATGCAAAACGTCATGCTATAGTATGCCGTCCGATATGGGCTATAGCCCATGGTCATAAATGATGAAAAACGAGGATTTGAAAAAAAGACGAAAATGACTCCGAGACGATGGACTATAGCCCATGTCTCGGAGTGATTTTCGTCTTTTTTTCAAATCATCAAAAATGATGCAAAACGGCATGCTATAGTATTCCGTTCGAGACCATGGGCTATAGCCCATCGTCTCGGAGTGATTTTCGTCTTTTTTTCAAATCCTCAAAAATGATGAAAAACGGCATGCTATAGTATGCCGTCCGATATGGGCTATAGCCCATGGTCATAAATGATGAAAAACGAGGATTTGAAAAAAAGACGAAAATGACTCCGAGACGATGGACTATAGCCCATGGTCTCGGAGTGATTTTCGTCTTTTTTTCAAATCCTAAAAAATTATGAAAAACGGCATGCTATAGTATGCCGTCCGATATGGGCTATAGCCCATAGTCATAAATGATGAAAAACGAGGATTTGAAAAAAAGACGAAAATGACTCCGAGACGATGGGCTATAGCCCATGGTCTCGGAGTGATTTTCGTCTTTTTTTCAAATCCTCAAAAATGATGCAAAACGGCATGCTATAGTATGCCGTTCGAGACCATGGGCTATAGCCCATCGTCTCGGAGTGATTTTCGTCTTTTTTTCAAATCCTCAAAAATGATGCAAAACGGCATGCTATAGTATTCCGTTCGAGACAATGGGCTATAGCCCATCGTCTCGGAGTGATTTTCGTCTTTTTTTCAAATCCTCAAAAATGATGAAAAACGGCATGCTATAGTATGCCGTCCGATATGGGCTATAGCCCATGGTCATAAATGATGAAAAACGAGGATTTGAAAAAAAGACGAAAATGACTCCGAGACGATGGGCTATAGCCCATGGTCTCGGAGTGATTTTCGTCTTTTTTTCAAATCCTCAAAAATGATGCAAAACGGCATGCTATAGTATGCCGTTCGAGACCATGGGCTATAGCCCATCGTTTCGGAGTGATTTTCGTCTTTTTTTCAAATCCTCAAAAATGATGAAAAACGGCATGCTATAGTATGCCGTCCGATATGGGCTATAGCCCATGGTCATAAATGATGAAAAACGAGGATTTGAAAAAAAGACGAAAATGACTCCGAGACGATGGACTATAGCCCATGGTCTCGGAGTGATTTTCGTCTTTTTTTCAAATCCTCAAAAATGATGAAAAACGTCATGCTATAGTATGCCGTCCGATATGGGCTATAGCCCATGGTCATAAATGATGAAAAACGAGGATTTGAAAAAAAGACGAAAATGACTCCGAGACGATGGGCTATAGCCCATGGTCTCGGAGTGATTTTCGTCTTTTTTTCAAATCCTCAAAAATGATGCAAAACGGCATGCTATAGTATGCCGTTCGAGACCATGGGCTATAGCCCATCGTCTCGGAGTGATTTTCGTCTTTTTTTCAAATCCTCAAAAATGATGAAAAACGGCATGCTATAGTATGCCGTCCGATATGGGCTATAGCCCATGGTCATAAATGATGAAAAACGAGGATTTGAAAAAAAGACGAAAATGACTCCGAGACCATGGGCTATAGCCCATGGTCTCGGAGTGATTTTCGTCTTTTTTTCAAATCCTCAAAAATGATGCAAAACGTCATGCTATAGTATGCCGTTCGAGACCATGGGCTATAGCCCATCGTCTCGGAGTGATTTTCGTCTTTTTTTCAAATCCTCAAAAATGATGCAAAACGGCATGCTATAGTATTCCGTTCGAGACCATGGGCTATAGCCCATCGTCTCGGAGTGATTTTCGTCTTTTTTTCAAATCCTCAAAAATGATGCAAAACGTCATGCTATAGTATGCCGTTCGAGACCATGGGCTATAGCCCATCGTCTCGGAGTGATTTTCGTCTTTTTTTCAAATCCTCATAAATGATGCAAAACGGCATGCTATAGTATGCCGTTCGAGACCATGGGCTATAGCCCATCGTCTCGGAATGATTTTCGTCTTTTTTTCAAATCATCAAAAATGATGCAAAACGGCATGCTATAGTATTCCGTTCGAGACCATGGGCTATAGCCCATCGTCTCGGAGTGATTTTCGTCTTTTTTTCAAATCCTCAAAAAGTATGCAAAACGTCATGCTATAGTATGCCGTTCGAGACCATGGGCTATAGCCCATCGTCTCGGAGTGATTTTCGTCTTTTTTTCAAATCCTCAAAAATGATGCAAAACGGCATGCTATAGTATTCCGTTCGAGACCATGGGCTATAGCCCATCGTCTCGGAGTGATTTTCGTCTTTTTTTCAAATCCTCAAAAATGATGCAAAACGGCATGCTATAGTATTCCGTTCGAGACCATGGGCTATAGCCCATCGTCTCGGAGTGATTTTCGTCTTTTTTTCAAATCCTCAAAAATGATGAAAAACGGCATGCTATAGTATGCCGTCCGATATGGGCTATAGCCCATGGTCATAAATGATGAAAAACGAGGATTTGAAAAAAAGACGAAAATGACTCCGAGACGATAGGCTATAGCCCATGGTCTCGGAGTGATTTTCGTCTTTTTTTCAAATCCTCAAAAATGATGCAAAACGTCATGCTATAGTATGCCGTTCGAGACCATGGGCTATAGCCCATCGTCTCGGAGTGATTTTCGTCTTTTTTTCAAATCCTCAAAAATTATGCAAAACGTCATGCTATAGTATGCCGTTCGAGACCATGGGCTATAGCCCATCGTCTCGGAGTGATTTTCGTCTTTTTTTCAAATCCTCAAAAATGATGCAAAACGGCATGCTATAGTATTCCGTTCGAGACCATGGGCTATAGCCCATCGTCTCGAAGTGATTTTCGTCTTTTTTTCAAATCCTCAAAAATGATGCAAAACGGCATGCTATAGTATTCCGTTCGAGACCATGGGCTATAGCCCATCGCCATGGTCATAAATGATGAAAAGCGAGGATTTGAAAAAAAGACGAAAATGACTCCGAGACGATGGGCTATAGCCCATGGTCTCGGAGTGATTTTCGTCTTTTTTTCAAATCCTCATAAATGATGCAAAACGGCATGCTATAGTATGCCGTTCGAGACCATGGGCTATAGCCCATCGTCTCGGAGTGATTTTCGTCTTTTTTTCAAATCATCAAAAATGATGCAAAACGGCATGCTATAGTATTCCGTTCGAGACCATGGGCTATAGCCCATCGTCTCGGAGTGATTTTCGTCTTTTTTTCAAATCATCAAAAATGATGCAAAACGGCATGCTATAGTATTCCGTTCGAGACCATGGGCTATAGCCCATCGTCTCGGAGTGATTTTCGTCTTTTTTTCAAATCATCAAAAATGATGCAAAACGGCATGCTATAGTATTCCGTTCGAGACCATGGGCTATAGCCCATCGTCTCGGAGTGATTTTCGTCTTTTTTTCAAATCCTCAAAAATTATGCAAAACGGCATGCTATAGTATGCCGTCCGATATGGGCTATAGCCCATGGTCATAAATGATGAAAAACGAGGATTTGAAAAAAAGACGAAAATGACTCCGAGACGATGGGCTATAGCCCATGGTCTCGGAGTGATTTTCGTCTTTTTTTCAAATCCTCAAAAATGATGCAAAACGTCATGCTATAGTATGCCGTTCGAGACCATGGGCTATAGCCCATCGTCTCGGAGTGATTTTCGTCTTTTTTTCAAATCCTCAAAAATGATGAAAAACGGCATGCTATAGTATGCCGTCCGATATGGGCTATAGCCCATGGTCATAAATGATGAAAAACGAGGATTTGAAAAAAAGACGAAAATGACTCCGAGACGATGGGCTATAGCCCATGGTCTCGGAGTGATTTTCGTCTTTTTTTCAAATCCTCAAAAATGATGAAAAACGTCATGCTATAGTATGCCGTCCGATATGGGCTATAGCCCATGGTCATAAATGATGAAAAACGAGGATTTGAAAAAAAGACGAAAATGACTCCGAGACGATGGGCTATAGCCCATGGTCTCGGAGTGATTTTCGTCTTTTTTTCAAATCCTCAAAAATGATGCAAAACGTCATGCTATAGTATGCCGTTCGAGACCATGGGCTATAGCCCATCGTCTCGGAGTGATTTTCGTCTTTTTTTCAAATCCTCAAAAATTATGCAAAACGGCATGCTATAGTATGCCGTTCGAGACCATGGGCTATAGCCCATCGTCTCGGAGTGATTTTCGTCTTTTTTTCAAATCCTCAAAAATGATGCAAAACGGCATGCTATAGTATGCCGTTCGAGACCATGGGCTATAGCCCATGTCTCGGAGTGATTTTCGTCTTTTTTTCAAATCTTCAAAACTTATGCAAAACGTCATGCTATAGTATGCCGTTCGAGACCATGGGCTATAGCCCATCGTCTCGGAGTGATTTTCGTCTTTTTTTCAAATCCTCAAAAATGATGCAAAACGGCATGCTATAGTATGCCGTTCGAGACCATGGGCTATAGCCCATCGTCTCGGAGTGATTTTCGTCTTTTTTTCAAATCCTCAAAAATGATGCAAAACGGCATGCTATAGTATGCCGTTCGAGACCATGGGCTATAGCCCATGTCTCGGAGTGATTTTCGTCTTTTTTTCAAATCATCAAAAATGATGCAAAACGGCATGCTATAGTATTCCGTTCGAGACCATGGGCTATAGCCCATCGTCTCGGAGTGATTTTCGTCTTTTTTTCAAATCCTCAAAAATTATGCAAAACGTCATGCTATAGTATGCCGTCCGATATGGGCTATAGCCCATGGTCATAAATGATGAAAAACGAGGATTTGAAAAAAAGACGAAAATGACTCCGAGACGATGGACTATAGCCCATGTCTCGGAGTGATTTTCGTCTTTTTTTCAAATCATCAAAAATGATGCAAAACGGCATGCTATAGTATTCCGTTCGAGACCATGGGCTATAGCCCATCGTCTCGGAGTGATTTTCGTCTTTTTTTCAAATCCTCAAAAATGATGAAAAACGGCATGCTATAGTATGCCGTCCGATATGGGCTATAGCCCATGGTCATAAATGATGAAAAACGAGGATTTGAAAAAAAGACGAAAATGACTCTGAGACGATGGACTATAGCCCATGGTCTCGGAGTGATTTTCGTCTTTTTTTCAAATCCTAAAAAATGATGAAAAACGGCATGCTATAGTATGCCGTCCGATATGGGCTATAGCCCATAGTCATAAATGATGAAAAACGAGGATTTGAAAAAAAGACGAAAATGACTCCGAGACGATGGGCTATAGCCCATGGTCTCGGAGTGATTTTCGTCTTTTTTTCAAATCCTCAAAAATGATGCAAAACGGCATGCTATAGTATGCCGTTCGAGACCATGGGCTATAGCCCATCGTCTCGGAGTGATTTTCGTCTTTTTTTCAAATCCTCAAAAATGATGCAAAACGGCATGCTATAGTATTCCGTTCGAGACAATGGGCTATAGCCCATCGTCTCGGAGTGATTTTCGTCTTTTTTTCAAATCCTCAAAAATGATGAAAAACGGCATGCTATAGTATGCCGTCCGATATGGGCTATAGCCCATGGTCATAAATGATGAAAAACGAGGATTTGAAAAAAAGACGAAAATGACCCCGAGACGATGGGCTATAGCCCATGGTCTCGGAGTGATTTTCGTCTTTTTTTCAAATCCTCAAAAATGATGCAAAACGGCATGCTATAGTATGCCGTTCGAGACCATGGGCTATAGCCCATCGTTTCGGAGTGATTTTCGTCTTTTTTTCAAATCCTCAAAAATGATGAAAAACGGCATGCTATAGTATGCCGTCCGATATGGGCTATAGCCCATGGTCATAAATGATGAAAAACGAGGATTTGAAAAAAAGACGAAAATGACTCCGAGACGATGGACTATAGCCCATGGTCTCGGAGTGATTTTCGTCTTTTTTTCAAATCCTCAAAAATGATGCAAAACGGCATGCTATAGTATGCCGTTCGAGACCATGGGCTATAGCCCATCGTCTCGGAGTGATTTTCGTCTTTTTTTCAAATCCTCAAAAATGATGAAAAACGGCATGCTATAGTATGCCGTCCGATATGGGCTATAGCCCATGGTCATAAATGATGAAAAACGAGGATTTGAAAAAAAGACGAAAATGACTCCGAGACGATGGGCTATAGCCCATGGTCTCGGAGTGATTTTCGTCTTTTTTTCAAATCCTCAAAAATGATGCAAAACGGCATGCTATAGTATGCCGTTCGAGACCATGGGCTATAGCCCATCGTCTCGGAGTGATTTTCGTCTTTTTTTCAAATCCTCAAAAATGATGAAAAACGGCATGCTATAGTATGCCGTCCGATATGGGCTATAGCCCATGGTCATAAATGATGAAAAACGAGGATTTGAAAAAAAGACGAAAATGACTCCGAGACCATGGGCTATAGCCCATGGTCTCGGAGTGATTTTCGTCTTTTTTTCAAATCCTCAAAAATGATGCAAAACGTCATGCTATAGTATGCCGTTCGAGACCATGGGCTATAGCCCATCGTCTCGGAGTGATTTTCGTCTTTTTTTCAAATCCTCAAAAATGATGCAAAACGGCATGCTATAGTATTCCGTTCGAGACCATGGGCTATAGCCCATCGTCTCGGAGTGATTTTCGTCTTTTTTTCAAATCCTCAAAAATGATGCAAAACGTCATGCTATAGTATGCCGTTCGAGACCATGGGCTATAGCCCATCGTCTCGGAGTGATTTTCGTCTTTTTTTCAAATCCTCATAAATGATGCAAAACGGCATGCTATAGTATGCCGTTCGAGACCATGGGCTATAGCCCATCGTCTCGGAATGATTTTCGTCTTTTTTTCAAATCATCAAAAATGATGCAAAACGGCATGCTATAGTATTCCGTTCGAGACCATGGGCTATAGCCCATCGTCTCGGAGTGATTTTCGTCTTTTTTTCAAATCCTCAAAAATTATGCAAAACGTCATGCTATAGTATGCCGTTCGAGACCATGGGCTATAGCCCATCGTCTCGGAGTGATTTTTGTCTTTTTTTCAAATCCTCAAAAATGATGCAAAACGGCATGCTATAGTATTCCGTTCGAGACCATGGGCTATAGCCCATCGTCTCGGAGTGATTTTCGTCTTTTTTTCAAATCCTCAAAAATGATGCAAAACGGCATGCTATAGTATTCCGTTCGAGACCATGGGCTATAGCCCATCGTCTCGGAGTGATTTTCGTCTTTTTTTCAAATCCTCAAAAATGATGAAAAACGGCATGCTATAGTATGCCGTCCGATATGGGCTATAGCCCATGGTCATAAATGATGAAAAACGAGGATTTGAAAAAAAGACGAAAATGACTCCGAGACGATAGGCTATAGCCCATGGTCTCGGAGTGATTTTCGTCTTTTTTTCAAATCCTCAAAAATGATGCAAAACGTCATGCTATAGTATGCCGTTCGAGACCATGGGCTATAGCCCATCGTCTCGGAGTGATTTTCGTCTTTTTTTCAAATCCTCAAAAATTATGCAAAACGTCATGCTATAGTATGCCGTTCGAGACCATGGGCTATAGCCCATCGTCTCGGAGTGATTTTCGTCTTTTTTTCAAATCCTCAAAAATGATGCAAAACGGCATGCTATAGTATTCCGTTCGAGACCATGGGCTATAGCCCAACGCCATGGTCATAAATGATGAAAAGCGAGGATTTGAAAAAAAGACGAAAATGACTCCGAGACGATGGGCTATAGCCCATGGTCTCGGAGTGATTTTCGTCTTTTTTTCAAATCCTCAAAAATTATGCAAAACGTCATGCTATAGTATGCCGTTCGAGACCATGGGCTATAGCCCATCGTCTCGGAGTGATTTTCGTCTTTTTTTCAAATCCTCATAAATGATGAAAAACGAGGATTTGAAAAAAGACGAAAATGACTCCGAGACGATGGACTATAGCCCATGGTCTCGGAGTGATTTTCGTCTTTTTTTCAAATCCTCAAAAATGATGAAAAACTGCATGCTATAGTATGCCGTCCGATATGGGCTATAGCCCATGGTCATAAATGATGAAAAACGAGGATTTGAAAAAAAGACGAAAATGACTCCGAGACGATGGACTATAGCCCATGGTCTCGGAGTGATTTTCGTCTTTTTTCAAATCCTCAAAAATGATGAAAAACGGCATGCTATAGTATGCCGTCCGATATGGGCTATAGCCCATGGTCATAAATGATGAAAAACGAGGATTTGAAAAAAAAAAGAAAATGACTCCGAGACGATGGACTATAGCCCATGGTCTCGGAGTGATTTTCGTCTTTTTTTCAAATCCTCAAAAATGATGCAAAACGGCATGCTATAGTATGCCGTTCGAGACCATGGGCTATAGCCCATGGTCATAAATGATGAAAAACGAGGATTTGAAAAAAAGACGAAAATGACTCCGAGACGATGGACTATAGCCCATGGTCTCGGAGTGATTTTCGTCTTTTTTTCAAATCCTCAAAAATGATGCAAAACGGCATGCTATAGTATTCCGTTCGAGACCATGGGCTATAGCCCATCGTCTCGGAGTGATTTTCGTCTTTTTTTCAAATCCTCAAAAATTATGCAAAACGGCATGCTATAGTATGCCGTCCGATATGGGCTATAGCCCATGGTCATAAATGATGAAAAACGAGGATTTGAAAAAAAGACGAAAATGACTCCGAGACGATGGGCTATAGCCCATGGTCTCGGAGTGATTTTCGTCTTTTTTTCAAATCCTCAAAAATGATGCAAAACGGCATGCTATAGTATGCCGTTCGAGACCATGGGCTATAGCCCATCGTCTCGGAGTGATTTTCGTCTTTTTTTCAAATCCTCAAAAATGATGAAAAACGTCATGCTATAGTATGCCGTCCGATATGGGCTATAGCCCATGGTCATAAATGATGAAAAACGAGGATTTGAAAAAAAGACGAAAATGACTCCGAGACGATAGGCTATAGCCCATGGTCTCGGAGTGATTTTCGTCTTTTTTTCAAATCCTCAAAAATGATGCAAAACGTCATGCTATAGTATGCCGTTCGAGACCATGGGCTATAGCCCATCGTCTCGGAGTGATTTTCGTCTTTTTTTCAAATCCTCAAAAATTATGCAAAACGTCATGCTATAGTATGCCGTTCGAGACCATGGGCTATAGCCCATCGTCTCGGAGTGATTTTCGTCTTTTTTTCAAATCCTCAAAAATGATGCAAAACGGCATGCTATAGTATTCCGTTCGAGACCATGGGCTATAGCCCAACGCCATGGTCATAAATGATGAAAAGCGAGGATTTGAAAAAAAGACGAAAATGACTCCGAGACGATGGGCTATAGCCCATGGTCTCGGAGTGATTTTCGTCTTTTTTTCAAATCCTCAAAAATTATGCAAAACGTCATGCTATAGTATGCCGTTCGAGACCATGGGCTATAGCCCATCGTCTCGGAGTGATTTTCGTCTTTTTTTCAAATCCTCATAAATGATGAAAAACGAGGATTTGAAAAAAGACGAAAATGACTCCGAGACGATGGACTATAGCCCATGGTCTCGGAGTGATTTTCGTCTTTTTTTCAAATCCTCAAAAATGATGAAAAACTGCATGCTATAGTATGCCGTCCGATATGGGCTATAGCCCATGGTCATAAATGATGAAAAACGAGGATTTGAAAAAAAGACGAAAATGACTCCGAGACGATGGACTATAGCCCATGGTCTCGGAGTGATTTTCGTCTTTTTTCAAATCCTCAAAAATGATGAAAAACGGCATGCTATAGTATGCCGTCCGATATGGGCTATAGCCCATGGTCATAAATGATGAAAAACGAGGATTTGAAAAAAAAAAGAAAATGACTCCGAGACGATGGACTATAGCCCATGGTCTCGGAGTGATTTTCGTCTTTTTTTCAAATCCTCAAAAATGATGCAAAACGGCATGCTATAGTATGCCGTTCGAGACCATGGGCTATAGCCCATGGTCATAAATGATGAAAAACGAGGATTTGAAAAAAAGACGAAAATGACTCCGAGACGATGGACTATAGCCCATGGTCTCGGAGTGATTTTCGTCTTTTTTTCAAATCCTCAAAAATGATGCAAAACGGCATGCTATAGTATTCCGTTCGAGACCATGGGCTATAGCCCATCGTCTCGGAGTGATTTTCGTCTTTTTTTCAAATCCTCAAAAATTATGCAAAACGGCATGCTATAGTATGCCGTCCGATATGGGCTATAGCCCATGGTCATAAATGATGAAAAACGAGGATTTGAAAAAAAGACGAAAATGACTCCGAGACGATGGGCTATAGCCCATGGTCTCGGAGTGATTTTCGTCTTTTTTTCAAATCCTCAAAAATGATGCAAAACGGCATGCTATAGTATGCCGTTCGAGACCATGGGCTATAGCCCATCGTCTCGGAGTGATTTTCGTCTTTTTTTCAAATCCTCAAAAATGATGAAAAACGTCATGCTATAGTATGCCGTCCGATATGGGCTATAGCCCATGGTCATAAATGATGAAAAACGAGGATTTGAAAAAAAGACGAAAATGACTCCGAGACGATGGGCTATAGCCCATGGTCTCGGAGTGATTTTCGTCTTTTTTTCAAATCCTCAAAAATGATGCAAAACGGCATGCTATAGTATGCCGTTCGAGACCATGGGCTATAGCCCATCGTCTCGGAGTGATTTTCGTCTTTTTTTCAAATCCTCAAAAATGATGAAAAACGGCATGCTATAGTATGCCGTCCGATATGGGCTATAGCCCATGGTCATAAATGATGAAAAACGAGGATTTGAAAAAAAGACGAAAATGACTCCGAGACGATGGGCTATAGCCCATGGTCTCGGAGTGATTTTCGTCTTTTTTTCAAATCCTCAAAAATGATGCAAAACGTCATGCTATAGTATGCCGTTCGAGACCATGGGCTATAGCCCATCGTCTCGGAGTGATTTTCGTCTTTTTTTCAAATCCTCAAAAATGATGCAAAACGGCATGCTATAGTATTCCGTTCGAGACCATGGGCTATAGCCCATCGTCTCGGAGTGATTTTCGTCTTTTTTTCAAATCCTCAAAAATGATGAAAAACGGCATGCTATAGTATGCCGTCCGATATGGGCTATAGCCCATGGTCATAAATGATGAAAAACGGGGATTTGAAAAAAAGACGAAAATGACTCCGAGACGATGGGCTATAGCCCATGGTCTCGGAGTGATTTTCGTCTTTTTTTCAAATCCTCAAAAATGATGCAAAACGTCATGCTATAGTATGCCGTTCGAGACCATGGGCTATAGCCCATCGTCTCGGAGTGATTTTCGTCTTTTTTTCAAATCCTCATAAATGATGCAAAACGGCATGCTATAGTATGCCGTTCGAGACCATGGGCTATAGCCCATCGTCTCGGAATGATTTTCGTCTTTTTTTCAAATCATCAAAAATGATGCAAAACGGCATGCTATAGTATTCCGTTCGAGACCATGGGCTATAGCCCATCGTCTCGGAGTGATTTTCGTCTTTTTTTCAAATCATCAAAAATGATGCAAAACGTCATGCTATAGTATGCCGTTCGAGACCATGGGCTATAGCCCATCGTCTCGGAGTGATTTTCGTCTTTTTTTCAAATCCTCAAAAATTATGCAAAACGGCATGCTATAGTATGCCGTCCGATATGGGCTATAGCCCATGGTCATAAATGATGAAAAACGAGGATTTGAAAAAAAGACGAAAATGACTCCGAGACGATGGGCTATAGCCCATGGTCTCGGAGTGATTTTCGTCTTTTTTTCAAATCCTCAAAAATGATGCAAAACGGCATGCTATAGTATGCCGTTCGAGACCATGGGCTATAGCCCATCGTCTCGGAGTGATTTTCGTCTTTTTTTCAAATCCTCAAAAATGATGAAAAACGTCATGCTATAGTATGCCGTCCGATATGGGCTATAGCCCATGGTCATAAATGATGAAAAACGAGGATTTGAAAAAAAGACGAAAATGACTCCGAGACGATGGGCTATAGCCCATGGTCTCGGAGTGATTTTCGTCTTTTTTTCAAATCCTCAAAAATGATGCAAAACGGCATGCTATAGTATGCCGTTCGAGACCATGGGCTATAGCCCATCGTCTCGGAGTGATTTTCGTCTTTTTTTCAAATCCTCAAAAATGATGAAAAACGGCATGCTATAGTATGCCGTCCGATATGGGCTATAGCCCATGGTCATAAATGATGAAAAACGAGGATTTGAAAAAAAGACGAAAATGACTCCGAGACGATGGGCTATAGCCCATGGTCTCGGAGTGATTTTCGTCTTTTTTTCAAATCCTCAAAAATGATGCAAAACGTCATGCTATAGTATGCCGTTCGAGACCATGGGCTATAGCCCATCGTCTCGGAGTGATTTTCGTCTTTTTTTCAAATCCTCAAAAATGATGCAAAACGGCATGCTATAGTATTCCGTTCGAGACCATGGGCTATAGCCCATCGTCTCGGAGTGATTTTCGTCTTTTTTTCAAATCCTCAAAAATGATGAAAAACGGCATGCTATAGTATGCCGTCCGATATGGGCTATAGCCCATGGTCATAAATGATGAAAAACGGGGATTTGAAAAAAAGACGAAAATGACTCCGAGACGATGGGCTATAGCCCATGGTCTCGGAGTGATTTTCGTCTTTTTTTCAAATCCTCAAAAATGATGCAAAACGTCATGCTATAGTATGCCGTTCGAGACCATGGGCTATAGCCCATCGTCTCGGAGTGATTTTCGTCTTTTTTTCAAATCCTCATAAATGATGCAAAACGGCATGCTATAGTATGCCGTTCGAGACCATGGGCTATAGCCCATCGTCTCGGAATGATTTTCGTCTTTTTTTCAAATCATCAAAAATGATGCAAAACGGCATGCTATAGTATTCCGTTCGAGACCATGGGCTATAGCCCATCGTCTCGGAGTGATTTTCGTCTTTTTTTCAAATCATCAAAAATGATGCAAAACGGCATGCTATAGTATTCCGTTCGAGACCATGGGCTATAGCCCATCGTCTCGGAGTGATTTTCGTCTTTTTTTCAAATCCTCAAAAATTATGAAAAACGGCATGCTATAGTATGCCGTCCGATATGGGCTATAGCCCATGGTCATAAATGATGAAAAACGAGGATTTGAAAAAAAGACGAAAATGACTCCGAGACGATGGGCTATAGCCCATGGTCTCGGAGTGATTTTCGTCTTTTTTTCAAATCCTCAAAAATGATGCAAAACGTCATGCTATAGTATGCCGTTCGAGACCATGGGCTATAGCCCATCGTCTCGGAGTGATTTTCGTCTTTTTTTCAAATCCTCAAAAATGATGCAAAACGGCATGCTATAGTATTCCGTTCGAGACCATGGGCTATAGCCCATCGTCTCGGAGTGATTTTCGTCTTTTTTTCAAATCCTCAAAAATGATGAAAAACGGCATGCTATAGTATGCCGTCCGATATGGGCTATAGCCCATGGTCATAAATGATGAAAAACGAGGATTTGAAAAAAAGACGAAAATGACTCCGAGACGATGGGCTATAGCCCATGGTCTCGGAGTGATTTTCGTCTTTTTTTCAAATCCTCAAAAATGATGCAAAACGTCATGCTATAGTATGCCGTTCGAGACCATGGGCTATAGCCCATCGTCTCGGAGTGATTTTCGTCTTTTTTTCAAATCCTCATAAATGATGCAAAACGGCATGCTATAGTATGCCGTTCGAGACCATGGGCTATAGCCCATCGTCTCGGAATGATTTTCGTCTTTTTTTCAAATCATCAAAAATGATGCAAAACGGCATGCTATAGTATTCCGTTCGAGACCATGGGCTATAGCCCATCGTCTCGGAGTGATTTTCGTCTTTTTTTCAAATCCTCAAAAATTATGCAAAACGTCATGCTATAGTATGCCGTTCGAGACCATGGGCTATAGCCCATCGTCTCGGAGTGATTTTCGTCTTTTTTTCAAATCCTCATAAATGATGCAAAACGGCATGCTATAGTATGCCGTTCGAGACCATGGGCTATAGCCCATCGTCTCGGAATGATTTTCGTCTTTTTTTCAAATCCTCAAAAATGATGCAAAACGGCATGCTATAGTATTCCGTTCGAGACCATGGGCTATAGCCCATCGTCTCGGAGTGATTTTCGTCTTTTTTTCAAATCCTCAAAAATGATGCAAAACGGCATGCTATAGTATTCCGTTCGAGACCATGGGCTATAGCCCATCGTCTCGGAGTGATTTTCGTCTTTTTTTCAAATCCTCAAAAATGATGAAAAACGGCATGCTATAGTATGCCGTCCGATATGGGCTATAGCCCATGGTCATAAATGATGAAAAACGAGGATTTGAAAAAAAGACGAAAATGACTCCGAGACGATAGGCTATAGCCCATGGTCTCGGAGTGATTTTCGTCTTTTTTTCAAATCCTCAAAAATGATGCAAAACGTCATGCTATAGTATGCCGTTCGAGACCATGGGCTATAGCCCATCGTCTCGGAGTGATTTTCGTCTTTTTTTCAAATCCTCAAAAATTATGCAAAACGTCATGCTATAGTATGCCGTTCGAGACCATGGGCTATAGCCCATCGTCTCGGAGTGATTTTCGTCTTTTTTTCAAATCCTCAAAAATGATGCAAAACGGCATGCTATAGTATTCCGTTCGAGACCATGGGCTATAGCCCATCGTCTCGGAGTGATTTTCGTCTTTTTTTCAAATCCTCAAAAATGATGCAAAACGGCATGCTATAGTATTCCGTTCGAGACCATGGGCTATAGCCCATCGCCATGGTCATAAATGATGAAAAGCGAGGATTTGAAAAAAAGACGAAAATGACTCCGAGACGATGGGCTATAGCCCATGGTCTCGGAGTGATTTTCGTCTTTTTTTCAAATCCTCAAAAATGATGAAAAACGAGGATTTGAAAAAAGACGAAAATGACTCCGAGACGATGGACTATAGCCCATGGTCTCGGAGTGATTTTCGTCTTTTTTTCAAATCCTCAAAAATGATGAAAAACTGCATGCTATAGTATGCCGTCCGATATGTGCTATAGCCCATGGTCATAAATGATGAAAAACGAGGATTTGAAAAAAAGACGAAAATGACTCCGAGACGATGGGCTATAGCCCATGGTCTCGGAGTGATTTTCGTCTTTTTTTCAAATCCTCAAAAATGATGAAAAACGGCATGCTATAGTATGCCGTCCGATATGGGCTATAGCCCATGGTCATAAATGATGAAAAACGAGGATTTGAAAAAAAGACGAAAATGACTCCGAGACGATGGGCTATAGCCCATGGTCTCGGAGTGATTTTCGTCTTTTTTTCAAATCCTCAAAAATGATGCAAAACGTCATGCTATAGTATGCCGTCCGATATGGGCTATAGCCCATGGTCATAAATGATGAAAAACGAGGATTTGAAAAAAAGACGAAAATGACTCCGAGACGATGGGCTATAGCCCATGGTCTCGGAGTGATTTTCGTATTTTTTTCAAATCCTCAAAAATGATGCAAAACGGCATGCTATAGTATGCCGTTCGAGACCATGGGCTATAGCCCATCGTCTCGGAGTGATTTTCGTCTTTTTTTCAAATCCTCAAAAATGATGAAAAACGGCACGCTATAGTATGGCGTCTGATATGGGCTATAGCACATGGTCATAAATGATGAAAAACGAGGATTTGAAAAAAAGACGAAAATGACTCCGAGACGATGGACTATAGCCCATGGTCTCGGAGTGATTTTCGTCTTTTTTCAAATCCTCAAAAATGATGAAAAACGGCATGCTATAGTATGCCGTCCGATATGGGCTATAGCCCATGGTCATAAATGATGAAAAACGAGGATTTGAAAAAAAAAAGAAAATGATTCCGAGACGATGGACTATAGCCCATGGTCTCGGAGTGATTTTCGTCTTTTTTTCAAATCCTCAAAAATGATGCAAAACGGCATGCTATAGTATGCCGTTCGAGACCATGGGCTATAGCCCATGGTCATAAATGATGAAAAACGAGGATTTGAAAAAAAGACGAAAATGACTCCGAGACGATGGACTATAGCCCATGGTCTCGGAGTGATTTTCGTCTTTTTTTCAAATCCTCAAAAATGATGCAAAACGGCATGCTATAGTATTCCGTTCGAGACCATGGGCTATAGCCCATCGTCTCGGAGTGATTTTCGTCTTTTTTTCAAATCCTCAAAAATTATGCAAAACGGCATGCTATAGTATGCCGTCCGATATGGGCTATAGCCCATGGTCATAAATGATGAAAAACGAGGATTTGAAAAAAAGACGAAAATGACTCCGAGACGATGGGCTATAGCCCATGGTCTCGGAGTGATTTTCGTCTTTTTTTCAAATCCTCAAAAATGATGCAAAACGGCATGCTATAGTATGCCGTTCGAGACCATGGGCTATAGCCCATCGTCTCGGAGTGATTTTCGTCTTTTTTTCAAATCCTCAAAAATGATGCAAAAACGGCATGCTATAGTATTCCGTTCGAGACCATGGGCTATAGCCCATCGTCTCGGAGTGATTTTCGTCTTTTTTTCAAATTCTCAAAAATGATGAAAAACGAGGATTTGAAAAAAGACGAAAATGACTCCGAGACGATGGACTATAGCCCATGGTCTCGGAGTGATTTTCGTCTTTTTTTCAAATCCTCAAAAATGATGAAAAACTGCATGCTATAGTATGCCGTCCGATATGTGCTATAGCCCATGGTCATAAATGATGAAAAACGAGGATTTGAAAAAAAGACGAAAATGACTCCGAGACGATGGGCTATAGCCCATGGTCTCGGAGTGATTTTCGTCTTTTTTTCAAATCCTCAAAAATGATGAAAAACGGCATGCTATAGTATGCCGTCCGATATGGGCTATAGCCCATGGTCATAAATGATGAAAAACGAGGATTTGAAAAAAAGACGAAAATGACTCCGAGACGATGGGCTATAGCCCATGGTCTCGGAGTGATTTTCGTCTTTTTTTCAAATCCTCAAAAATGATGCAAAACGTCATGCTATAGTATGCCGTCCGATATGGGCTATAGCCCATGGTCATAAATGATGAAAAACGAGGATTTGAAAAAAAGACGAAAATGACTCCGAGACGATGGGCTATAGCCCATGGTCTCGGAGTGATTTTCGTATTTTTTTCAAATCCTCAAAAATGATGCAAAACGGCATGCTATAGTATGCCGTTCGAGACCATGGGCTATAGCCCATCGTCTCGGAGTGATTTTCGTCTTTTTTTCAAATCCTCAAAAATGATGAAAAACGGCACGCTATAGTATGGCGTCTGATATGGGCTATAGCACATGGTCATAAATGATGAAAAACGAGGATTTGAAAAAAAGACGAAAATGACTCCGAGACGATGGACTATAGCCCATGGTCTCGGAGTGATTTTCGTCTTTTTTCAAATCCTCAAAAATGATGAAAAACGGCATGCTATAGTATGCCGTCCGATATGGGCTATAGCCCATGGTCATAAATGATGAAAAACGAGGATTTGAAAAAAAAAAGAAAATGATTCCGAGACGATGGACTATAGCCCATGGTCTCGGAGTGATTTTCGTCTTTTTTTCAAATCCTCAAAAATGATGCAAAACGTCATGCTATAGTATGCCGTCCGATATGGGCTATAGCCCATGGTCATAAATGATGAAAAACGAGGATTTGAAAAAAAGACGAAAATGACTCCGAGACGATGGGCTATAGCCCATGGTCTCGGAGTGATTTTCGTATTTTTTTCAAATCCTCAAAAATGATGCAAAACGGCATGCTATAGTATGCCGTTCGAGACCATGGGCTATAGCCCATCGTCTCGGAGTGATTTTCGTCTTTTTTTCAAATCCTCAAAAATGATGAAAAACGGCACGCTATAGTATGGCGTCTGATATGGGCTATAGCACATGGTCATAAATGATGAAAAACGAGGATTTGAAAAAAAGACGAAAATGACTCCGAGACGATGGACTATAGCCCATGGTCTCGGAGTGATTTTCGTCTTTTTTCAAATCCTCAAAAATGATGAAAAACGGCATGCTATAGTATGCCGTCCGATATGGGCTATAGCCCATGGTCATAAATGATGAAAAACGAGGATTTGAAAAAAAAAAGAAAATGATTCCGAGACGATGGACTATAGCCCATGGTCTCGGAGTGATTTTCGTCTTTTTTTCAAATCCTCAAAAATGATGCAAAACGGCATGCTATAGTATGCCGTTCGAGACCATGGGCTATAGCCCATGGTCATAAATGATGAAAAACGAGGATTTGAAAAAAAGACGAAAATGACTCCGAGACGATGGACTATAGCCCATGGTCTCGGAGTGATTTTCGTCTTTTTTTCAAATCCTCAAAAATGATGCAAAACGGCATGCTATAGTATTCCGTTCGAGACCATGGGCTATAGCCCATCGTCTCGGAGTGATTTTCGTCTTTTTTTCAAATCCTCAAAAATTATGCAAAACGGCATGCTATAGTATGCCGTCCGATATGGGCTATAGCCCATGGTCATAAATGATGAAAAACGAGGATTTGAAAAAAAGACGAAAATGACTCCGAGACGATGGGCTATAGCCCATGGTCTCGGAGTGATTTTCGTCTTTTTTTCAAATCCTCAAAAATGATGCAAAACGGCATGCTATAGTATGCCGTTCGAGACCATGGGCTATAGCCCATCGTCTCGGAGTGATTTTCGTCTTTTTTTCAAATCCTCAAAAATGATGCAAAAACGGCATGCTATAGTATTCCGTTCGAGACCATGGGCTATAGCCCATCGTCTCGGAGTGATTTTCGTCTTTTTTTCAAATTCTCAAAAATGATGAAAAACGAGGATTTGAAAAAAGACGAAAATGACTCCGAGACGATGGACTATAGCCCATGGTCTCGGAGTGATTTTCGTCTTTTTTTCAAATCCTCAAAAATGATGAAAAACTGCATGCTATAGTATGCCGTCCGATATGTGCTATAGCCCATGGTCATAAATGATGAAAAACGAGGATTTGAAAAAAAGACGAAAATGACTCCGAGACGATGGGCTATAGCCCATGGTCTCGGAGTGATTTTCGTCTTTTTTTCAAATCCTCAAAAATGATGAAAAACGGCATGCTATAGTATGCCGTCCGATATGGGCTATAGCCCATGGTCATAAATGATGAAAAACGAGGATTTGAAAAAAAGACGAAAATGACTCCGAGACGATGGGCTATAGCCCATGGTCTCGGAGTGATTTTCGTCTTTTTTTCAAATCCTCAAAAATGATGCAAAACGTCATGCTATAGTATGCCGTCCGATATGGGCTATAGCCCATGGTCATAAATGATGAAAAACGAGGATTTGAAAAAAAGACGAAAATGACTCCGAGACGATGGGCTATAGCCCATGGTCTCGGAGTGATTTTCGTATTTTTTTCAAATCCTCAAAAATGATGCAAAACGGCATGCTATAGTATGCCGTTCGAGACCATGGGCTATAGCCCATCGTCTCGGAGTGATTTTCGTCTTTTTTTCAAATCCTCAAAAATGATGAAAAACGGCACGCTATAGTATGGCGTCTGATATGGGCTATAGCACATGGTCATAAATGATGAAAAACGAGGATTTGAAAAAAAGACGAAAATGACTCCGAGACGATGGACTATAGCCCATGGTCTCGGAGTGATTTTCGTCTTTTTTCAAATCCTCAAAAATGATGAAAAACGGCATGCTATAGTATGCCGTCCGATATGGGCTATAGCCCATGGTCATAAATGATGAAAAACGAGGATTTGAAAAAAAAAAGAAAATGATTCCGAGACGATGGACTATAGCCCATGGTCTCGGAGTGATTTTCGTCTTTTTTTCAAATCCTCAAAAATGATGCAAAACGGCATGCTATAGTATGCCGTTCGAGACCATGGGCTATAGCCCATGGTCATAAATGATGAAAAACGAGGATTTGAAAAAAAGACGAAAATGACTCCGAGACGATGGACTATAGCCCATGGTCTCGGAGTGATTTTCGTCTTTTTTTCAAATCCTCAAAAATGATGCAAAACGGCATGCTATAGTATTCCGTTCGAGACCATGGGCTATAGCCCATCGTCTCGGAGTGATTTTCGTCTTTTTTTCAAATCCTCAAAAATGATGCAAAAACGGCATGCTATAGTATTCCGTTCGAGACCATGGGCTATAGCCCATCGTCTCGGAGTGATTTTCGTCTTTTTTTCAAATTCTCAAAAATGATGAAAAACGGCATGCTATAGTATGCCGTCCGATATGGGCTATAGCCCATGGTCATAAATGATGAAAAACGAGGATTTGAAAAAAAGACGAAAATGACTCCGAGACGATGGGCTATAGCCCATGGTCTCGGAGTGATTTTCGTCTTTTTTTCAAATCCTCAAAAATGATGCAAAACGGCATGCTATAGTATGCCGTCCGATATGGGCTATAGCCCATGGTCATAAATGATGAAAAACGAGGATTTGAAAAAAAGACGAAAATGACTCCGAGACGATGGGCTATAGCCCATGGTCTCGGAGTGATTTTCGTCTTTTTTTCAAATCCTCAAAAATGATGCAAAACGTCATGCTATAGTATGCCGTTCGAGACCATGGGCTATAGCCCATCGTCTCGGAGTGATTTTCGTCTTTTTTTCAAATCCTCAAAAATTATGCAAAACGTCATGCTATAGTATGCCGTTCGAGACCATGGGCTATAGCCCATCGTCTCGGAGTGATTTTCGTCTTTTTTTCAAATCCTCAAAAATTATGCAAAACGGCATGCTATAGTATGCCGTTCGAGACCATGGGCTATAGCCCATCGTCTCGGAGTGATTTTCGTCTTTTTTTCAAATCCTCAAAAATGATGCAAAACGGCATGCTATAGTATTCCGTTCGAGACCATGGGCTATAGCCCATCGTCCCGGAGTGATTTTCGTCTTTTTTTCAAATCATCAAAAATGATGCAAAACGGCATGCTATAGTATTCCGTTCGAGACCATGGGCTATAGCCCATCGTCTCAGAGTGATTTTCGTCTTTTTTTCAAATCCTCAAAAATTATGCAAAACGGCATGCTATAGTATGCCGTCCGATATGGGCTATAGCCCATGGTCATAAATGATGAAAAACGAGGATTTGAAAAAAAGACGAAAATGACTCCGAGATGATGGGCTATAGCCCATGGTCTCGGAGTGATTTTCGTCTTTTTTTCAAATCCTCAAAAATGATGCAAAACGTCATGCTATAGTATGCCGTTCGAGACCATGGGCTATAGCCCATCGTCTCGGAGTGATTTTCGTCTTTTTTTCAAATCCTCAAAAATGATGAAAAACGGCATGCTATAGTATGCCGTCCGATATGGGCTATAGCCCATGGTCATAAATGATGAAAAACGAGGATTTGAAAAAAAGACGAAGATGACCCTGAGACGATGGACTATAGCCCATGGTCTCGGAGTGATTTTCGTCTTTTTTTCAAATCCTAAAAAATGATGAAAAACGGCATGCTATAGTATGCCGTCCGATATGGGCTATAGCCCATAGTCATAAATGATGAAAAACGAGGATTTGAAAAAAAGACGAAAATGACTCCGAGACGATGGGCTATAGCCCATGGTCTCGGAGTGATTTTCGTCTTTTTTTCAAATCCTCAAAAATTATGCAAAACGTCATGCTATAGTATGCCGTTCGAGACCATGGGCTATAGCCCATCGTCTCGGAGTGATTTTCGTCTTTTTTTCAAATCCTCAAAAATTATGCAAAACGGCATGCTATAGTATGCCGTTCGAGACCATGGGCTATAGCCCATCGTCTCGGAGTGATTTTCGTCTTTTTTTCAAATCCTCAAAAATGATGCAAAACGTCATGCTATAGTATGCCGTTCGAGACCATGGGCTATAGCCCATCGTCTCGGAGTGATTTTCGTCTTTTTTTCAAATCCTCAAAAATGATGCAAAACGGCATGCTATAGTATTCCGTTCGAGACCATGGGCCCATCGTCTCGGAGTGATTTTCGTCTTTTTTTCAAATCCTCAAAAATGATGAAAAACGGCATGCTATAGTATGCCGTCCGATATGGGCTATAGCCCATGGTCATAAATGATGAAAAACGAGGATTTGAAAAAAAGACGAAAATGACTCCGAGACGATGGACTATAGCCCATGGTCTCGGAGTGATTTTCGTCTTTTTTTCAAATCCTCAAAAATGATGAAAAACGTCATGCTATAGTATGCCGTCCGATATGGGCTATAGCCCATGGTCATAAATGATGAAAAACGAGGATTTGAAAAAAAGACGAAAATGACTCCGAGACGATGGGCTATAGCCCATGGTCTCGGAGTGATTTTCGTCTTTTTTTCAAATCCTCAAAAATTATGCAAAACGTCATGCTATAGTATGCCGTTCGAGACCATGGGCTATAGCCCATCGTCTCGGAGTGATTTTCGTCTTTTTTTCAAATCCTCAAAAATTATGCAAAACGTCATGCTATAGTATGCCGTTCGAGACCATGGGCTATAGCCCATCGTCTCGGAGTGATTTTCGTCTTTTTTTCAAATCCTCAAAAATGATGCAAAACGGCATGCTATAGTATTCCGTTCGAGACCATGGGCTATAGCCCATGGTCTCGGAGTGATTTTCGTCTTTTTTTCAAATCCTCAAAAATGATGCAAAACGGCATGCTATAGTATTCCGTTCGAGACCATGGGCTATAGCCCATCGTCTCGGAGTGATTTTCGTCTTTTTTTCAAATCCTCAAAAATGATGAAAAACGGCATGCTATAGTATGCCGTTCGAGACCATGGGCTATAGCCCATCGTCTCGGAGTGATTTTCGTCTTTTTTTCAAATCCTCAAAAATGATGCAAAACGGCATGCTATAGTATTCCGTTCGAGACCATGGGCTATAGCCCATCGTCTCGGAGTGATTTTCGTCTTTTTTTCAAATCCTCAAAAATGATGAAAAACGGCATGCTATAGTATGCCGTCCGATATGGGCTATAGCCCATGGTCATAAATGATGAAAAACGAGGATTTGAAAAAAAGACGAAAATGACTCCGAGACGATGGACTATAGCCCATGGTCTCGGAGTGATTTTCGTCTTTTTTTCAAATCCTCAAAAATGATGAAAAACGTCATGCTATAGTATGCCGTCCGATATGGGCTATAGCCCATGGTCATAAATGATGAAAAACGAGGATTTGAAAAAAAGACGAAAATGACTCCGAGACGATGGGCTATAGCCCATGGTCTCGGAGTGATTTTCGTCTTTTTTTCAAATCCTCAAAAATTATGCAAAACGTCATGCTATAGTATGCCGTTCGAGACCATGGGCTATAGCCCATCGTCTCGGAGTGATTTTCGTCTTTTTTTCAAATCCTCAAAAATTATGCAAAACGTCATGCTATAGTATGCCGTTCGAGACCATGGGCTATAGCCCATCGTCTCGGAGTGATTTTCGTCTTTTTTTCAAATCCTCAAAAATGATGCAAAACGGCATGCTATAGTATTCCGTTCGAGACCATGGGCTATAGCCCATGGTCTCGGAGTGATTTTCGTCTTTTTTTCAAATCCTCAAAAATGATGCAAAACGGCATGCTATAGTATTCCGTTCGAGACCATGGGCTATAGCCCATCGTCTCGGAGTGATTTTCGTCTTTTTTTCAAATCCTCAAAAATGATGAAAAACGGCATGCTATAGTATGCCGTTCGAGACCATGGGCTATAGCCCATCGTCTCGGAGTGATTTTCGTCTTTTTTTCAAATCCTCAAAAATGATGCAAAACGGCATGCTATAGTATTCCGTTCGAGACCATGGGCTATAGCCCATCGTCTCGGAGTGATTTTCGTCTTTTTTTCAAATCCTCAAAAATGATGAAAAACGGAATGCTATAGTATGCCGTCCGATATGGGCTATAGCCCATGGTCATAAATGATGAAAAACGAGGATTTGAAAAAAAGACGAAAATGACTCCGAGACGATGGGCTATAGCCCATGGTCTCGGAGTGATTTTCGTCTTTTTTTCAAATCCTCAAAAATGATGCAAAACGTCATGCTATAGTATGCCGTTCGAGACCATGGGCTATAGCCCATCGTCTCGGAGTGATTTTCGTCTTTTTTTCAAATCCTCAAAAATTATGCAAAACGTCATGCTATAGTATGCCGTTCGAGACCATGGGCTATAGCCCATCGTCTCGGAGTGATTTTCGTCTTTTTTTCAAATCCTCAAAAATTATGCAAAACGGCATGCTATAGTATGCCGTTCGAGACCATGGGCTATAGCCCATCGTCTCGGAGTGATTTTCGTCTTTTTTTCAAATCCTCAAAAATGATGCAAAACGGCATGCTATAGTATTCCGTTCGAGACCATGGGCTATAGCCCATCGTCTCGGAGTGATTTTCGTCTTTTTTTCAAATCATCAAAAATGATGCAAAACGGCATGCTATAGTATTCCGTTCGAGACCATGGGCTATAGCCCATCGTCTCAGAGTGATTTTCGTCTTTTTTTCAAATCCTCAAAAATTATGCAAAACGGCATGCTATAGTATGCCGTCCGATATGGGCTATAGCCCATGGTCATAAATGATGAAAAACGAGGATTTGAAAAAAAGACGAAAATGACTCCGAGACGATGGGCTATAGCCCATGGTCTCGGAGTGATTTTCGTCTTTTTTTCAAATCCTCAAAAATGATGCAAAACGTCATGCTATAGTATGCCGTTCGAGACCATGGGCTATAGCCCATCGTCTCGGAGTGATTTTCGTCTTTTTTTCAAATCCTCAAAAATGATGAAAAACGGCATGCTATAGTATGCCGTCCGATATGGGCTATAGCCCATGGTCATAAATGATGAAAAACGAGGATTTGAAAAAAAGACGAAAATGACTCCGAGACGATGGACTATAGCCCATGGTCTCGGAGTGATTTTCGTCTTTTTTTCAAATCCTAAAAAATGATGAAAAACGGCATGCTATAGTATGCCGTCCGATATGGGCTATAGCCCATAGTCATAAATGATGAAAAACGAGGATTTGAAAAAAAGACGAAAATGACTCCGAGACGATGGGCTATAGCCCATGGTCTCGGAGTGATTTTCGTCTTTTTTTCAAATCCTCAAAAATGATGCAAAACGGCATGCTATAGTATGCCGTTCGAGACCATGGGCTATAGCCCATCGTCTCGGAGTGATTTTCGTCTTTTTTTCAAATCCTCAAAAATGATGCAAAACGGCATGCTATAGTATTCCGTTCGAGACCATGGGCCCATCGTCTCGGAGTGATTTTCGTCTTTTTTTCAAATCCTCAAAAATGATGAAAAACGGCATGCTATAGTATGCCGTCCGATATGGGCTATAGCCCATGGTCATAAATGATGAAAAACGAGGATTTGAAAAAAAGACGAAATTGACTCCGAGACGATGGTCTATAGCCCATGGTCTCGGAGTGATTTTCGTCTTTTTTTCAAATCCTCAAAAATGATGCAAAACGGCATGCTATAGTATGCCGTTCGAGACCATGGGCTATAGCCCATCGTTTCGGAGTGATTTTCGTCTTTTTTTCAAATCCTCAAAAATGATGAAAAACGGCATGCTATAGTATGCCGTCCGATATGGGCTATAGCCCATGGTCATAAATGATGAAAAACGAGGATTTGAAAAAAAGACGAAAATGACTCCGAGACGATGGACTATAGCCCATGGTCTCGGAGTGATTTTCGTCTTTTTTTCAAATCCTCAAAAATGATGAAAAACGTCATGCTATAGTATGCCGTCCGATATGGGCTATAGCCCATGGTCATAAATGATGAAAAACGAGGATTTGAAAAAAAGACGAAAATGACTCCGAGACGATGGGCTATAGCCCATGGTCTCGGAGTGATTTTCGTCTTTTTTTCAAATCCTCAAAAATGATGCAAAACGGCATGCTATAGTATGCCGTTCGAGACCATGGGCTATAGCCCATCGTCTCGGAGTGATTTTCGTCTTTTTTTCAAATCCTCAAAAATGATGAAAAACGGCATGCTATAGTATGCCGTCCGATATGGGCTATAGCCCATGGTCATAAATGATGAAAAACGAGGATTTGAAAAAAAGACGAAATTGACTCCGAGACGATGGTCTATAGCCCATGGTCTCGGAGTGATTTTCGTCTTTTTTTCAAATCCTCAAAAATGATGCAAAACGGCATGCTATAGTATGCCGTTCGAGACCATGGGCTATAGCCCATCGTTTCGGAGTGATTTTCGTCTTTTTTTCAAATCCTCAAAAATGATGAAAAACGGCATGCTATAGTATGCCGTCCGATATGGGCTATAGCCCATGGTCATAAATGATGAAAAACGAGGATTTGAAAAAAAGACGAAAATGACTCCGAGACGATGGACTATAGCCCATGGTCTCGGAGTGATTTTCGTCTTTTTTTCAAATCCTCAAAAATGATGAAAAACGTCATGCTATAGTATGCCGTCCGATATGGGCTATAGCCCATGGTCATAAATGATGAAAAACGAGGATTTGAAAAAAAGACGAAAATGACTCCGAGACGATGGGCTATAGCCCATGGTCTCGGAGTGATTTTCGTCTTTTTTTCAAATCCTCAAAAATGATGCAAAACGGCATGCTATAGTATGCCGTTCGAGACCATGGGCTATAGCCCATCGTCTCGGAGTGATTTTCGTCTTTTTTTCAAATCCTCAAAAATGATGAAAAACGGCATGCTATAGTATGCCGTCCGATATGGGCTATAGCCCATGGTCATAAATGATGAAAAACGAGGATTTGAAAAAAAGACGAAAATGACTCCGAGACGATGGGCTATAGCCCATGGTCTCGGAGTGATTTTCGTCTTTTTTTCAAATCCTCAAAAATGATGCAAAACGTCATGCTATAGTATGCCGTTCGAGACCATGGGCTATAGCCCATCGTCTCGGAGTGATTTTCGTCTTTTTTTCAAATCCTCAAAAATTATGCAAAACGTCATGCTATAGTATGCCGTTCGAGACCATGGGCTATAGCCCATCGTCTCGGAGTGATTTTCGTCTTTTTTTCAAATCCTCAAAAATGATGCAAAACGGCATGCTATAGTATTCCGTTCGAGACCATGGGCTATAGCCCATCGTCTCGGAGTGATTTTCGTCTTTTTTTCAAATCCTCAAAAATGATGCAAAACGGCATGCTATAGTATTCCGTTCGAGACCATGGGCTATAGCCCATCGTCTCGGAGTGATTTTCGTCTTTTTTTCAAATCCTCAAAAATGATGAAAAACGGCATGCTATAGTATGCCGTCCGATATGGGCTATAGCCCATGGTCATAAATGATGAAAAACGAGGATTTGAAAAAAAGACGAAAATGACTCCGAGACGATAGGCTATAGCCCATGGTCTCGGAGTGATTTTCGTCTTTTTTTCAAATCCTCAAAAATGATGCAAAACGTCATGCTATAGTATGCCGTTCGAGACCATGGGCTATAGCCCATCGTCTCGGAGTGATTTTCGTCTTTTTTTCAAATCATCAAAAATGATGCAAAACGGCATGCTATAGTATTCCGTTCGAGACCATGGGCTATAGCCCATCGTCTCGGAGTCATTTTCGTCTTTTTTTCAAATCCTCAAAAATTATGCAAAACGTCATGCTATAGTATGCCGTTCGAGACCATGGGCTATAGCCCATCGTCTCGGAGTGATTTTCGTCTTTTTTTCAAATCCTCAAAAATGATGCAAAACGGCATGCTATAGTATTCCGTTCGAGACCATGGGCTATAGCCCATCGTCTCGGAGTGATTTTCGTCTTTTTTTCAAATCCTCAAAAATGATGCAAAACGGCATGCTATAGTATTCCGTTCGAGACCATGGGCTATAGCCCATCGCCATGGTCATAAATGATGAAAAGCGAGGATTTGAAAAAAAGACGAAAATGACTCCGAGACGATGGGCTATAGCCCATGGTCTCGGAGTGATTTTCGTCTTTTTTTCAAATCCTCAAAAATGATGCAAAACGTCATGCTATAGTATGCCGTTCGAGACCATGGGCTATAGCCCATCGTCTCGGAGTGATTTTCGTCTTTTTTTCAAATCCTCATAAATGATGAAAAACGAGGATTTGAAAAAAAGACGAAAATGACTCCGAGACGATGGACTATAGCCCATGGTCTCGGAGTGATTTTCGTCTTTTTTTCAAATCCTCAAAAATGATGAAAAACGGCATGCTATAGTATGCCGTCCGATATGGGCTATAGCCCATGGTCATAAATGATGAAAAACGAGGATTTGAAAAAAAGACGAAAATGACTCCGAGACGATGGACTATAGCCCATGGTCTCGGAGTGATTTTCGTCTTTTTTTCAAATCCTCAAAAATGATGAAAAACGTCATGCTATAGTATGCCGTCCGATATGGGCTATAGCCCATGGTCATAAATGATGAAAAACGAGGATTTGAAAAAAAGACGAAAATGACTCCGAGACGATGGGCTATAGCCCAAGGTCTCGGAGTGATTTTCGTCTTTTTTTCAAATCCTCAAAAATGATGCAAAACGGCATGCTATAGTATGCCGTTCGAGACCATGGGCTATAGCCCATCGTCTCGGAGAGATTTTCGTCTTTTTTTCAAATCCTCAAAAATGATGAAAAACGGCATGCTATAGTATGCCGTCCGATATGGGCCATAGCCCATGGTCATAAATGATGAAAAACGAGGATTTGAAAAAAAGACGAAAATGACTCCGAGACGATGGGCTATAGCCCATGGTCTCGGAGTGATTTTCGTCTTTTTTTCAAATCCTCAAAAATGATGCAAAACGTCATGCTATAGTATGCCGTTCGAGACCATGGGCTATAGCCCATCGTCTCGGAGTGATTTTCGTCTTTTTTTCAAATCCTCAAAAATGATGCAAAACGGCATGCTATAGTATGCCGTTCGAGACCATGGGCTATAGCCCATCGTCTCGGAGTGATTTTCGTCTTTTTTTCAAATCCTCAAAAATGATGAAAAACGGAATGCTATAGTATGCCGTCCGATATGGGCTATAGCCCATGGTCATAAATGATGAAAAACGAGGATTTGAAAAAAAGACGAAAATGACTCCGAGACGATGGGCTATAGCCCATGGTCTCGGAGTGATTTTCGTCTTTTTTTCAAATCCTCAAAAATGATGCAAAACGTCATGCTATAGTATGCCGTTCGAGACCATGGGCTATAGCCCATCGTCTCGGAGTGATTTTCGTCTTTTTTTCAAATCCTCAAAAATGATGCAAAACGGCATGCTATAGTATGCCGTTCGAGACCATGGGCTATAGCCCATCGTCTCGGAGTGATTTTCGTCTTTTTTTCAAATCATCAAAAATGATGCAAAACGGCATGCTATAGTATTCCGTTCGAGACCATGGGCTATAGCCCATCGTCTCGGAGTGATTTTCGTCTTTTTTTCAAATCCTCAAAAATTATGCAAAACGTCATGCTATAGTATGCCGTTCGAGACCATGGGCTATAGCCCATCGTCTCGGAGTGATTTTCGTCTTTTTTTCAAATCCTCAAAAATGATGCAAAACGGCATGCTATAGTATTCCGTTCGAGACCATGGGCTATAGCCCATCGTCTCGGAGTGATTTTCGTCTTTTTTTCAAATCCTCAAAAATGATGCAAAACGGCATGCTATAGTATTCCGTTCGAGACCATGGGCTATAGCCCATCGTCTCGGAGTGATTTTCGTCTTTTTTTCAAATCCTCAAAAATGATGAAAAACGGCATGCTATAGTATGCCGTCCGATATGGGCTATAGCCCATGGTCATAAATGATGAAAAACGAGGATTTGAAAAAAAGACGAAAATGACTCCGAGACGATGGGCTATAGCCCATTGTCTCGGAGTGATTTTCGTCTTTTTTTCAAATCCTCAAAAATGATGCAAAACGGCATGCTATAGTATGCCGTCCGATATGGGCTATAGCCCATGGTCATAAATGATGAAAAACGAGGATTTGAAAAAAAGACGAAAATGACTCCGAGACGATGGGCTATAGCCCATGGTCTCGGAGTGATTTTCGTATTTTTTTCAAATCCTCAAAAATGATGCAAAACGGCATGCTATAGTATGCCGTTCGAGACCATGGGCTATAGCCCATCGTCTCGGAGTGATTTTCGTCTTTTTTTCAAATCCTCAAAAATGATGAAAAACGGCACGCTATAGTATGGCGTCCGATATGGGCTATAGCACATGGTCATAAATGATGAAAAAGGAGGATTTGAAAAAAAGACGAAAATGACTCCGAGACGATGGACTATAGCCCATGGTCTCGGAGTGATTTTCGTCTTTTTTTCAAATCCTCAAAAATGATGAAAAACGGCATGCTATAGTATGCCGTCCGATATGGGCTATAGCCCATGGTCATAAATGATGAAAAACGAGGATTTGAAAAAAAGACGAAAATGACTCCGAGACGATGGACTATAGCCCATGGTCTCGGAGTGATTTTCGTCTTTTTTTCAAATCCTCAAAAATTATGCAAAACGGCATGCTATAGTATGCCGTCCGATATGGGCTATAGCCCATGGTCATAAATGATGAAAAACGAGGATTTGAAAAAAAGACGAAAATGACTCCGAGACGATGGGCTATAGCCCATTGTCTCGGAGTGATTTTCGTCTTTTTTTCAAATCCTCAAAAATGATGCAAAACGGCATGCTATAGTATGCCGTCCGATATGGGCTATAGCCCATGGTCATAAATGATGAAAAACGAGGATTTGAAAAAAAGACGAAAATGACTCCGAGACGATGGGCTATAGCCCATGGTCTCGGAGTGATTTTCGTATTTTTTTCAAATCCTCAAAAATGATGCAAAACGGCATGCTATAGTATGCCGTTCGAGACCATGGGCTATAGCCCATCGTCTCGGAGTGATTTTCGTCTTTTTTTCAAATCCTCAAAAATGATGAAAAACGGCACGCTATAGTATGGCGTCCGATATGGGCTATAGCACATGGTCATAAATGATGAAAAAGGAGGATTTGAAAAAAAGACGAAAATGACTCCGAGACGATGGACTATAGCCCATGGTCTCGGAGTGATTTTCGTCTTTTTTTCAAATCCTCAAAAATGATGAAAAACGGCATGCTATAGTATGCCGTCCGATATGGGCTATAGCCCATGGTCATAAATGATGAAAAACGAGGATTTGAAAAAAAGACGAAAATGACTCCGAGACGATGGACTATAGCCCATGGTCTCGGAGTGATTTTCGTCTTTTTTTCAAATCCTCAAAAATGATGCAAAACGGCATGCTATAGTATGCCGTTCGAGACCATGGGCTATAGCCCATGGTCATAAATGATGAAAAACGAGGATTTGAAAAAAAGACGAAAATGACTCCGAGACGATGGACTATAGCCCATGGTCTCGGAGTGATTTTCGTCTTTTTTTCAAATCCTCAAAAATGATGCAAAACGGCATGCTATAGTATGCCGTTCGAGACCATGGGCTATAGCCCATCGTCTCGGAGTGATTTTCGTCTTTTTTTCAAATCCTCAAAAATGATGAAAAACGTCATGCTATAGTATGCCGTCCGATATGGGCTATAGCCCATGGTCATAAATGATGAAAAACGAGGATTTGAAAAAAAGACGAAAATGACTCCGAGACGATGGGCTATAGCCCATGGTCTCGGAGTGATTTTCGTCTTTTTTTCAAATCCTCAAAAATGATGCAAAACGGCATGCTATAGTATGCCGTTCGAGACCATGGGCTATAGCCCATCGTCTCGGAGTGATTTTCGTCTTTTTTTCAAATCCTCAAAAATGATGAAAAACGGCATGCTATAGTATGCCGTCCGATATGGGCTATAGCCCATGGTCATAAATGATGAAAAACGAGGATTTGAAAAAAAGACGAAAATGACTCCGAGACGATGGGCTATAGCCCATGGTCTCGGAGTGATTTTCGTCTTTTTTTCAAATCCTCAAAAATGATGCAAAACGTCATGCTATAGTATGCCGTTCGAGACCATGGGCTATAGCCCATCGTCTCGGAGTGATTTTCGTCTTTTTTTCAAATCCTCAAAAATGATGCAAAATGGCATGCTATAGTATGCCGTTCGAGACCATGGGCTATAGCCCATCGTCTCGGAGTGATTTTCGTCTTTTTTTCAAATCCTCAAAAATGATGCAAAACGGCATGCTATAGTATTCCGTTCGAGACCATGGGCTATAGCCCATCGTCTCGGAGTGATTTTCGTCTTTTTTTCAAATCCTCAAAAATGATGCAAAATGGCATGCTATAGTATTCCGTTCGAGACCATGGGCTATAGCCCATCGTCTCGGAGTGATTTTCGTCTTTTTTTCAAATCCTCAAAAATGATGAAAAACGGCATGCTATAGTATGCCGTCCGATATGGGCTATAGCCCATGGTCATAAATGATGAAAAACGAGGATTTGAAAAAAAGACGAAAATGACTCCGAGACGATGGGCTATAGCCCATGGTCTCGGAGTGATTTTCGTCTTTTTTTCAAATCCTCAAAAATGATGCAAAACGTCATGCTATAGTATGCCGTTCGAGACCATGGGCTATAGCCCATCGTCTCGGAGTGATTTTCGTCTTTTTTTCAAATCCTCAAAAATTATGCAAAACGTCATGCTATAGTATGCCGTTCGAGACCATGGGCTATAGCCCATCGTCTCGGAGTGATTTTCGTCTTTTTTTCAAATCATCAAAAATGATGCAAAACGGCATGCTATAGTATGCCGTCCGATATGGGCTATAGCCCATGGTCATAAATGATGAAAAACGAGGATTTGAAAAAAAGACGAAAATGACTCCGAGACGATGGGCTATAGCCCATGGTCTCGGAGTGATTTTCGTCTTTTTTTCAAATCCTCAAAAATGATGCAAAACGTCATGCTATAGTATGCCGTCCGATATGGGCTATAGCCCATGGTCATAAATGATGAAAAACGAGGATTTGAAAAAAAGACGAAAATGACTCCGAGACGATGGGCTATAGCCCATGGTCTCGGAGTGATTTTCGTATTTTTTTCAAATCCTCAAAAATGATGCAAAACGGCATGCTATAGTATGCCGTTCGAGACCATGGGCTATAGCCCATCGTCTCGGAGTGATTTTCGTCTTTTTTTCAAAT
This sequence comes from Electrona antarctica, assembly GCF_951216825.1. Lineage (NCBI taxonomy): Eukaryota > Metazoa > Chordata > Actinopteri > Myctophiformes > Myctophidae > Electrona > Electrona antarctica. Next base: position 41,007,994 of record NC_136806.1, on the reverse strand, counting down.
CCTCAAAAATGATGAAAAACGGCACGCTATAGTATGGCGTCCGATATGGGCTATAGCACATGGTCATAAATGATGAAAAACGAGGATTTGAAAAAAAGACGAAAATGACTCCGAGACGATGGACTATAGCCCATGGTCTCGGAGTGATTTTCGTCTTTTTTTCAAATCCTCAAAAATGATGAAAAACGGCATGCTATAGTATGCCGTCCGATATGGGCTATAGCCCATGGTCATAAATGATGAAAAACGAGGATTTGAAAAAAAGACGAAAATGACTCCGAGACGATGGACTATAGCCCATGGTCTCGGAGTGATTTTCGTCTTTTTTTCAAATCCTCAAAAATGATGCAAAACGGCATGCTATAGTATGCCGTTCGAGACCATGGGCTATAGCCCATGGTCATAAATGATGAAAAACGAGGATTTGAAAAAAAGACGAAAATGACTCCGAGACGATGGACTATAGCCCATGGTCTCGGAGTGATTTTCGTCTTTTTTTCAAATCCTCAAAAATGATGCAAAACGGCATGCTATAGTATGCCGTTCGAGACCATGGGCTATAGCCCATCGTCTCGGAGTGATTTTCGTCTTTTTTTCAAATCCTCAAAAATGATGAAAAACGTCATGCTATAGTATGCCGTCCGATATGGGCTATAGCCCATGGTCATAAATGATGAAAAACGAGGATTTGAAAAAAAGACGAAAATGACTCCGAGACGATGGGCTATAGCCCATGGTCTCGGAGTGATTTTCGTCTTTTTTTCAAATCCTCAAAAATGATGCAAAACGTCATGCTATAGTATGCCGTTCGAGACCATGGGCTATAGCCCATCGTCTCGGAGTGATTTTCGTCTTTTTTTCAAATCCTCAAAAATGATGCAAAATGGCATGCTATAGTATGCCGTTCGAGACCATGGGCTATAGCCCATCGTCTCGGAGTGATTTTCGTCTTTTTTTCAAATCCTCAAAAATGATGCAAAACGGCATGCTATAGTATTCCGTTCGAGACCATGGGCTATAGCCCATCGTCTCGGAGTGATTTTCGTCTTTTTTTCAAATCCTCAAAAATGATGCAAAATGGCATGCTATAGTATTCCGTTCGAGACCATGGGCTATAGCCCATCGTCTCGGAGTGATTTTCGTCTTTTTTTCAAATCCTCAAAAATGATGAAAAACGGCATGCTATAGTATGCCGTCCGATATGGGCTATAGCCCATGGTCATAAATGATGAAAAACGAGGATTTGAAAAAAAGACGAAAATGACTCCGAGACGATGGGCTATAGCCCATGGTCTCGGAGTGATTTTCGTCTTTTTTTCAAATCCTCAAAAATGATGCAAAACGTCATGCTATAGTATGCCGTTCGAGACCATGGGCTATAGCCCATCGTCTCGGAGTGATTTTCGTCTTTTTTTCAAATCCTCAAAAATTATGCAAAACGTCATGCTATAGTATGCCGTTCGAGACCATGGGCTATAGCCCATCGTCTCGGAGTGATTTTCGTCTTTTTTTCAATTCATCAAAAATGATGCAAAACGTCATGCTATAGTATGCCGTCCGATATGGGCTATAGCCCATGGTCATAAATGATGAAAAACGAGGATTTGAAAAAAAGACGAAAATGACTCCGAGACGATGGGCTATAGCCCATGGTCTCGGAGTGATTTTCGTCTTTTTTTCAAATCCTCAAAAATGATGCAAAACGTCATGCTATAGTATGCCGTCCGATATGGGCTATAGCCCATGGTCATAAATGATGAAAAACGAGGATTTGAAAAAAAGACGAAAATGACTCCGAGACGATGGGCTATAGCCCATGGTCTCGGAGTGATTTTCGTATTTTTTTCAAATCCTCAAAAATGATGCAAAACGGCATGCTATAGTATGCCGTTCGAGACCATGGGCTATAGCCCATCGTCTCGGAGTGATTTTCGTATTTTTTTCAAATCCTCAAAAATGATGAAAAACGGCACGCTATAGTATGGCGTCCGATATGGGCTATAGCACATGGTCATAAATGATGAAAAACGAGGATTTGAAAAAAAGACGAAAATGACTCCGAGACGATGGACTATATAGCCCATGGTCTCGGAGTGATTTTCGTCTTTTTTTCAAATCCTCAAAAATGATGAAAAACGGCATGCTATAGTATGCCGTCCGATATGGGCTATAGCCCATGGTCATAAATGATGAAAAACGAGGATTTGAAAAAAAGACGAAAATGACTCCGAGACGATGGACTATAGCCCATGGTCTCGGAGTGATTTTCGTCTTTTTTTCAAATCCTCAAAAATGATGCAAAACGGCATGCTATAGTATGCCGTTCGAGACCATGGGCTATAGCCCATGGTCATAAATGATGAAAAACGAGGATTTGAAAAAAAGACGAAAATGACTCCGAGACGATGGACTATAGCCCATGGTCTCGGAGTGATTTTCGTCTTTTTTTCAAATCCTCAAAAATGATGCAAAACGGCATGCTATAGTATGCCGTTCGAGACCATGGGCTATAGCCCATCGTCTCGGAGTGATTTTCGTCTTTTTTTCAAATCCTCAAAAATGATGAAAAACGTCATGCTATAGTATGCCGTCCGATATGGGCTATAGCCCATGGTCATAAATGATGAAAAACGAGGATTTGAAAAAAAGACGAAAATGACTCCGAGACGATGGGCTATAGCCCATGGTCTCGGAGTGATTTTCGTCTTTTTTTCAAATCCGCAAAAATGATGCAAAACGGCATGCTATAGTATGCCGTTCGAGACCATGGGCTATAGCCCATCGTCTCGGAGTGATTTTCGTCTTTTTTTCAAATCCTCAAAAATGATGAAAAACGGCATGCTATAGTATGCCGTCCGATATGGGCTATAGCCCATGGTCATAAATGATGAAAAACGAGGATTTGAAAAAAAGACGAAAATGACTCCGAGACGATGGGCTATAGCCCATGGTCTCGGAGTGATTTTCGTCTTTTTTTCAAATCCTCAAAAATGATGCAAAACGTCATGCTATAGTATGCCGTTCGAGACCATGGGCTATAGCCCATCGTCTCGGAGTGATTTTCGTCTTTTTTTCAAATCCTCAAAAATGATGCAAAACGGCATGCTATAGTATTCCGTTCGAGACCATGGGCTATAGCCCATCGTCTCGGAGTGATTTTCGTCTTTTTTTCAAATCCTCAAAAATGATGCAAAATGGCATGCTATAGTATTCCGTTCGAGACCATGGGCTATAGCCCATCGTCTCGGAGTGATTTTCGTCTTTTTTTCAAATCCTCAAAAATGATGAAAAACGGCATGCTATAGTATGCCGTCCGATATGGGCTATAGCCCATGGTCATAAATGATGAAAAACGAGGATTTGAAAAAAAGACGAAAATGACTCCGAGACGATGGGCTATAGCCCATGGTCTCGGAGTGATTTTCGTCTTTTTTTCAAATCCTCAAAAATGATGCAAAACGTCATGCTATAGTATGCCGTTCGAGACCATGGGCTATAGCCCATCGTCTCGGAGTGATTTTCGTCTTTTTTTCAAATCCTCAAAAATGATGCAAAACGGCATGCTATAGTATTCCGTTCGAGACCATGGGCTATAGCCCATCGTCTCGGAGTGATTTTCGTCTTTTTTTCAAATCCTCAAAAATGATGCAAAATGGCATGCTATAGTATTCCGTTCGAGACCATGGGCTATAGCCCATCGTCTCGGAGTGATTTTCGTCTTTTTTTCAAATCCTCAAAAATGATGAAAAACGGCATGCTATAGTATGCCGTCCTATATGGGCTATAGCCCATGGTCATAAATGATGAAAAACGAGGATTTGAAAAAAAGACGAAAATGACTCCGAGACGATGGGCTATAGCCCATGGTCTCGGAGTGATTTTCGTCTTTTTTTCAAATCCTCAAAAATGATGCAAAACGTCATGCTATAGTATGCCGTTCGAGACCATGGGCTATAGCCCATCGTCTCGGAGTGATTTTCGTCTTTTTTTCAAATCCTCAAAAATTATGCAAAACGTCATGCTATAGTATGCCGTTCGAGACCATGGGCTATAGCCCATCGTCTCGGAGTGATTTTCGTCTTTTTTTCAAATCATCAAAAATGATGCAAAACGGCATGCTATAGTATGCCGTCCGATATGGGCTATAGCCCATGGTCATAAATGATGAAAAACGAGGATTTGAAAAAAAGACGAAAATGACTCCGAGACGATGGGCTATAGCCCATGGTCTCGGAGTGATTTTCGTCTTTTTTTCAAATCCTCAAAAATGATGCAAAACGTCATGCTATAGTATGCCGTTCGAGACCATGGGCTATAGCCCATCGTCTCGGAGTGATTTTCGTCTTTTTTTCAAATCCTCAAAAATGATGCAAAACGGCATGCTATAGTATGCCGTTCGAGACCATGGGCTATAGCCCATCGTCTCGGAGTGATTTTCGTCTTTTTTTCAAATCATCAAAAATGATGCAAAACGACATGCTATAGTATTCCGTTCGAGACCATGGGCTATAGCCCATCGTCTCGGAGTGATTTTCGTCTTTTTTTCAAATCCTCAAAAATTATGCAAAACGTCATGCTATAGTATGCCGTTCGAGACCATGGGCTATAGCCCATCGTCTCGGAGTGATTTTCGTCTTTTTTTCAAATCCTCAAAAATGATGCAAAACGGCATGCTATAGTATTCCGTTCGAGACCATGGGCTATAGCCCATCGTCTCGGAGTGATTTTCGTCTTTTTTTCAAATCATCAAAAATGATGCAAAACGGCATGCTATAGTATTCCGTTCGAGACCATGGGCTATAGCCCATCGTCTCGGAGTGATTTTCGTCTTTTTTTCAAATCCTCAAAAATTATGCAAAACGGCATGCTATAGTATGCCGTCCGATATGGGCTATAGCCCATGGTCATAAATGATGAAAAACGAGGATTTGAAAAAAAGACGAAAATGACTCCGAGACGATGGGCTATATATAGCCCATGGTCTCGGAGTGATTTTCGTCTTTTTTTCAAATCCTCAAAAATGATGCAAAACGTCATGCTATAGTATGCCGTTCGAGACCATGGGCTATAGCCCATGGTCATAAATGATGAAAAACGAGGATTTGAAAAAAAGACGAAAATGACTCCGAGACGATGGGCTATAGCCCATGGTCTCGGAGTGATTTTCGTCTTTTTTTTAAATCCTCAAAAATGATGCAAAACGGCATGCTATAGTATGCCGTTCGAGACCATGGGCTATAGCCCATCGTCTCGGAGTGATTTTCGTCTTTTTTTCAAATCCTCAAAAATGATGAAAAACGGCATGCTATAGTATGCCGTCCGATATGGGCTATAGCCCATGGTCATAAATGATGAAAAACGAGGATTTGAAAAAAAGACGAAAATGACTCCGAGACGATGGACTATAGCCCATGGTCTCGGAGTGATTTTCGACTTTTTTTCAAATCCTCAAAAATGATGAAAAACGGCATGCTATAGTATGCCGTCCGATATGGGCTATAGCCCATGGTCATAAATGATGAAAAACGAGGATTTGAAAAAAAGACGAAAATGACTCCGAGACGATGGGCTATAGCCCATGGTCTCGGAGTGATTTTCGTCTTTTTTTCAAATCCTCAAAAATGATGCAAAACGTCATGCTATAGTATGCCGTTCGAGACCATGGGCTATAGCCCATCGTCTCGGAGTGATTTTCGTCTTTTTTTCAAATCCTCAAAAATGATGAAAAACGTCATGCTATAGTATGCCGTCCGATATGGGCTTCAGCCCATGGTCATAAATGATGAAAAACGAGGATTTGAAAAAAAGACGAAAATGACTCCGAGACGATGGGCTATAGCCCATGGTCTCGGAGTGATTTTCGTCTTTTTTTCAAATCCTCAAAAATGATGCAAAACGTCATGCTATAGTATGCCGTTCGAGACCATGGGCTATAGCCCATCGTCTCGGAGTGATTTGTCTTTTTTTCAAATCCTCAAAAATTATGCAAAACGGCATGCTATAGTATGCCGTCCGATATGGGCTATAGCCCATGGTCATAAATGATGAAAAACGAGGATTTGAAAAAAAGACGAAAATGACTCCGAGACGATGAGGTATAGCCCATGGTCTCGGAGTGATTTTCGTCTTTTTTTCAAATCCTCAAAAATTATGCAAAACGGCATGCTATAGTATGCCGTCCGATATGGGCTATAGCCCATGGTCATAAATGATGAAAAACGAGGATTTGAAAAAAAGACGAAAATGACTCCGAGACGATGGGCTATAGCCCATGGTCTCGGAGTGATTTTCGTCTTTTTTTCAAATCCTCAAAAATGATGCAAAACGGCATGCTATAGTATGCCGTCCGATATGGGCTATAGCCCATGGTCATAAATGATGAAAAACGAGGATTTGAAAAAAAGACGAAAATGACTCCGAGACGATGGGCTATAGCCCATGGTCTCGGAGTGATTTTCGTATTTTTTTCAAATCCTCAAAAATGATGCAAAACGGCATGCTATAGTATGCCGTTCGAGACCATGGGCTATAGCCCATCGTCTCGGAGTGATTTTCGTCTTTTTTTCAAATCCTCAAAAATGATGAAAAACGGCATGCTATAGTATGCCGTCCGATATGGGCTATAGCCCATGGTCATAAATGATGAAAAACGAGGATTTGAAAAAAAGACGAAAATGACTCAAAGACGATGGGCTATAGCCCATGGTCTCGGAGTGATTTTCGTCTTTTTTTCAAATCCTCAAAAATGATGCAAAACGGCATGCTATAGTATGCCGTTCGAGACCATGGGCTATAGCCCATCGTCTCGGAGTGATTTTCGTCTTTTTTTCAAATCCTCAAAAATGATGCAAAAACGGCATGCTATAGTATTCCGTTCGAGACCATGGGCTATAGCCCATCGTCTCGGAGTGATTTTCGTCTTTTTTTCAAATCCTCAAAAATGATGAAAAACGGCATGCTATAGTATGCCGTCCGATATGGGCTATAGCCCATGGTCATAAATTATGAAAAACGAGTATTTGAAAAAAAGACGAAAATGACTCCGAGACGATGGGCTATAGCCCATGGTCTCGGAGTGATTTTCGTCTTTTTTTCAAATCCTCAAAAATGATGCAAAACGGCATGCTATAGTATGCCGTCCGATATGGGCTATAGCCCATGGTCATAAATGATGAAAAACGAGGATTTGAAAAAAAGACGAAAATGACTCCGAGACGATGGACTATAGCCCATGGTCTCGGAGTGATTTTCGACTTTTTTTCAAATCCTCAAAAATGATGAAAAACGGCATGCTATAGTATGCCGTCCGATATGGGCTATAGCCCATGGTCATAAATGATGAAAAACGAGGATTTGAAAAAAAGACGAAAATGACTCCGAGACGATGGGCTATAGCCCATGGTCTCGGAGTGATTTTCGTCTTTTTTTCAAATCCTCAAAAATGATGCAAAACGTCATGCTATAGTATGCCGTTCGAGACGATGAGCTATAGCCCATGGTCTCGGAGTGATTTTCGTCTTTTTTTCAAATCCTCAAAAATTATGCAAAACGGCATGCTATAGTATGCCGTCCGATATGGGCTATAGCCCATGGTCATAAATTATGAAAAACGAGTATTTGAAAAAAAGACGAAAATGACTCCGAGACGATGGGCTATAGCCCATGGTCTCGGAGTGATTTTCGTCTTTTTTTCAAATCCTCAAAAATGATGCAAAACGGCATGCTATAGTATGCCGTCCGATATGGGCTATAGCCCATGGTCATAAATGATGAAAAACGAGGATTTGAAAAAAAGACGAAAATGACTCCGAGACGATGGACTATAGCCCATGGTCTCGGAGTGATTTTCGACTTTTTTTCAAATCCTCAAAAATGATGAAAAACGGCATGCTATAGTATGCCGTCCGATATGGGCTATAGCCCATGGTCATAAATGATGAAAAACGAGGATTTGAAAAAAAGACGAAAATGACTCCGAGACGATGGGCTATAGCCCATGGTCTCGGAGTGATTTTCGTCTTTTTTTCAAATCCTCAAAAATGATGCAAAACGTCATGCTATAGTATGCCGTTCGAGACCATGGGCTATAGCCCATCGTCTCGGAGTGATTTTCGTCTTTTTTTCAAATCCTCAAAAATGATGAAAAACGTCATGCTATAGTATGCCGTCCGATATGGGCTTCAGCCCATGGTCATAAATGATGAAAAACGAGGATTTGAAAAAAAGACGAAAATGACTCCGAGACGATGGGCTATAGCCCATGGTCTCGGAGTGATTTTCGTCTTTTTTTCAAATCCTCAAAAATGATGCAAAACGTCATGCTATAGTATGCCGTTCGAGACCATGGGCTATAGCCCATCGTCTCGGAGTGATTTGTCTTTTTTTCAAATCCTCAAAAATTATGCAAAACGGCATGCTATAGTATGCCGTCCGATATGGGCTATAGCCCATGGTCATAAATGATGAAAAACGAGGATTTGAAAAAAAGACGAAAATGACTCCGAGACGATGAGCTATAGCCCATGGTCTCGGAGTGATTTTCGTCTTTTTTTCAAATCCTCAAAAATTATGCAAAACGGCATGCTATAGTATGCCGTCCGATATGGGCTATAGCCCATGGTCATAAATGATGAAAAACGAGGATTTGAAAAAAAGACGAAAATGAGTCCGAGACGATGGGCTATAGCCCATGGTCTCGGAGTGATTTTCGTCTTTTTTTCAAATCCTCAAAAATGATGCAAAACGGCATGCTATAGTATGCCGTCCGATATGGGCTATAGCCCATGGTCATAAATGATGAAAAACGAGGATTTGAAAAAAAGACGAAAATGACTCCGAGACGATGGGCTATAGCCCATGGTCTCGGAGTGATTTTCGTATTTTTTTCAAATCCTCAAAAATGATGCAAAACGGCATGCTATAGTATGCCGTTCGAGACCATGGGCTATAGCCCATCGTCTCGGAGTGATTTTCGTCTTTTTTTCAAATCCTCAAAAATGATGAAAAACGGCATGCTATAGTATGCCGTCCGATATGGGCTCTAGCCCATGGTCATAAATGATGAAAAACGAGGATTTGAAAAAAAGACGAAAATGACTCAAAGACGATGGGCTATAGCCCATGGTCTCGGAGTGATTTTCGTCTTTTTTTCAAATCCTCAAAAATGATGCAAAACGGCATGCTATAGTATGCCGTTCGAGACCATGGGCTATAGCCCATCGTCTCGGAGTGATTTTCGTCTTTTTTTCAAATCCTCAAAAATGATGAAAAACGGCACTCTATAGTATGCCGTCCGATATGGGCTATAGCCCATGGTCATAAATGATGAAAAACGAGGATTTGAAAAAAAGACGAAAATGACTCCGAGACGATGGGCTATAGCCCATGGTCTCGGAGTGATTTTCGTCTTTTTTTCAAATCCTCAAAAATGATGCAAAACGGCATGCTATAGTATGCCGTTCGAGACCATGGGCTATAGCCCATCGTCTCGGAGTGATTTTCGTCTTTTTTTCAAATCCTCAAAAATGATGAAAAACGGCACTCTATAGTATGGCGTCCGATATGGGCTATAGCACATGGTCATAAATGATGAAAAACGAGGATTTGAAAAAAAGACGAAAATGACTCCGAGACGATGGGCTATAGCCCATGGTCTCGGAGTGATTTTCGTCTTTTTTTCAAATCCTCAAAAATGATGCAAAACGTCATGCTATAGTATGCCGTTCGAGACCATGGGCTATAGCCCATCGTCTCGGAGTGATTTTCGTCTTTTTTTCAAATCCTCAAAAATGATGCAAAACGGCATGCTATAGTATGCCGTTCGAGACCATGGGCTATAGCCCATCGTCTCGGAGTGATTTTCGTCTTTTTTTCAAATCCTCAAAAATTATGCAAAACGTCATGCTATAGTATGCCGTTCGAGACCATGGGCTATAGCCCATCGTCTCGGAGTGATTTTCGTCTTTTTTTCAAATCCTCAAAAATGATGCAAAACGGCATGCTATAGTATTCCGTTCGAGACCATGGGCTATAGCCCATCGTCTCGGAGTGATTTTCGTCTTTTTTTCAAATCCTCAAAAATGATGCAAAACGTCATGCTATAGTATGCCGTTCGAGACCATGGGCTATAGCCCATGGTCATAAATGATGAAAAACGAGGATTTGAAAAAAAGACGAAAATGACTCCGAGACGATGGACTATAGCCCATGGTCTCGGAGTGATTTTCGTCTTTTTTTCAAATCCTCAAAAATGATGCAAAACGGCATGCTATAGTATGCCGTTCGAGACCATGGGCTATAGCCCATCGTCTCGGAGTGATTTTCGTCTTTTTTTCAAATCCTCAAAAATGATGAAAAACGGCACGCTATAGTATGGCGTCCGATATGGGCTATAGCACATGGTCATAAATGATGAAAAACGAGGATTTGAAAAAAAGACGAAAATGACTCCGAGACGATGGGCTATAGCCCATGGTCTCGGAGTGATTTTCGTCTTTTTTTCAAATCCTCAAAAATGATGCAAAACGTCATGCTATAGTATGCCGTTCGAGACCATGGGCTATAGCCCATCGTCTCGGAGTGATTTTCGTCTTTTTTTCAAATCCTCAAAAATGATGCAAAACGGCATGCTATAGTATGCCGTTCGAGACCATGGGCTATAGCCCATCGTCTCGGAGTGATTTTCGTCTTTTTTTCAAATCCTCAAAAATTATGCAAAACGTCATGCTATAGTATGCCGTTCGAGACCATGGGCTATAGCCCATCGTCTCGGAGTGATTTTCGTCTTTTTTTCAAATCCTCAAAAATGATGCAAAACGGCATGCTATAGTATTCCGTTCGAGACCATGGGCTATAGCCCATCGTCTCGGAGTGATTTTCGTCTTTTTTTCAAATCATCAAAAATGATGCAAAACGGCATGCTATAGTATTCCGTTCGAGACCATGGGCTATAGCCCATCGTCTCGGAGTGATTTTCGTCTTTTTTTCAAATCCTCAAAAATTATGCAAAACGGCATGCTATAGTATGCCGTCCGATATGGGCTATAGCCCATGGTCATAAATGATGAAAAACGAGGATTTGAAAAAAAGACGAAAATGACTCCGAGACGATGGGCTATAGCCCATGGTCTCGGAGTGATTTTCGTCTTTTTTTCAAATCCTCAAAAATGATGCAAAACGTCATGCTATAGTATGCCGTTCGAGACCATGGGCTATAGCCCATCGTCTCGGAGTGATTTTCGTCTTTTTTTCAAATCCTCAAAAATGATGAAAAACTGCATGCTATAGTATGCCGTCCGATATGGGCTATAGCCCATGGTCATAAATGATGAAAAACGAGGATTTGAAAAAAAGACGAAAATGACTCCGAGACGATGGACTATAGCCCATGGTCTCGGAGTGATTTTCGTCTTTTTTTCAAATCCTCAAAAATGATGAAAAACGGCATGCTATAGTATGCCGTCCGATATGGGCTATAGCCCATAGTCATAAATGATGAAAAACGAGGATTTGAAAAAAAGACGAAAATGACTCCGAGACGATGGGCTATAGCCCATGGTCTCGGAGTGATTTTCGTCTTTTTTTCAAATCCTCAAAAATGATGCAAAACGGCATGCTATAGTATGCCGTTCGAGACCATGGGCTATAGCCCATCGTCTCGGAGTGATTTTCGTCTTTTTTTCAAATCCTCAAAAATGATGCAAAACGGCATGCTATAGTATTCCGTTCGAGACCATGGGCTATAGCCCATCGTCTCGGAGTGATTTTCGTCTTTTTTTCAAATCCTCAAAAATGATGAAAAACGGCATGCTATAGTATGCCGTCCGATATGGGCTATAGCCCATGGTCATAAATGATGAAAAACGAGGATTTGAAAAAAAGACGAAAATGACTCCGAGACGATGGGCTATAGCCCATGGTCTCGGAGTGATTTTCGTCTTTTTTTCAAATCCTCAAAAATGATGCAAAACGGCATGCTATAGTATGCCGTCCGATATGGGCTATAGCCCATGGTCATAAATGATGAAAAACGAGGATTTGAAAAAAAGACGAAAATGACTCCGAGACGATGGGCTATAGCCCATGGTCTCGGAGTGATTTTCGTCTTTTTTTCAAATCCTCAAAAATTATGCAAAACGGCATGCTATAGTATGCCGTTCGAGACCATGGGCTATAGCCCATCGTCTCGGAGTGATTTTCGTCTTTTTTTCAAATCCTCAAAAATGATGAAAAACAGCACGCTATAGTATGGCGTCCGATATGGGCTATAGCACATGGTCATAAATGATGAAAAACGAGGATTTGAAAAAAAGACGAAAATGACTCCGAGACGATGGACTATAGCCCATCGTCTCGGAGTGATTTTCGTCTTTTTTTCAAATCCTCAAAAATGATGAAAAACGGCATGCTATAGTATGCCGTCCGATATGGGCTATAGCCCATGGTCATAAATGATGAAAAACGAGGATTTGAAAAAAAGACGAAAATGACTCCGAGACGATGGGATATAGCCCATGGTCTCGGAGTGATTTTCGTCTTTTTTTCAAATCCTCAAAAATGATGCAAAACGTCATGCTATAGTATGCCGTTCGAGACCATGGGCTATAGCCCATGGTCTCGGAGTGATTTTCGTCTTTTTTTCAAATCCTCAAAAATGATGCAAAACGGCATGCTATAGTATGCCGTTCGAGACCATGGGCTATAGCCCATCGTCTCGGAGTGATTTTCGTCTTTTTTTCAAATCCTCAAAAATGATGAAAAACGGCACTCTATAGTATGGCGTCCGATATGGGCTATAGCACATGGTCATAAATGATGAAAAACGAGGATTTGAAAAAAAGACGAAAATGACTCCGAGACGATGGGCTATAGCCCATGGTCTCGGAGTGATTTTCGTCTTTTTTTCAAATCCTCAAAAATAATGCAAAACGTCATGCTATAGTATGCCGTTCGAGACCATGGGCTATAGCCCATCGTCTCGGAGTGATTTTCGTCTTTTTTTCAAATCCTCAAAAATTATGCAAAACGTCATGCTATAGTATGCCGTTCGAGACCATGGGCTATAGTCCATCGTCTCGGAGTGATTTTCGTCTTTTTTTCAAATCCTCAAAAATGATGCAAAACGGCATGCTATAGTATGCCGTTCGAGACCATGGGCTATAGCCCATCGTCTCGGAGTGATTTTCGTCTTTTTTTCAAATCATCAAAAATGATGCAAAACGGCATGCTATAGTATTCCGTTCGAGACCATGGGCTATAGCCCATCGTCTCGGAGTGATTTTCGTCTTTTTTTCAAATCCTCAAAAATTATGCAAAACGTCATGCTATAGTATGCCGTTCGAGACCATGGGCTATAGCCCATCGTCTCGGAGTGATTTTCGTCTTTTTTTCAAATCCTCAAAAATGATGCAAAACGTCATGCTATAGTATGCCGTCCGATATGGGCTATAGCCCATCGTCTCGGAGTGATTTTCGTCTTTTTTTCAAATCATCAAAAATGATGCAAAACGGCATGCTATAGTATTCCGTTCGAGACCATGGGCTATAGCCCATCGTCTCGGAGTGATTTTCGTCTTTTTTTCAAATCCTCAAAAATTATGCAAAACGGCATGCTATAGTATGCCGTCCGATATGGGCTATAGCCCATGGTCATAAATGATGAAAAACGAGGATTTGAAAAAAAGACGAAAATGACTCCGAGACGATGGGCTATAGCCCATGGTCTCGGAGTGATTTTCGTCTTTTTTTCAAATCCTCAAAAATGATGCAAAACGTCATGCTATAGTATGCCGTTCGAGACCATGGGCTATAGCCCATGGTCATAAATGATGAAAAACGAGGATTTGAAAAAAAGACGAAAATGACTCCGAGACGATGGACTATAGCCCATGGTCTCGGAGTGATTTTCGTCTTTTTTTCAAATCCTCAAAAATGATGCAAAACGGCATGCTATAGTATGCCGTTCGAGACCATGGGCTATAGCCCATCGTCTCGGAGTGATTTTCGTCTTTTTTTCAAATCCTCAAAAATGATGAAAAACGGCACGCTATAGTATGGCGTCCGATATGGGCTATAGCACATGGTCATAAATGATGAAAAACGAGGATTTGAAAAAAAGACGAAAATGACTCCGAGACGATGGGCTATAGCCCATGGTCTCGGAGTGATTTTCGTCTTTTTTTCAAATCCTCAAAAATGATGCAAAACGTCATGCTATAGTATGCCGTTCGAGACCATGGGCTATAGCCCATCGTCTCGGAGTGATTTTCGTCTTTTTTTCAAATCCTCAAAAATGATGCAAAACGGCATGCTATAGTATGCCGTTCGAGACCATGGGCTATAGCCCATCGTCTCGGAGTGATTTTCGTCTTTTTTTCAAATCCTCAAAAATTATGCAAAACGTCATGCTATAGTATGCCGTTCGAGACCATGGGCTATAGCCCATCGTCTCGGAGTGATTTTCGTCTTTTTTTCAAATCCTCAAAAATGATGCAAAACGGCATGCTATAGTATTCCGTTCGAGACCATGGGCTATAGCCCATCGTCTCGGAGTGATTTTCGTCTTTTTTTCAAATCATCAAAAATGATGCAAAACGGCATGCTATAGTATTCCGTTCGAGACCATGGGCTATAGCCCATCGTCTCGGAGTGATTTTCGTCTTTTTTTCAAATCCTCAAAAATTATGCAAAACGGCATGCTATAGTATGCCGTCCGATATGGGCTATAGCCCATGGTCATAAATGATGAAAAACGAGGATTTGAAAAAAAGACGAAAATGACTCCGAGACGATGGGCTATAGCCCATGGTCTCGGAGTGATTTTCGTCTTTTTTTCAAATCCTCAAAAATGATGCAAAACGTCATGCTATAGTATGCCGTTCGAGACCATGGGCTATAGCCCATCGTCTCGGAGTGATTTTCGTCTTTTTTTCAAATCCTCAAAAATGATGAAAAACTGCATGCTATAGTATGCCGTCCGATATGGGCTATAGCCCATGGTCATAAATGATGAAAAACGAGGATTTGAAAAAAAGACGAAAATGACTCCGAGACGATGGACTATAGCCCATGGTCTCGGAGTGATTTTCGTCTTTTTTTCAAATCCTCAAAAATGATGAAAAACGGCATGCTATAGTATGCCGTCCGATATGGGCTATAGCCCATAGTCATAAATGATGAAAAACGAGGATTTGAAAAAAAGACGAAAATGACTCCGAGACGATGGGCTATAGCCCATGGTCTCGGAGTGATTTTCGTCTTTTTTTCAAATCCTCAAAAATGATGCAAAACGGCATGCTATAGTATGCCGTTCGAGACCATGGGCTATAGCCCATCGTCTCGGAGTGATTTTCGTCTTTTTTTCAAATCCTCAAAAATGATGCAAAACGGCATGCTATAGTATTCCGTTCGAGACCATGGGCTATAGCCCATCGTCTCGGAGTGATTTTCGTCTTTTTTTCAAATCCTCAAAAATGATGAAAAACGGCATGCTATAGTATGCCGTCCGATATGGGCTATAGCCCATGGTCATAAATGATGAAAAACGAGGATTTGAAAAAAAGACGAAAATGACTCCGAGACGATGGGCTATAGCCCATGGTCTCGGAGTGATTTTCGTCTTTTTTTCAAATCCTCAAAAATGATGCAAAACGGCATGCTATAGTATGCCGTCCGATATGGGCTATAGCCCATGGTCATAAATGATGAAAAACGAGGATTTGAAAAAAAGACGAAAATGACTCCGAGACGATGGGCTATAGCCCATGGTCTCGGAGTGATTTTCGTCTTTTTTTCAAATCCTCAAAAATTATGCAAAACGGCATGCTATAGTATGCCGTTCGAGACCATGGGCTATAGCCCATCGTCTCGGAGTGATTTTCGTCTTTTTTTCAAATCCTCAAAAATGATGAAAAACAGCACGCTATAGTATGGCGTCCGATATGGGCTATAGCACATGGTCATAAATGATGAAAAACGAGGATTTGAAAAAAAGACGAAAATGACTCCGAGACGATGGACTATAGCCCATCGTCTCGGAGTGATTTTCGTCTTTTTTTCAAATCCTCAAAAATGATGAAAAACGGCATGCTATAGTATGCCGTCCGATATGGGCTATAGCCCATGGTCATAAATGATGAAAAACGAGGATTTGAAAAAAAGACGAAAATGACTCCGAGACGATGGGATATAGCCCATGGTCTCGGAGTGATTTTCGTCTTTTTTTCAAATCCTCAAAAATGATGCAAAACGTCATGCTATAGTATGCCGTTCGAGACCATGGGCTATAGCCCATCGTCTCGGAGTGATTTTCGTCTTTTTTTCAAATCCTCAAAAATGATGCAAAACGGCATGCTATAGTATGCCGTTCGAGACCATGGGCTATAGCCCATCGTCTCGGAGTGATTTTCGTCTTTTTTTCAAATCCTCAAAAATGATGAAAAACGGCACTCTATAGTATGGCGTCCGATATGGGCTATAGCACATGGTCATAAATGATGAAAAACGAGGATTTGAAAAAAAGACGAAAATGACTCCGAGACGATGGGCTATAGCCCATGGTCTCGGAGTGATTTTCGTCTTTTTTTCAAATCCTCAAAAATAATGCAAAACGTCATGCTATAGTATGCCGTTCGAGACCATGGGCTATAGCCCATCGTCTCGGAGTGATTTTCGTCTTTTTTTCAAATCCTCAAAAATTATGCAAAACGTCATGCTATAGTATGCCGTTCGAGACCATGGGCTATAGTCCATCGTCTCGGAGTGATTTTCGTCTTTTTTTCAAATCCTCAAAAATGATGCAAAACGGCATGCTATAGTATGCCGTTCGAGACCATGGGCTATAGCCCATCGTCTCGGAGTGATTTTCGTCTTTTTTTCAAATCATCAAAAATGATGCAAAACGGCATGCTATAGTATTCCGTTCGAGACCATGGGCTATAGCCCATCGTCTCGGAGTGATTTTCGTCTTTTTTTCAAATCCTCAAAAATTATGCAAAACGTCATGCTATAGTATGCCGTTCGAGACCATGGGCTATAGCCCATCGTCTCGGAGTGATTTTCGTCTTTTTTTCAAATCCTCAAAAATTATGCAAAACGTCATGCTATAGTATGCCGTTCGAGACCATGGGCTATAGCCCATCGTCTCGGAGTGATTTTCGTCTTTTTTTCAAATCCTCAAAAATTATGCAAAACGTCATGCTATAGTATGCCGTTCGAGACCATGGGCTATAGCCCATCGTCTCGGAGTGATTTTCGTCTTTTTTTCAAATCCTCAAAAATGATGCAAAACGGCATGCTATAGTATTCCGTTCGAGACCATGGGCTATAGCCCATCGTCTCGGAGTGATTTTCGTCTTTTTTTCAAATCATCAAAAATGATGCAAAACGGCATGCTATAGTATTCCGTTCGAGACCATGGGCTATAGCCCATCGTCTCGGAGTGATTTTCGTCTTTTTTTCAAATCCTCAAAAATTATGCAAAACGGCATGCTATAGTATGCCGTCCGATATGGGCTATAGCCCATGGTCATAAATGATGAAAAACGAGGATTTGAAAAAAAGACGAAAATGACTCCGAGACGATGGGCTATAGCCCATGGTCTCGGAGTGATTTTCGTCTTTTTTTCAAATCCTCAAAAATGATGCAAAACGTCATGCTATAGTATGCCGTTCGAGACCATGGGCTATAGCCCATGGTCATAAATGATGAAAAACGAGGATTTGAAAAAAAGACGAAAATGACTCCGAGACGATGGACTATAGCCCATGGTCTCGGAGTGATTTTCGTCTTTTTTTCAAATCCTCAAAAATGATGCAAAAACGGCATGCTATAGTATTCCGTTCGAGACCATGGGCTATAGCCCATCGTCTCGGAGTGATTTTCGTCTTTTTTTCAAATCCTCAAAAATGATGAAAAACGGCATGCTATAGTATGCCGTCCGATATGGGCTATAGCCCATGGTCATAAATGATGAAAAACGAGGATTTGAAAAAAAGACGAAAATGACTCCGAGACGATGGGCTATAGCCCATGGTCTCGGAGTGATTTTCGTCTTTTTTTCAAATCCTCAAAAATGATGCAAAACGGCATGCTATAGTATGCCGTTCGAGACCATGGGCTATAGCCCATCGTCTCGGAGTGATTTTCGTCTTTTTTTCAAATCCTCAAAAATGATGAAAAACGGCACGCTATAGTATGGCGTCCGATATGGGCTATAGCACATGGTCATAAATGATGAAAAACGAGGATTTGAAAAAAAGACGAAAATGACTCCGAGACGATGGGCTATAGCCCATGGTCTCGGAGTGATTTTCGTCTTTTTTTCAAATCCTCAAAAATGATGCAAAACGTCATGCTATAGTATGCCGTTCGAGACCATGGGCTATAGCCCATCGTCTCGGAGTGATTTTCGTCTTTTTTTCAAATCCTCAAAAATGATGCAAAACGGCATGCTATAGTATGCCGTTCGAGACCATGGGCTATAGCCCATCGTCTCGGAGTGATTTTCGTCTTTTTTTCAAATCCTCAAAAATTATGCAAAACGTCATGCTATAGTATGCCGTTCGAGACCATGGGCTATAGCCCATCGTCTCGGAGTGATTTTCGTCTTTTTTTCAAATCCTCAAAAATGATGCAAAACGGCATGCTATAGTATTCCGTTCGAGACCATGGGCTATAGCCCATCGTCTCGGAGTGATTTTCGTCTTTTTTTCAAATCATCAAAAATGATGCAAAACGGCATGCTATAGTATTCCGTTCGAGACCATGGGC
This sequence comes from Electrona antarctica, assembly GCF_951216825.1. Classification (NCBI taxonomy): domain Eukaryota; kingdom Metazoa; phylum Chordata; class Actinopteri; order Myctophiformes; family Myctophidae; genus Electrona; species Electrona antarctica. The sequence goes on along the minus strand of NC_136806.1, from coordinate 40,989,225 downwards.
TATAGCCCATCGTCTCGGAGTGATTTTCGTCTTTTTTTCAAATCCTCAAAAATTATGCAAAACGGCATGCTATAGTATGCCGTCCGATATGGGCTATAGCCCATGGTCATAAATGATGAAAAACGAGGATTTGAAAAAAAGACGAAAATGACTCCGAGACGATGGGCTATAGCCCATGGTCTCGGAGTGATTTTCGTCTTTTTTTCAAATCCTCAAAAATGATGCAAAACGTCATGCTATAGTATGCCGTTCGAGACCATGGGCTATAGCCCATCGTCTCGGAGTGATTTTCGTCTTTTTTTCAAATCCTCAAAAATGATGAAAAACTGCATGCTATAGTATGCCGTCCGATATGGGCTATAGCCCATGGTCATAAATGATGAAAAACGAGGATTTGAAAAAAAGACGAAAATGACTCCGAGACGATGGACTATAGCCCATGGTCTCGGAGTGATTTTCGTCTTTTTTTCAAATCCTCAAAAATGATGAAAAACGGCATGCTATAGTATGCCGTCCGATATGGGCTATAGCCCATAGTCATAAATGATGAAAAACGAGGATTTGAAAAAAAGACGAAAATGACTCCGAGACGATGGGCTATAGCCCATGGTCTCGGAGTGATTTTCGTCTTTTTTTCAAATCCTCAAAAATGATGCAAAACGGCATGCTATAGTATGCCGTTCGAGACCATGGGCTATAGCCCATCGTCTCGGAGTGATTTTCGTCTTTTTTTCAAATCCTCAAAAATGATGCAAAACGGCATGCTATAGTATTCCGTTCGAGACCATGGGCTATAGCCCATCGTCTCGGAGTGATTTTCGTCTTTTTTTCAAATCCTCAAAAATGATGAAAAACGGCATGCTATAGTATGCCGTCCGATATGGGCTATAGCCCATGGTCATAAATGATGAAAAACGAGGATTTGAAAAAAAGACGAAAATGACTCCGAGACGATGGGCTATAGCCCATGGTCTCGGAGTGATTTTCGTCTTTTTTTCAAATCCTCAAAAATGATGCAAAACGGCATGCTATAGTATGCCGTCCGATATGGGCTATAGCCCATGGTCATAAATGATGAAAAACGAGGATTTGAAAAAAAGACGAAAATGACTCCGAGACGATGGGCTATAGCCCATGGTCTCGGAGTGATTTTCGTCTTTTTTTCAAATCCTCAAAAATTATGCAAAACGGCATGCTATAGTATGCCGTTCGAGACCATGGGCTATAGCCCATCGTCTCGGAGTGATTTTCGTCTTTTTTTCAAATCCTCAAAAATGATGAAAAACGGCACGCTATAGTATGGCGTCCGATATGGGCTATAGCACATGGTCATAAATGATGAAAAACGAGGATTTGAAAAAAAGACGAAAATGACTCCGAGACGATGGACTATAGCCCATCGTCTCGGAGTGATTTTCGTCTTTTTTTCAAATCCTCAAAAATGATGAAAAACGGCATGCTATAGTATGCCGTCCGATATGGGCTATAGCACATGGTCATAAATGATGAAAAACGAGGATTTGAAAAAAAGACGAAAATGACTCCGAGACGATGGGATATAGCCCATGGTCTCGGAGTGATTTTCGTCTTTTTTTCAAATCCTCAAAAATGATGCAAAACGTCATGCTATAGTATGCCGTTCGAGACCATGGGCTATAGCCCATCGTCTCGGAGTGATTTTCGTCTTTTTTTCAAATCCTCAAAAATGATGCAAAACGGCATGCTATAGTATGCCGTTCGAGACCATGGGCTATAGCCCATCGTCTCGGAGTGATTTTCGTCTTTTTTTCAAATCCTCAAAAATGATGAAAAACGGCACTCTATAGTATGGCGTCCGATATGGGCTATAGCACATGGTCATAAATGATGAAAAACGAGGATTTGAAAAAAAGACGAAAATGACTCCGAGACGATGGGCTATAGCCCATGGTCTCGGAGTGATTTTCGTCTTTTTTTCAAATCCTCAAAAATAATGCAAAACGTCATGCTATAGTATGCCGTTCGAGACCATGGGCTATAGCCCATCGTCTCGGAGTGATTTTCGTCTTTTTTTCAAATCCTCAAAAATTATGCAAAACATCATGCTATAGTATGCCGTTCGAGACCATGGGCTATAGTCCATCGTCTCGGAGTGATTTTCGTCTTTTTTTCAAATCCTCAAAAATGATGCAAAACGGCATGCTATAGTATGCCGTTCGAGACCATGGGCTATAGCCCATCGTCTCGGAGTGATTTTCGTCTTTTTTTCAAATCATCAAAAATGATGCAAAACGGCATGCTATAGTATTCCGTTCGAGACCATGGGCTATAGCCCATCGTCTCGGAGTGATTTTCGTCTTTTTTTCAAATCCTCAAAAATTATGCAAAACGTCATGCTATAGTATGCCGTTCGAGACCATGGGCTATAGCCCATCGTCTCGGAGTGATTTTCGTCTTTTTTTCAAATCCTCAAAAATTATGCAAAACGTCATGCTATAGTATGCCGTTCGAGACCATGGGCTATAGCCCATCGTCTCGGAGTGATTTTCGTCTTTTTTTCAAATCCTCAAAAATGATGCAAAACGGCATGCTATAGTATTCCGTTCGAGACCATGGGCTATAGCCCATCGTCTCGGAGTGATTTTCGTCTTTTTTTCAAATCCTCAAAAATGATGCAAAACGGCATGCTATAGTATTCCGTTCAAGACCATGGGCTATAGCCCATCGCCATGGTCATAAATGATGAAAAGCGAGGATTTGAAAAGAAGACGAAAATGACTCCGAGACGATGGGCTATAGCCCATGGTCTCGGAGTGATTTTCGTCTTTTTTTCAAATCCTCAAAAATTATGCAAAACGTCATGCTATAGTATGCCGTTCGAGACCATGGGCTATAGCCCATCGCCATGGTCATAAATGATGAAAAGCGAGGATTTGAAAAAAAGACGAAAATGACTCCGAGACGATGGGCTATAGCCCATGGTCTCGGAGTGATTTTCGTCTTTTTTTCAAATCCTCAAAAATGATGCAAAACGGCATGCTATAGTATGCCGTCCGATATGGGCTATAGCCCATGGTCATAAATGATGAAAAACGAGGATTTGAAAAAAAGACGAAAATGACTCCGAGACGATGGGCTATAGCCCATGGTCTCGGAGTGATTTTCGTATTTTTTTCAAATCCTCAAAAATGATGCAAAACGGCATGCTATAGTATGCCGTTCGAGACCATGGGCTATAGCCCATCGTCTCGGAGTGATTTTCGTCTTTTTTTCAAATCCTCAAAAATGATGAAAAACGGCATGCTATAGTATGCCGTCCGATATGGGCTCTAGCCCATGGTCATAAATGATGAAAAACGAGGATTTGAAAAAAAGACGAAAATGACTCAAAGACGATGGGCTATAGCCCATGGTCTCGGAGTGATTTTCGTCTTTTTTTCAAATCCTCAAAAATGATGCAAAACGGCATGCTATAGTATGCCGTTCGAGACCATGGGCTATAGCCCATCGTCTCGGAGTGATTTTCGTCTTTTTTTCAAATCCTCAAAAATGATGAAAAACGGCACTCTATAGTATGCCGTCCGATATGGGCTATAGCCCATGGTCATAAATGATGAAAAACGAGGATTTGAAAAAAAGACGAAAATGACTCCGAGACGATGGGCTATAGCCCATGGTCTCGGAGTGATTTTCGTCTTTTTTTCAAATCCTCAAAAATGATGCAAAACGGCATGCTATAGTATGCCGTTCGAGACCATGGGCTATAGCCCATCGTCTCGGAGTGATTTTCGTCTTTTTTTCAAATCCTCAAAAATGATGAAAAACGGCACTCTATAGTATGGCGTCCGATATGGGCTATAGCACATGGTCATAAATGATGAAAAACGAGGATTTGAAAAAAAGACGAAAATGACTCCGAGACGATGGGCTATAGCCCATGGTCTCGGAGTGATTTTCGTCTTTTTTTCAAATCCTCAAAAATAATGCAAAACGTCATGCTATAGTATGCCGTTCGAGACCATGGGCTATAGCCCATCGTCTCGGAGTGATTTTCGTCTTTTTTTCAAATCCTCAAAAATTATGCAAAACGTCATGCTATAGTATGCCGTTCGAGACCATGGGCTATAGTCCATCGTCTCGGAGTGATTTTCGTCTTTTTTTCAAATCCTCAAAAATGATGCAAAACGGCATGCTATAGTATGCCGTTCGAGACCATGGGCTATAGCCCATCGTCTCGGAGTGATTTTCGTCTTTTTTTCAAATCATCAAAAATGATGCAAAACGGCATGCTATAGTATTCCGTTCGAGACCATGGGCTATAGCCCATCGTCTCGGAGTGATTTTCGTCTTTTTTTCAAATCCTCAAAAATTATGCAAAACGTCATGCTATAGTATGCCGTTCGAGACCATGGGCTATAGCCCATCGTCTCGGAGTGATTTTCGTCTTTTTTTCAAATCCTCAAAAATGATGCAAAACGGCATGCTATAGTATTCCGTTCGAGACCATGGGCTATAGCCCATCGTCTCGGAGTGATTTTCGTCTTTTTTTCAAATCATCAAAAATGATGCAAAACGGCATGCTATAGTATTCCGTTCGAGACCATGGGCTATAGCCCATCGTCTCGGAGTGATTTTCGTCTTTTTTTCAAATCCTCAAAAATTATGCAAAACGGCATGCTATAGTATGCCGTCCGATATGGGCTATAGCCCATGGTCATAAATGATGAAAAACGAGGATTTGAAAAAAAGACGAAAATGACTCCGAGACGATGGGCTATAGCCCATGGTCTCGGAGTGATTTTCGTCTTTTTTTCAAATCCTCAAAAATGATGCAAAACGTCATGCTATAGTATGCCGTTCGAGACCATGGGCTATAGCCCATGGTCATAAATGATGAAAAACGAGGATTTGAAAAAAAGACGAAAATGACTCCGAGACGATGGACTATAGCCCATGGTCTCGGAGTGATTTTCGTCTTTTTTTCAAATCCTCAAAAATGATGCAAAACGGCATGCTATAGTATGCCGTTCGAGACCATGGGCTATAGCCCATCGTCTCGGAGTGATTTTCGTCTTTTTTTCAAATCCTCAAAAATGATGAAAAACGGCACGCTATAGTATGGCGTCCGATATGGGCTATAGCACATGGTCATAAATGATGAAAAACGAGGATTTGAAAAAAAGACGAAAATGACTCCGAGACGATGGGCTATAGCCCATGGTCTCGGAGTGATTTTCGTCTTTTTTTCAAATCCTCAAAAATGATGCAAAACGTCATGCTATAGTATGCCGTTCGAGACCATGGGCTATAGCCCATCGTCTCGGAGTGATTTTCGTCTTTTTTTCAAATCCTCAAAAATGATGCAAAACGGCATGCTATAGTATGCCGTTCGAGACCATGGGCTATAGCCCATCGTCTCGGAGTGATTTTCGTCTTTTTTTCAAATCCTCAAAAATTATGCAAAACGTCATGCTATAGTATGCCGTTCGAGACCATGGGCTATAGCCCATCGTCTCGGAGTGATTTTCGTCTTTTTTTCAAATCCTCAAAAATGATGCAAAACGGCATGCTATAGTATTCCGTTCGAGACCATGGGCTATAGCCCATCGTCTCGGAGTGATTTTCGTCTTTTTTTCAAATCATCAAAAATGATGCAAAACGGCATGCTATAGTATTCCGTTCGAGACCATGGGCTATAGCCCATCGTCTCGGAGTGATTTTCGTCTTTTTTTCAAATCCTCAAAAATTATGCAAAACGGCATGCTATAGTATGCCGTCCGATATGGGCTATAGCCCATGGTCATAAATGATGAAAAACGAGGATTTGAAAAAAAGACGAAAATGACTCCGAGACGATGGGCTATAGCCCATGGTCTCGGAGTGATTTTCGTCTTTTTTTCAAATCCTCAAAAATGATGCAAAACGTCATGCTATAGTATGCCGTTCGAGACCATGGGCTATAGCCCATCGTCTCGGAGTGATTTTCGTCTTTTTTTCAAATCCTCAAAAATGATGAAAAACTGCATGCTATAGTATGCCGTCCGATATGGGCTATAGCCCATGGTCATAAATGATGAAAAACGAGGATTTGAAAAAAAGACGAAAATGACTCCGAGACGATGGACTATAGCCCATGGTCTCGGAGTGATTTTCGTCTTTTTTTCAAATCCTCAAAAATGATGAAAAACGGCATGCTATAGTATGCCGTCCGATATGGGCTATAGCCCATAGTCATAAATGATGAAAAACGAGGATTTGAAAAAAAGACGAAAATGACTCCGAGACGATGGGCTATAGCCCATGGTCTCGGAGTGATTTTCGTCTTTTTTTCAAATCCTCAAAAATGATGCAAAACGGCATGCTATAGTATGCCGTTCGAGACCATGGGCTATAGCCCATCGTCTCGGAGTGATTTTCGTCTTTTTTTCAAATCCTCAAAAATGATGCAAAACGGCATGCTATAGTATTCCGTTCGAGACCATGGGCTATAGCCCATCGTCTCGGAGTGATTTTCGTCTTTTTTTCAAATCCTCAAAAATGATGAAAAACGGCATGCTATAGTATGCCGTCCGATATGGGCTATAGCCCATGGTCATAAATGATGAAAAACGAGGATTTGAAAAAAAGACGAAAATGACTCCGAGACGATGGGCTATAGCCCATGGTCTCGGAGTGATTTTCGTCTTTTTTTCAAATCCTCAAAAATGATGCAAAACGGCATGCTATAGTATGCCGTCCGATATGGGCTATAGCCCATGGTCATAAATGATGAAAAACGAGGATTTGAAAAAAAGACGAAAATGACTCCGAGACGATGGGCTATAGCCCATGGTCTCGGAGTGATTTTCGTCTTTTTTTCAAATCCTCAAAAATTATGCAAAACGGCATGCTATAGTATGCCGTTCGAGACCATGGGCTATAGCCCATCGTCTCGGAGTGATTTTCGTCTTTTTTTCAAATCCTCAAAAATGATGAAAAACAGCACGCTATAGTATGGCGTCCGATATGGGCTATAGCACATGGTCATAAATGATGAAAAACGAGGATTTGAAAAAAAGACGAAAATGACTCCGAGACGATGGACTATAGCCCATCGTCTCGGAGTGATTTTCGTCTTTTTTTCAAATCCTCAAAAATGATGAAAAACGGCATGCTATAGTATGCCGTCCGATATGGGCTATAGCCCATGGTCATAAATGATGAAAAACGAGGATTTGAAAAAAAGACGAAAATGACTCCGAGACGATGGGATATAGCCCATGGTCTCGGAGTGATTTTCGTCTTTTTTTCAAATCCTCAAAAATGATGCAAAACGTCATGCTATAGTATGCCGTTCGAGACCATGGGCTATAGCCCATCGTCTCGGAGTGATTTTCGTCTTTTTTTCAAATCCTCAAAAATGATGCAAAACGGCATGCTATAGTATGCCGTTCGAGACCATGGGCTATAGCCCATCGTCTCGGAGTGATTTTCGTCTTTTTTTCAAATCCTCAAAAATGATGAAAAACGGCACTCTATAGTATGGCGTCCGATATGGGCTATAGCACATGGTCATAAATGATGAAAAACGAGGATTTGAAAAAAAGACGAAAATGACTCCGAGACGATGGGCTATAGCCCATGGTCTCGGAGTGATTTTCGTCTTTTTTTCAAATCCTCAAAAATAATGCAAAACGTCATGCTATAGTATGCCGTTCGAGACCATGGGCTATAGCCCATCGTCTCGGAGTGATTTTCGTCTTTTTTTCAAATCCTCAAAAATTATGCAAAACGTCATGCTATAGTATGCCGTTCGAGACCATGGGCTATAGTCCATCGTCTCGGAGTGATTTTCGTCTTTTTTTCAAATCCTCAAAAATGATGCAAAACGGCATGCTATAGTATGCCGTTCGAGACCATGGGCTATAGCCCATCGTCTCGGAGTGATTTTCGTCTTTTTTTCAAATCATCAAAAATGATGCAAAACGGCATGCTATAGTATTCCGTTCGAGACCATGGGCTATAGCCCATCGTCTCGGAGTGATTTTCGTCTTTTTTTCAAATCCTCAAAAATTATGCAAAACGTCATGCTATAGTATGCCGTTCGAGACCATGGGCTATAGCCCATCGTCTCGGAGTGATTTTCGTCTTTTTTTCAAATCCTCAAAAATTATGCAAAACGTCATGCTATAGTATGCCGTTCGAGACCATGGGCTATAGCCCATCGTCTCGGAGTGATTTTCGTCTTTTTTTCAAATCCTCAAAAATTATGCAAAACGTCATGCTATAGTATGCCGTTCGAGACCATGGGCTATAGCCCATCGTCTCGGAGTGATTTTCGTCTTTTTTTCAAATCCTCAAAAATGATGCAAAACGGCATGCTATAGTATTCCGTTCGAGACCATGGGCTATAGCCCATCGTCTCGGAGTGATTTTCGTCTTTTTTTCAAATCATCAAAAATGATGCAAAACGGCATGCTATAGTATTCCGTTCGAGACCATGGGCTATAGCCCATCGTCTCGGAGTGATTTTCGTCTTTTTTTCAAATCCTCAAAAATTATGCAAAACGGCATGCTATAGTATGCCGTCCGATATGGGCTATAGCCCATGGTCATAAATGATGAAAAACGAGGATTTGAAAAAAAGACGAAAATGACTCCGAGACGATGGGCTATAGCCCATGGTCTCGGAGTGATTTTCGTCTTTTTTTCAAATCCTCAAAAATGATGCAAAACGTCATGCTATAGTATGCCGTTCGAGACCATGGGCTATAGCCCATGGTCATAAATGATGAAAAACGAGGATTTGAAAAAAAGACGAAAATGACTCCGAGACGATGGACTATAGCCCATGGTCTCGGAGTGATTTTCGTCTTTTTTTCAAATCCTCAAAAATGATGCAAAAACGGCATGCTATAGTATTCCGTTCGAGACCATGGGCTATAGCCCATCGTCTCGGAGTGATTTTCGTCTTTTTTTCAAATCCTCAAAAATGATGAAAAACGGCATGCTATAGTATGCCGTCCGATATGGGCTATAGCCCATGGTCATAAATGATGAAAAACGAGGATTTGAAAAAAAGACGAAAATGACTCCGAGACGATGGGCTATAGCCCATGGTCTCGGAGTGATTTTCGTCTTTTTTTCAAATCCTCAAAAATGATGCAAAACGGCATGCTATAGTATGCCGTTCGAGACCATGGGCTATAGCCCATCGTCTCGGAGTGATTTTCGTCTTTTTTTCAAATCCTCAAAAATGATGAAAAACGGCACGCTATAGTATGGCGTCCGATATGGGCTATAGCACATGGTCATAAATGATGAAAAACGAGGATTTGAAAAAAAGACGAAAATGACTCCGAGACGATGGGCTATAGCCCATGGTCTCGGAGTGATTTTCGTCTTTTTTTCAAATCCTCAAAAATGATGCAAAACGTCATGCTATAGTATGCCGTTCGAGACCATGGGCTATAGCCCATCGTCTCGGAGTGATTTTCGTCTTTTTTTCAAATCCTCAAAAATGATGCAAAACGGCATGCTATAGTATGCCGTTCGAGACCATGGGCTATAGCCCATCGTCTCGGAGTGATTTTCGTCTTTTTTTCAAATCCTCAAAAATTATGCAAAACGTCATGCTATAGTATGCCGTTCGAGACCATGGGCTATAGCCCATCGTCTCGGAGTGATTTTCGTCTTTTTTTCAAATCCTCAAAAATGATGCAAAACGGCATGCTATAGTATTCCGTTCGAGACCATGGGCTATAGCCCATCGTCTCGGAGTGATTTTCGTCTTTTTTTCAAATCATCAAAAATGATGCAAAACGGCATGCTATAGTATTCCGTTCGAGACCATGGGCTATAGCCCATCGTCTCGGAGTGATTTTCGTCTTTTTTTCAAATCCTCAAAAATTATGCAAAACGGCATGCTATAGTATGCCGTCCGATATGGGCTATAGCCCATGGTCATAAATGATGAAAAACGAGGATTTGAAAAAAAGACGAAAATGACTCCGAGACGATGGGCTATAGCCCATGGTCTCGGAGTGATTTTCGTCTTTTTTTCAAATCCTCAAAAATGATGCAAAACGTCATGCTATAGTATGCCGTTCGAGACCATGGGCTATAGCCCATCGTCTCGGAGTGATTTTCGTCTTTTTTTCAAATCCTCAAAAATGATGAAAAACTGCATGCTATAGTATGCCGTCCGATATGGGCTATAGCCCATGGTCATAAATGATGAAAAACGAGGATTTGAAAAAAAGACGAAAATGACTCCGAGACGATGGACTATAGCCCATGGTCTCGGAGTGATTTTCGTCTTTTTTTCAAATCCTCAAAAATGATGAAAAACGGCATGCTATAGTATGCCGTCCGATATGGGCTATAGCCCATAGTCATAAATGATGAAAAACGAGGATTTGAAAAAAAGACGAAAATGACTCCGAGACGATGGGCTATAGCCCATGGTCTCGGAGTGATTTTCGTCTTTTTTTCAAATCCTCAAAAATGATGCAAAACGGCATGCTATAGTATGCCGTTCGAGACCATGGGCTATAGCCCATCGTCTCGGAGTGATTTTCGTCTTTTTTTCAAATCCTCAAAAATGATGCAAAACGGCATGCTATAGTATTCCGTTCGAGACCATGGGCTATAGCCCATCGTCTCGGAGTGATTTTCGTCTTTTTTTCAAATCCTCAAAAATGATGAAAAACGGCATGCTATAGTATGCCGTCCGATATGGGCTATAGCCCATGGTCATAAATGATGAAAAACGAGGATTTGAAAAAAAGACGAAAATGACTCCGAGACGATGGGCTATAGCCCATGGTCTCGGAGTGATTTTCGTCTTTTTTTCAAATCCTCAAAAATGATGCAAAACGGCATGCTATAGTATGCCGTCCGATATGGGCTATAGCCCATGGTCATAAATGATGAAAAACGAGGATTTGAAAAAAAGACGAAAATGACTCCGAGACGATGGGCTATAGCCCATGGTCTCGGAGTGATTTTCGTCTTTTTTTCAAATCCTCAAAAATTATGCAAAACGGCATGCTATAGTATGCCGTTCGAGACCATGGGCTATAGCCCATCGTCTCGGAGTGATTTTCGTCTTTTTTTCAAATCCTCAAAAATGATGAAAAACGGCACGCTATAGTATGGCGTCCGATATGGGCTATAGCACATGGTCATAAATGATGAAAAACGAGGATTTGAAAAAAAGACGAAAATGACTCCGAGACGATGGACTATAGCCCATCGTCTCGGAGTGATTTTCGTCTTTTTTTCAAATCCTCAAAAATGATGAAAAACGGCATGCTATAGTATGCCGTCCGATATGGGCTATAGCCCATGGTCATAAATGATGAAAAACGAGGATTTGAAAAAAAGACGAAAATGACTCCGAGACGATGGGATATAGCCCATGGTCTCGGAGTGATTTTCGTCTTTTTTTCAAATCCTCAAAAATGATGCAAAACGTCATGCTATAGTATGCCGTTCGAGACCATGGGCTATAGCCCATCGTCTCGGAGTGATTTTCGTCTTTTTTTCAAATCCTCAAAAATGATGCAAAACGGCATGCTATAGTATGCCGTTCGAGACCATGGGCTATAGCCCATCGTCTCGGAGTGATTTTCGTCTTTTTTTCAAATCCTCAAAAATGATGAAAAACGGCACTCTATAGTATGGCGTCCGATATGGGCTATAGCACATGGTCATAAATGATGAAAAACGAGGATTTGAAAAAAAGACGAAAATGACTCCGAGACGATGGGCTATAGCCCATGGTCTCGGAGTGATTTTCGTCTTTTTTTCAAATCCTCAAAAATAATGCAAAACGTCATGCTATAGTATGCCGTTCGAGACCATGGGCTATAGCCCATCGTCTCGGAGTGATTTTCGTCTTTTTTTCAAATCCTCAAAAATTATGCAAAACGTCATGCTATAGTATGCCGTTCGAGACCATGGGCTATAGTCCATCGTCTCGGAGTGATTTTCGTCTTTTTTTCAAATCCTCAAAAATGATGCAAAACGGCATGCTATAGTATGCCGTTCGAGACCATGGGCTATAGCCCATCGTCTCGGAGTGATTTTCGTCTTTTTTTCAAATCCTCAAAAATTATGCAAAACGTCATGCTATAGTATGCCGTTCGAGACCATGGGCTATAGCCCATCGTCTCGGAGTGATTTTCGTCTTTTTTTCAAATCCTCAAAAATGATGCAAAACGGCATGCTATAGTATTCCGTTCAAGACCATGGGCTATAGCCCATCGCCATGGTCATAAATGATGAAAAGCGAGGATTTGAAAAAAAGACGAAAATGACTCCGAGACGATGGGCTATAGCCCATGGTCTCGGAGTGATTTTCGTCTTTTTTTCAAATCCTCAAAAATTATGCAAAACGTCATGCTATAGTATGCCGTTCGAGACCATGGGCTATAGCCCATCGTCTCGGAGTGATTTTCGTCTTTTTTTCAAATCCTCATAAATGATGAAAAACGAGGATTTGAAAAAAAGACGAAAATGACTCCGAGACGATGGACTATAGCCCATGGTCTCGGAGTGATTTTCGTCTTTTTTTAAAATCCTCAAAAATGATGAAAAACGGCATGCTATAGTATGCCGTCCGATATGGGCTATAGCCCATGGTCATAAATGATGAAAAACGAGGATTTGAAAAAAAGACGAAAATGACTCCGAGACGATGGGCTATAGCCCATGGTCTCGGAGTGATTTTCGTCTTTTTTTCAAATCCTCAAAAATGATGCAAAACGGCATGCTATAGTATGCCGTCCGATATGGGCTATAGCCCATGGTCATAAATGATGAAAAACGAGGATTTGAAAAAAAGACGAAAATGACTCCGAGACGATGGGCTATAGCCCATGGTCTCGGAGTGATTTTCGTCTTTTTTTCAAATCCTCAAAAATTATGCAAAACGGCATGCTATAGTATGCCGTTCGAGACCATGGGCTATAGCCCATCGTCTCGGAGTGATTTTCGTCTTTTTTTCAAATCCTCAAAAATGATGAAAAACGGCATGCTATAGTATGCCGTCCGATATGGGCTATAGCCCATGGTCATAAATGATGAAAAACGAGGATTTGAAAAAAAGACGAAAATGACTCCGAGACGATGGGCTATAGCCCATGGTCTCGAAGTGATTTTCGTCTTTTTTTCAAATCCTCAAAAATGTTGCAAAACGTCATGCTATAGTATGCCGTTCGAGACCATGGGCTATAGCCCATCGTCTCGGAGTGATTTTCGTCTTTTTTTCAAATCCTCAAAAATTATGCAAAACGGCATGCTATAGTATGCCGTCCGATATGGGCTATAGCCCATGGTCATAAATGATGAAAAACGAGGATTTGAAAAAAAGACAAAAATGACTCCGAGACGATGGACTATAGCCCATGGTCTCGGAGTGATTTTCGTCTTTTTTTCAAATCCTCAAAAATGATGCAAAACGGCATGCTATAGTATGCCGTTCGAGACCATGGGCTATAGCCCATCGTTTCGGAGTGATTTTCGTCTTTTTTTCAAATCCTCAAAAATGATGAAAAACGGCATGCTATAGTATGCCGTCCGATATGGGCTCTAGCCCATGGTCATAAATGATGAAAAACGAGGATTTGAAAAAAAGACGAAAATGACTCCGAGACGATGGACTATAGCCCATGGTCTCGGAGTGATTTTCGTATTTTTTTCAAATCCTCAAAAATGATGAAAAACGTCATGCTATAGTATGCCGTCCGATATGGGCTATAGCCCATGGTCATAAATGATGAAAAACGAGGATTTGAAAAAAAGACGAAAATGACTCCGAGACGATGGGCTATAGCCCATGGTCTCGGAGTGATTTTCGTCTTTTTTTCAAATCCTCAAAAATGATGCAAAACGGCATGCTATAGTATGCCGTTCGAGACCATGGGCTATAGCCCATCGTCTCGGAGTGATTTTCGTCTTTTTTTCAAATCCTCAAAAATTATGCAAAACGTCATGCTATAGTATGCCGTTCGAGACCATGGGCGTATAGCCCATCGTCTCGGAGTGATTTTCGTCTTTTTTTCAAATCCTCAAAAATGATGCAAAACGGCATGCTATAGTATTCCGTTCGAGACCATGGGCAATAGCCCATCGTCTCGGAGTGATTTTCGTCTTTTTTTCAAATCCTCAAAAATGATGCAAAACGGCATGCTATAGTATTCCGTTCGAGACCATGGGCTATAGCCCATCGTCTCGGAGTGATTTTCGTCTTTTTTTCAAATCCTCAAAAATGATGAAAAACGGCATGCTATAGTATGCCGTCCGATATGGGCTATAGCCCATGGTCATAAATGATGAAAAACGAGGATTTGAAAAAAAGACGAAAATGACTCCGAGACGATGGGATATAGCCCATGGTCTCGGAGTGATTTTCGTCTTTTTTTCAAATCCTCAAAAATGATGCAAAACGTCATGCTATAGTATGCCGTTCGAGACCATGGGCTATAGCCCATCGTCTCGGAGTGATTTTCGTCTTTTTTTCAAATCCTCAAAAATGATGCAAAACGGCATGCTATAGTATGCCGTTCGAGACCATGGGCTATAGCCCATCGTCTCGGAGTGATTTTCGTCTTTTTTTCAAATCATCAAAAATGATGCAAAACGGCATGCTATACTATTCCGTTCGAGACCATGGGCTATAGCCCATCGTCTCGGAGTGATTTTCGTCTTTTTTTCAAATCCTCAAAAATTATGCAAAACGTCATGCTATAGTATGCCGTTCGAGACCATGGGCTATAGCCCATCGTCTCGGAGTGATTTTCGTCTTTTTTTCAAATCCTCAAAAATTATGCAAAACGTCATGCTATAGTATGCCGTTCGAGACCATGGGCTATAGCCCATCGTCTCGGAGTGATTTTCGTCTTTTTTTCAAATCCTCAAAAATGATGCAAAACGGCATGCTATAGTATTCCGTTCGAGACCATGGGCTATAGCCCATCGTCTCGGAGTGATTTTCGTCTTTTTTTCAAATCCTCAAAAATGATGCAAAACGGCATGCTATAGTATTCCGTTCGAGACCATGGGCTATAGCCCTTCGCCATGGTCATAAATGATGAAAAGCGAGGATTTGAAAAAAAGACGAAAATGACTCCGAGACGATGGGCTATAGCCCATGGTCTCGGAGTGATTTTCGTCTTTTTTTCAAATCCTCAAAAATGATGCAAAACGTCATGCTATAGTATGCCGTTCGAGACCATGGGCTATAGCCCATCGTCTCGGAGTGATTTTCGTCTTTTTTTCAAATCCTCATAAATGATGAAAAACGAGGATTTGAAAAAAAGACGAAAATGACTCCGAGACGATGGACTATAGCCCATGGTCTCGGAGTGATTTTCGTCTTTTTTTCAAATCCTCAAAAATGATGAAAAACGGCATGCTATAGTATGCCGTCCGATATGGGCTATAGCCCATGGTCATAAATGATGAAAAACGAGGATTTGAAAAAAAGACGAAAATGACTCCGAGACGATGGGCTATAGCCCATGGTATCGGAGTGATTTTCGTCTTTTTTTCAAATCCTCAAAAATGATGCAAAACGGCATGCTATAGTATGCCGTTCGAGACCATGGGCTATAGCCCATCGTCTCGGAGTGATTTTCGTCTTTTTTTCAAATCCTCAAAAATGATGAAAAACGGCACGCTATAGTATGGCGTCCGATATGGGCTATAGCACATGGTCATAAATGATGAAAAACGAGGATTTGAAAAAAAGACGAAAATGACTCCGAGACGATGGACTATAGCCCATGGTCTCGGAGTGATTTTCGTCTTTTTTTCAAATCCTCAAAAATGATGAAAAACGGCATGCTATAGTATGCCGTCCGATATGGGCTATAGCCCATGGTCATAAATGATGAAAAACGAGGATTTGAAAAAAAGACGAAAATGACTCCGAGACGATGGACTATAGCCCATGGTCTCGGAGTGATTTTCGTCTTTTTTTCAAATCCTCAAAAATGATGCAAAACGGCATGCTATAGTATGCCGTTCGAGACCATGGGCTATAGCCCATCGTCTCGGAGTGATTTTCGTCTTTTTTTCAAATCCTCAAAAATGATGAAAAACGGCATGCTATAGTATGCCGTCCGATATGGGCTATAGCCCATGGTCATAAATGATGAAAAACGAGGATTTGAAAAAAAGACGAAAATGACTCCGAGACGATGGACTATAGCCCATGGTCTCGGAGTGATTTTCGTCTTTTTTTCAAATCCTCAAAAATGATGCAAAACGTCATGCTATAGTATGCCGTTCGAGACCATGGGCTATAGCCCATCGTCTCAGAGTGATTTTCGTCTTTTTTTCAAATCCTCAAAAATTATGCAAAACGTCATGCTATAGTATGCCGTTCGAGACCATGGGCTATAGCCCATCGTCTCGGAGTGATTTTCGTCTTTTTTTCAAATCCTCAAAAATGATGCAAAACGGCATGCTATAGTATTCCGTTCGAGACCATGGGCTATAGCCCATCGTCTCGGAGTGATTTTCGTCTTTTTTTCAAATCCTCAAAAATGATGCAAAACGGCATGCTATAGTATTCCGTTCGAGACCATGGGCTATAGCCCATCGTCTCGGAGTGATTTTCGTCTTTTTTTCAAATCCTCAAAAATGATGAAAAACGGCATGCTATAGTATGCCGTCCGATATGGGCTATAGCCCATGGTCATAAATGATGAAAAACGAGGATTTGAAAAAAAGACGAAAATGACTCCGAGACGATGGGCTATAGCCCATGGTCTCGGAGTGATTTTCGTCTTTTTTTCAAATCCTCAAAAATGATGCAAAACGTCATGCTATAGTATGCCGTTCGAGACCATGGGCTATAGCCCATGGTCTCGGAGTGATTTTCGTCTTTTTTTCAAATCCTCAAAAATGATGCAAAACGGCATGCTATAGTATGCCATTCGAGACCATGGGCTATAGCCCATCGTCTCGGAGTGATTTTCGTCTTTTTTTCAAATCATCAAAAATGATGCAAAACGGCATGCTATAGTATTCCGTTCGAGACCATGGGCTATAGCCCATCGTCTCGGAGTGATTTTCTTTTTTTTTTCAAATCATCAAAAATGATGCAAAACGGCATGCTATAGTATTCCGTTCGAGACCATGGGCTATAGCCCATCGTCTCGGAGTGATTTTCGTCTTTTTTTCAAATCCTCAAAAATTATGCAAAACGTCATGCTATAGTATGCCGTTCGAGACCATGGGCTATAGCCCATCGTCTCGGAGTGATTTTCGTCTTTTTTTCAAATCCTCAAAAATGATGAAAAACGGCATGCTATAGTATGCCGTCCGATATGGGCTATAGCCCATGGTCATAAATGATGAAAAACGAGGATTTGAAAAAAAGACGAAAATGACTCCGAGACGATGGGCTATAGCCCATGGTCTCGGAGTGATTTTCGTCTTTTTTTCAAATCCTCAAAAATGATGCAAAACGTCATGCTATAGTATGCCGTTCGAGACCATGGGCTATAGCCCATCGTCTCGGAGTGATTTTCGTCTTTTTTTCAAATCCTCAAAAATGATGAAAAACGTCATGCTATAGTATGCCGTCCGATATGGGCTTCAGCCCATGGTCATAAATGATGAAAAACGAGGATTTGAAAAAAAGACGAAAATGACTCCGAGACGATGGGCTATAGCCCATGGTCTCGGAGTGATTTTCGTCTTTTTTTCAAATCCTCAAAAATGATGCAAAACGTCATGCTATAGTATGCCGTTCGAGACCATGGGCTATAGCCCATCGTCTCGGCGTGGATGTCGACAAACCACCTGAAGCTCAACCTGGACAAGACCGAGCTGATGTTCCTCCCGGGGAAGGGCTGTCCGCACCGAGACATGGCCATCACCATTGATAATGCTGTGGTGACCTCAACTCGGACTGCGAAAAATCTGGGTGTGACCCTGGACGATCAACTGACGTTCTCGGCAAACATCGCATCAGTGACAAGGTCCTGCAGATTCCTCCTCTACAACATCAGGAGGATTCGCCCCTTCCTCACGGAGAAGGCAGCCCAGGTGCTCATCCAGGCTCTCGTCATCTCCCGCCTGGACTACTGCAACTCCCTCCTTGCTGGTGCTCCGGCATCTGCCATCAGACCTCTGGAGCTTGTTCAGAAAGCTGCGGCTCGTCTGGTGTTCAACCGCCCCAAGTTCTCCCACACAACCATCCTTCTCCGTTCTCTACACTGGCTCCCCGTAGCGGCCCGCATCCAGTTCAAAACCCTGGTGTTAGCCTATAGGGCAGTGAAAGGAACAGCTCCTTCCTACCTCCGGGCTATGGTCGATGCCTACACCCCTGCCCGACCACTTCGGTCTGCCACCTCGGGGCGACTGATTGCCTCGTCACTCAAGGGTCCTTCTGGCCGATCCACACGGTCACGACTCTTTTCTGTTCTGGCCCCACAGTGGTGGAATGAACTCCCCACTGATGTTAGGACAGCAGAGTCACTGCCCATATTTCGCCGCAGGTTGAAAACCCACCTCTTCAGGAAACACTACCCTTCCTCTCTGCCTGACCTACTTGTTGTTAACTAGTTGTATGAACGCTTGTTTTCTATTGTTGTATTGTTTATTGGATCTTGTTTAGTCGATACACTTAATTGTTTTAGCTCATGCTCATTTGATTTAGCTATTTTGTCTCATCTGTTTAAGGAAATAGGTAGCTGATATATTGCAATTTTACCTTAGCGCTAGGTATACTCTTGGTTGCTTGTTTTTGCAGAAAATGCACTAAAGACTTCTGGTGATTAGTAGTTTTTGTTCCCTACCTATGTTGAATACACTTATTGTAAGTCGCTTTGGATAAAAGCGTCTGCTAAATGACTGTAATGTAATGTAATGTAATGTCTCGGAGTGATTTGTCTTTTTTTCAAATCCTCAAAAATTATGCAAAACGGCATGCTATAGTATGCCGTCCGATATGGGCTATAGCCCATGGTCATAAATGATGAAAAACGAGGATTTGAAAAAAAGACGAAAATGACTCCGAGACGATGAGCTATAGCCCATGGTCTCGGAGTGATTTTCGTCTTTTTTTCAAATCCTCAAAAATGATGAAAAACGGCATGCTATAGTATGCCATTCGAGACAATGGGCTATAGCCCATGGTCATAAATGATGAAAAACGAGGATTTGAAAAAAAGACGAAAATGACTCCGAGACGATGGGCTATAGCCCATGGTCTCGGAGTGATTTTCGTCTTTTTTTCAAATCCTCAAAAATTATGCAAAACGTCATGCTATAGTATGCCGTTCGAGACCATGGGCTATAGCCCATCGTCTCGGAGTGATTTTCGTCTTTTTTTCAAATCCTAAAAAATGATGAAAAACGGCATGCTATAGTATGCCGTCCGATATGGGCTATAGCCCATGGTCATAAATGATGAAAAACGAGGATTTGAAAAAAAGACGAAAATGACTCCGAGACGATGGACTATAGCCCATGGTCTCGGAGTGATTTTCGTCTTTTTTTCAAATCCTCAAAAATGATGAAAAACGGCATGCTATAATATGCCGTCCGATATGGGCTATAGCCCATGGTCATAAATGATGAAAAACGAGGATTTGAAAAAAAGACGAAAATGACTCTGAGACGATGGACTATAACCCATGGTCTCGGAGTGATTTTCGTCTTTTTTTCAAATCCTCAAAAATGATGCAAAACGGCATGCTATAGTATTCCGTTCGAGACCTTGCTATAGTATGCCGTCCGATATGGGCTATAGCCCATG
This sequence comes from Electrona antarctica, assembly GCF_951216825.1. Taxonomy (NCBI): domain Eukaryota; kingdom Metazoa; phylum Chordata; class Actinopteri; order Myctophiformes; family Myctophidae; genus Electrona; species Electrona antarctica. Next base: position 40,969,487 of record NC_136806.1, on the reverse strand, counting down.
GTCATAAATGATGAAAAACGAGGATTTGAAAAAAAGACGAAAATGACTCCGAGACGATGGGCTATAGCCCATGGTCTCGGAGTGATTTTCGTCTTTTTTTCAAATCCTCAAAAATGATGCAAAACGGCATGCTATAGTATGCCGTTCGAGACCATGGGCTATAGCCCATCGTCTCGGAGTGATTTTCGTCTTTTTTTCAAATCCTCAAAAATGATGCAAAACGGCATGCTATAGTATTCCGTTCGAGACCATGGGCTATAGCCCATGGTCTCGGAGTGATTTTCGTCTTTTTTTCAAATCCTCAAAAATGATGAAAAACGGCATGCTATAGTACGCCGTCCGATATGGGCTATAGCCCATGGTCATAAATGATGAAAAACGAGGATTTGAAAAAAATACGAAAATGACTCCGAGACGATGGGCTATAGCCCATGGTCTCGGAGTGATTTTCGTCTTTTTTAAAATCCTCAAAAATGATGCAAAACGTCATGCTATAGTATGCCGTTCGAGACCATGGGCTATAGCCCATCGTCTCGGAGTGATTTTCTTCTTTTTTTCAAATCCTCAAAAATGATGAAAAACGGCATGCTATAGTATGCCGTCCGATATGGGCTATAGCCCATGGTCATAAATGATGAAAAACGAGGAATTGAAAAAAAGACGAAAATGACTCCGAGACGATGGGCTATAGCCCATGGTCTCGGAGTGATTTTCGTCTTTTTTCAAATCCTCAAAAATGATGCAAAACGTCATGCTATAGTATGCCGTTCGAGACAATGGGCTATAGCCCATGGTCATAAATGATGAAAAACGAGGATTTGAAAAAAAGACGAAAATGACTCCGAGACGATGGGCTATAGCCTATGGTCTCGGAGTGATTTTCGTCTTTTTTTCAAATCCTCAAAAATGATGCAAAACGTCATGCTATAGTATGCCGTTCGAGACCATGGGCTATAGCCCATCGTCTCGGAGTGATTTTCGTCTTTTTTTCAAATCCTCAAAAATGATGAAAAACGGCATGCTATAGTATGCCGTCCGATATGGGCTATAGCCCATGGTCATAAATGATGAAAAACGAGGATTTGAAAAAAAGACGAAAATGACTCCGAGACGATGGGCTATAGCCCATGGTCTCGGAGTGATTTTCGTCTTTTTTTCAAATCCTCAAAAATGATGCAAAACGTCATGCTATAGTATGCCGTTCGAGACCATGGGCTATAGCCCATCGTCTCGGAGTGATTTTCGTCTTTTTTTCAAATCCTCAAAAATGATGAAAAACGGCATGCTATAGTATGCCGTCCGATATGGGCTATAGCCCATGGTCATAAATGATGAAAAACGAGGATTTGAAAAAAAGACGAAAATGACTCCGAGACGATGGGCTATAGCCCATGGTCTCGGAGTGATTTTCGTCTTTTTTTCAAATCCTCAAAAATGATGCAAAACGGCATGCTATAGTATGCCGTTCGAGACAATGGGCTATAGCCCATCGTCTCGGAGTGATTTTCGTCTTTTTTTCAAATCCTCAAAAATGATGCAAAACGGCATGCTATAGTATGCCGTTCGAGACCATGGGCTATAGCCCATCGTCTCGGAGTGATTTTCGTCTTTTTTTCAAATCCTAAAAAATGATGAAAAACGGCATGCTATAGTATGCCGTCCGATATGGGCTATAGCCCATGGTCATAAATGATGAAAAACGAGGATTTGAAAAAAAGACGAAAATGACTCCGAGACGATGGACTATAGCCCATGGTCTCGGAGTGATTTTCGTCTTTTTTTCAAATCCTCAAAAATGATGAAAAACGGCATGCTATAATATGCCGTCCGATATGGGCTATAGCCCATGGTCATAAATGATGAAAAACGAGGATTTGAAAAAAAGACGAAAATGACTCTGAGACGATGGACTATAACCCATGGTCTCGGAGTGATTTTCGTCTTTTTTTCAAATCCTCAAAAATGATGCAAAACGGCATGCTATAGTATTCCGTTCGAGACCTTGCTATAGTATGCCGTCCGATATGGGCTATAGCCCATGGTCATAAATGATGAAAAACGAGGATTTGAAAAAAAGACGAAAATGACTCCGAGACGATGGGCTATAGCCCATGGTCTCGGAGTGATTTTCGTCTTTTTTTCAAATCCTCAAAAATGATGCAAAACGGCATGCTATAGTATGCCGTTCGAGACCATGGGCTATAGCCCATCGTCTCGGAGTGATTTTCGTCTTTTTTTCAAATCCTCAAAAATGATGCAAAACGGCATGCTATAGTATTCCGTTCGAGACCATGGGCTATAGCCCATGGTCTCGGAGTGATTTTCGTCTTTTTTTCAAATCCTCAAAAATGATGAAAAACGGCATGCTATAGTACGCCGTCCGATATGGGCTATAGCCCATGGTCATAAATGATGAAAAACGAGGATTTGAAAAAAAGACGAAAATGACTCCGAGACGATGGGCTATAGCCCATGGTCTCGGAGTGATTTTCGTCTTTTTTCAAATCCTCAAAAATGATGCAAAACGTCATGCTATAGTATGCCGTTCGAGACAATGGGCTATAGCCCATGGTCATAAATGATGAAAAACGAGGATTTGAAAAAAAGACGAAAATGACTCCGAGACGATGGGCTATAGCCTATGGTCTCGGAGTGATTTTCGTCTTTTTTTCAAATCCTCAAAAATGATGCAAAACGTCATGCTATAGTATGCCGTTCGAGACCATGGGCTATAGCCCATCGTCTCGGAGTGATTTTCGTCTTTTTTTCAAATCCTCAAAAATGATGAAAAACGGCATGCTATAGTATGCCGTCCGATATGGGCTATAGCCCATGGTCATAAATGATGAAAAACGAGGATTTGAAAAAAAGACGAAAATGACTCCGAGACGATGGGCTATAGCCCATGGTCTCGGAGTGATTTTCGTCTTTTTTTCAAATCCTCAAAAATGATGCAAAACGTCATGCTATAGTATGCCGTTCGAGACCATGGGCTATAGCCCATCGTCTCGGAGTGATTTTCGTCTTTTTTTCAAATCCTAAAAAATGATGAAAAACGGCATGCTATAGTATGCCGTCCGATATGGGCTATAGCCCATGGTCATAAATGATGAAAAACGAGGATTTGAAAAAAAGACGAAAATGACTCCGAGACGATGGACTATAGCCCATGGTCTCGGAGTGATTTTCGTCTTTTTTTCAAATCCTCAAAAATGATGAAAAACGGCATGCTATAATATGCCGTCCGATATGGGCTATAGCCCATGGTCATAAATGATGAAAAAATGAGGATTTGAAAAAAAGACGAAAATGACTCTGAGACGATGGACTATAACCCATGGTCTCGGAGTGATTTTCGTCTTTTTTTCAAATCCTCAAAAATGATGCAAAACGGCATGCTATAGTATTCCGTTCGAGACCTTGGGCTATAGCCCATCGTCTCGGAGTGATTTTCGTCTTTTTTTCAAATCCTCAAAAATGATGCAAAACGGCATGCTATAGTATTCCGTTCGAGACCATGGGCTATAGCCCATGGTCTCGGAGTGATTTTCGTCTTTTTTTCAAATCCTCAAAAATGATGCAAAACGGCATGCTATAGTATGCCGTTCGAGACCATGGGCTATAGCCCATCGTCTCGGAGTGATTTTCGTCTTTTTTTCAAATCCTCAAAAATGATGCAAAACGGCATGCTATAGTATTCCGTTCGAGACCATGGGCTATAGCCCATGGTCTCGGAGTGATTTTCGTCTTTTTTTCAAATCCTCAAAAATGATGAAAAACGGCATGCTATAGTACGCCGTCCAATATGGGCTATAGCCCATGGTCATAAATGATGAAAAACGAGGATTTGAAAAAAAGACGAAAATGACTCCGAGACGATGGGCTATAGCCCATGGTCTCGGAGTGATTTTCGTCTTTTTTAAAATCCTCAAAAATGATGCAAAACGTCATGCTATAGTATGCCGTTCGAGACCATGGGCTATAGCCCATCGTCTCGGAGTGATTTTCTTCTTTTTTTCAAATCCTCAAAAATGATGAAAAACGGCATGCTATAGTATGCCGTCCGATATGGGCTATAGCCCATGGTCATAAATGATGAAAAACGAGGATTTGAAAAAAAGACGAAAATGACTCCGAGACGATGGGCTATAGCCCATGGTCTCGGAGTGATTTTCGTCTTTTTTCAAATCCTCAAAAATGATGCAAAACGTCATGCTATAGTATGCCGTTCGAGACCATGGGCTATAGCCCATGGTCTCGGAGTGATTTTCGTCTTTTTTTCAAATCCTCAAAAATGATGCAAAACGGCATGCTATAGTATGCCGTTCGAGACAATGGGCTATAGCCCATCGTCTCGGAGTGATTTTCGTCTTTTTTTCAAATCCTCAAAAATGATGCAAAACGGCATGCTATAGTATGCCGTTCGAGACCATGGGCTATAGCCCATCGTCTCGGAGTGATTTTCGTATTTTTTTCAAATCCTCAAAAATGATAAAAAACGGCATGCTATAGTATGCCGTCCGATATGGGCTATAGCCCATGGTCATAAATGATGAAAAACGAGGATTTGAAAAAAAGACGAAAATGACTCCAAGACGATGGAGTCTCGGAGTGATTTTCGTCTTTTTTTCAAATCCTCAAAAATTATGAAAAACGCCATGCTATAGTATGCCGTCCGATATGGGCTATAGCCCATGGTCATAAATGATGAAAAACGAGGATTTGAAAAAAAGACGAAAATGACTCCGAGACGATGGACTATAGCCCATGGTCTCGGAGTGATTTTCGTCTTTTTTTCAAATCCTCAAAAATGATGAAAAACGGCATGCTATAGTATGCCGTCCGATATGGGCTATAGCCCATGGTCATAAATGATGAAAAACGAGGATTTGAAAAAAAGACGAAAATGACTCCGAGACGATGGACTATAGCCCATGGTCTCGGAGTGATTTTCGTATTTTTTTCAAATCCTCAAAAATGATGCAAAACGGCATGCTATAGTATGCCGTCCGATATGGGCTATAGCCCATGGTCATAAATGATGAAAAACGAGGATTTGAAAAAAAGACGAAAATCACTCCGAGGCGATGGGCTATAGCCCATGGTCTCGGAGTGATTTTCGTCTTTTTTTCAAATCCTCAAAAATGATGCAAAACGGCATGCTATAGTATGCCGTTCGAGACCATGGGCTATAGCCCATCGTCTCGGAGTGATTTTCGTCTTTTTTTCAAATCCTCAAAAATGATGAAAAACGGCATGCTATAGTATGCCATCCGATATGGGCTATAGCCCATGGTCATAAATGATGAAAAACGAGGATTTGAAAAAAAGACGAAAATGACTCCGAGACGATGGACTATAGCCCATGGTCTCGGAGTGATTTTCGTCTTTTTTTCAAATCCTCAAAAATGATGAAAAACGGCATGCTATAGTATGCCGTCCGATATGGGCTATAGCCCATGGTCATAAATGATGAAAAACGAGGATTTGAAAAAAAGACGAAAATGACTCCGAGATGATGGGCTATAGCCCATGGTCTCGAAGTGATTTTCGTCTTTTTTTCAAATCCTCAAAAATGTTGCAAAACGTCATGCTATAGTATGCCGTTCGAGACCATGGGCTATAGCCCATCGTCTCGGAGTGATTTTCGTCTTTTTTTCAAATCCTCAAAAATGATGCAAAACGGCATGCTATAGTATTCCGTTCGAGACCATGGGCTATAGCCCATCGTCTCGGAGTGATTTTCGTCTTTTTTTCAAATCCTCAAAAATTATGCAAAACGGCATGCTATAGTATGCCGTCCGATATGGGCTATAGCCCATGGTCATAAATGATGAAAAACGAGGATTTGAAAAAAAGACGAAAATGACTCCGAGACGATGGGCTATAGCCCATGGTCTCGGAGTGATTTTCGTCTTTTTTTCAAATCCTCAAAAATGATGCAAAACGGCATGCTATAGTATGCCGTTTGAGACCATGGGCTATAGCCCATCGTCTCGGAGTGATTTTCGTCTTTTTTTCAAATCCTCAAAAATGATGCAAAACGGCATGCTATAGTATTCCGTTCGAGACCATGGGCTATAGCCCATGGTCTCGGAGTGATTTTCGTCTTTTTTTCAAATCCTCAAAAATGATGAAAAACGGCATGCTATAGTATGCCGTCCGATATGGGCTATAGCCCATGGTCATAAATGATGAAAAACGAGGATTTGAAAAAAAGACGAAAATGACTCCGAGACGATGGGCTATAGCCCATGGTCTCGGAGTGATTTTCGTCTTTTTTTTAAATCCTCAAAAATGATGCAAAACGTCATGCTATAGTATGCCGTTCGAGACCATGGGCTATAGCCCATGGTCTCGGAGTGATTTTCGTCTTTTTTTCAAATCCTCAAAAATGATGCAAAACGGCATGCTATAGTATGCCGTTCGAGACAATGGGCTATAGCCCATCGTCTCGGAGTGATTTTCGTCTTTTTTTCAAATCCTCAAAAATGATGCAAAACGGCATGCTATAGTATGCCGTTCAAGACCATGGGCTATAGCCCATCGTCTCGGAGTGATTTTCGTCTTTTTTTCAAATCCTCAAAAATGATGAAAAACGGCATGCTATAGTATGCCGTCCGATATGGGCTATAGCCCATGGTCATAAATGATGAAAAACGAGGATTTGAAAAAAAGACGAAAATGACTCCAAGACGATGGAGTCTCGGAGTGATTTTCGTCTTTTTTTCAAATCCTCAAAAATTATGAAAAACGCCATGCTATAGTATGCCGTCCGATATGGGCTATAGCCCATGGTCATAAATGATGAAAAACGAGGATTTGAAAAAAAGACGAAAATGACTCCGAGACGATGGACTATAGCCCATGGTCTCGGAGTGATTTTCGTATTTTTTTCAAATCCTCAAAAATGATGCAAAACGGCATGCTATAGTATGCCGTTCGAGACCATGGGCTATAGCCCATCGTCTCGGAGTGATTTTCGTCTTTTTTTCAAATCCTCAAAAATGATGAAAAACGGCATGCTATAGTATGCCGTCCGATATGGGCTATAGCCCATGGTCATAAATGATGAAAAACGAGGATTTGAAAAAAAGACGAAAATGACTCCGAGACGATGGACTATAGCCCATGGTCTCGGAGTGATTTTCGTATTTTTTTCAAATCCTCAAAAATGATGCAAAACGGCATGCTATAGTATGCCGTCCGATATGGGCTATAGCCCATGGTCATAAATGATGAAAAACGAGGATTTGAAAAAAAGACGAAAATCACTCCGAGGCGATGGGCTATAGCCCATGGTCTCGGAGTGATTTTCGTCTTTTTTTCAAATCCTCAAAAATGATGCAAAACGGCATGCTATAGTATGCCGTTCGAGACCATGGGCTATAGCCCATCGTCTCGGAGTGATTTTCGTCTTTTTTTCAAATCCTCAAAAATGATGAAAAACGGCATGCTATAGTATGCCATCCGATATGGGCTATAGCCCATGGTCATAAATGATGAAAAACGAGGATTTGAAAAAAAGACGAAAATGACTCCGAGACGATGGACTATAGCCCATGGTCTTGGAGTGATTTTCGTCTTTTTTTCAAATCCTCAAAAATGATGAAAAACGGCATGCTATAGTATGCCGTCCGATATGGGCTATAGCCCATGGTCATAAATGATGAAAAACGAGGATTTGAAAAAAAGACGAAAATGACTCCGAGATGATGGGCTATAGCCCATGGTCTCGAAGTGATTTTCGTCTTTTTTTCAAATCCTCAAAAATGTTGCAAAACGTCATGCTATAGTATGCCGTTCGAGACCATGGGCTATAGCCCATCGTCTCGGAGTGATTTTCGTCTTTTTTTCAAATCCTCAAAAATGATGCAAAACGGCATGCTATAGTATTCCGTTCGAGACCATGGGCTATAGCCCATCGTCTCGGAGTGATTTTCGTCTTTTTTTCAAATCCTCAAAAATTATGCAAAACGGCATGCTATAGTATGCCGTCCGATATGGGCTATAGCCCATGGTCATAAATGATGAAAAACGAGGATTTGAAAAAAAGACGAAAATGACTCCGAGACGATGGGCTATAGCCCATGGTCTCGGAGTGATTTTCGTCTTTTTTTCAAATCCTCAAAAATGATGCAAAACGGCATGCTATAGTATGCCGTTTGAGACCATGGGCTATAGCCCATCGTCTCGGAGTGATTTTCGTCTTTTTTTCAAATCCTCAAAAATGATGCAAAACGGCATGCTATAGTATTCCGTTCGAGACCATGGGCTATAGCCCATGGTCTCGGAGTGATTTTCGTCTTTTTTTCAAAACCTCAAAAATGATGAAAAACGGCATGCTATAGTATGCCGTCCGATATGGGCTATAGCCCATGGTCATAAATGATGAAAAACGAGGATTTGAAAAAAAGACGAAAATGACTCCGAGACGATGGGCTATAGCCCATGGTCTCGGAGTGATTTTCGTCTTTTTTTTAAATCCTCAAAAATGATGCAAAACGTCATGCTATAGTATGCCGTTCGAGACCATGGGCTATAGCCCATGGTCTCGGAGTGATTTTCGTCTTTTTTTCAAATCCTCAAAAATGATGCAAAACGGCATGCTATAGTATGCCGTTCGAGACAATGGGCTATAGCCCATCGTCTCGGAGTGATTTTCGTCTTTTTTTCAAATCCTCAAAAATGATGCAAAACGGCATGCTATAGTATGCCGTTCGAGACCATGGGCTATAGCCCATCGTCTCGGAGTGATTTTCGTCTTTTTTTCAAATCCTCAAAAATGATGAAAAACGGCATGCTATAGTATGCCGTCCGATATGGGCTATAGCCCATGGTCATAAATGATGAAAAACGAGGATTTGAAAAAAAGACGAAAATGACTCCAAGACGATGGAGTCTCGGAGTGATTTTCGTCTTTTTTTCAAATCCTCAAAAATTATGAAAAACGCCATGCTATAGTATGCCGTCCGATATGGGCTATAGCCCATGGTCATAAATGATGAAAAACGAGGATTTGAAAAAAAGACGAAAATGACTCCGAGACGATGGACTATAGCCCATGGTCTCGGAGTGATTTTCGTCTTTTTTTCAAATCCTCAAAAATGATGCAAAACGGCATGCTATAGTATTCCGTTCGAGACCATGGGCTATAGCCCATGGTCTCGGAGTGATTTTCGTCTTTTTTTCAAATCCTCAAAAATGATGAAAAACGGCATGCTATAGTATGCCGTCCGATATGGGCTATAGCCCATGGTCATAAATGATGAAAAACGAGGATTTGAAAAAAAGTCGAAAATGACTCCGAGACGATGGGCTATAGCCCATGGTCTCGGAGTGATTTTCGTCTTTTTTTTAAATCCTCAAAAATGATGCAAAACGTCATGCTATAGTATGCCGTTCGAGACCATGGGCTATAGCCCATGGTCTCGGAGTGATTTTCGTCTTTTTTTCAAATCCTCAAAAATGATGCAAAACGGCATGCTATAGTATGCCGTTCGAGACAATGGGCTATAGCCCATCGTCTCGGAGTGATTTTCGTCTTTTTTTCAAATCCTCAAAAATGATGCAAAACGGCATGCTATAGTATGCCGTTCGAGACCATGGGCTATAGCCCATCGTCTCGGAGTGATTTTCGTCTTTTTTTCAAATCCTCAAAAATGATGAAAAACGGCATGCTATAGTATGCCGTCCGATATGGGCTATAGCCCATGGTCATAAATGATGAAAAACGAGGATTTGAAAAAAAGACGAAAATGACTCCAAGACGATGGAGTCTCGGAGTGATTTTCGTCTTTTTTTCAAATCCTCAAAAATTATGAAAAACGCCATGCTATAGTATGCCGTCCGATATGGGCTATAGCCCATGGTCATAAATGATGAAAAACGAGGATTTGAAAAAAAGACGAAAATGACTCCGAGACGATGGACTATAGCCCATGGTCTCGGAGTGATTTTCGTCTTTTTTTCAAATCCTCAAAAATGATGCAAAACGGCATGCTAGAGTATGCCGTTCGAGACCATGGGCTATAGCCCATCGTCTCGGAGTGATTTTCGTCTTTTTTTCAAATCCTCAAAAATGATGAAAAACGGCATGCTATAGTATGCCGTCCGATATGGGCTATAGCCCATGGTCATAAATGATGAAAAACGAGGATTTGAAAAAAAGACGAAAATGACTCCGAGACGATGGACTATAGCCCATGGTCTCGGAGTGATTTTCGTATTTTTTTCAAATCCTCAAAAATGATGCAAAACGGCATGCTATAGTATGCCGTTCGAGACCATGGGCTATAGCCCATCGTCTCGGAGTGATTTTCGTCTTTTTTTCAAATCCTCAAAAATGATGAAAAACGGCATGCTATAGTATGCCGTCCGATATGGGCTATAGCCCATGGTCATAAATGATGAAAAACGAGGATTTGAAAAAAAGACGAAAATGACTCCGAGACGATGGACTATAGCCCATGGTCTCGGAGTGATTTTCGTCTTTTTTTCAAATCCTCAAAAATGATGAAAAACGGCATGCTATAGTATGCCGTCCGATATGGGCTATAGCCCATGGTCATAAATGATGAAAAACGAGGATTTGAAAAAAAGACGAAAATGACTCCGAGACGATGGGCTATAGCCCATGGTCTCGGAGTGATTTTCGTCTTTTTTTCAAATCCTCAAAAATGATGCAAAACGGCATGCTATAGTATGCCGTTCGAGACCATGGGCTATAGCCCATCGTCTCGGAGTGATTTTCGTCTTTTTTTCAAATCCTCAAAAATGATGAAAAACGACATGCTATAGTATGCCGTCCGATATGGGCTATATCCCATGGTCATAAATGATGAAAAACGAGGATTTGAAAAAAAGACGAAAATTACTCCGAGACGATGGACTATAGCCCATGGTCTCGGAGTGATTTTCGTCTTTTTTTCAAATCCTCAAAAATGATGCAAAACGTCATGCTATAGTATGCCGTTCGAGACCATGGGCTATAGCCCATCGTCTCGGAGTGATTTTCGTCTTTTTTTCAAATCCTCAAAAATGATGCAAAACGGCATGCTATAGTATTCCGTTCGAGACCATGGGCTATAGCCCATCGTCTCGGAGTGATTTTCGTCTTTTTTTCAAATCCTCAAAAATTATGCAAAACGTCATGCTATAGTATGCCGTTCGAGACCATGGGCTATAGCCCATCGTCTCGGAGTGATTTTCGTCTTTTTTTCAAATCCTCAAAAATGATGCAAAACGGCATGCTATAGTATTCAGTTCGAGACCATGGGCTATAGCCCATCGTCTCGGAGTGATTTTCGTCTTTTTTTCAAATCCTCAAAAATTATGAAAAACGCCATGCTATAGTATGCCGTCTGATATGGGCTATAGCCCATGGTCATAAATGATGAAAAACGAGGATTTGAAAAAAAGACGAAAATGACTCCGAGACGATGGACTATAGCCCATGGTCTCGGAGTGATTTTCGTCTTTTTTTCAAATCCTCAAAAATGATGCAAAACGGCATGCTAGAGTATGCCGTTCGAGACCATGGGCTATAGCCCATCGTCTCGGAGTGATTTTCGTCTTTTTTTCAAATCCTCAAAAATGATGAAAAACGGCATGCTATAGTATGCCGTCCGATATGGGCTATAGCCCATGGTCATAAATGATGAAAAACGAGGATTTGAAAAAAAGACGAAAATGACTCCGAGACGATGGACTATAGCCCATGGTCTCGGAGTGATTTTCGTCTTTTTTTCAAATCCTCAAAAATGATGAAAAACGGCATGCTATAGTATGCCGTCCGATATGGGCTATAGCCCATGGTCATAAATGATGAAAAACGAGGATTTGAAAAAAAGACGAAAATGACTCCGAGACGATGGGCTATAGCCCATGGTCTCGGAGTGATTTTCGTCTTTTTTTCAAATCCTCAAAAATGATGCAAAACGGCATGCTATAGTATGCCGTTCGAGACCATGGGCTATAGCCCATCGTCTCGGAGTGATTTTCGTCTTTTTTTCAAATCCTCAAAAATGATGAAAAACGACATGCTATAGTATGCCGTCCGATATGGGCTATATCCCATGGTCATAAATGATGAAAAACGAGGATTTGAAAAAAAGACGAAAATTACTCCGAGACGATGGACTATAGCCCATGGTCTCGGAGTGATTTTCGTCTTTTTTTCAAATCCTCAAAAATGATGCAAAACGTCATGCTATAGTATGCCGTTCGAGACCATGGGCTATAGCCCATCGTCTCGGAGTGATTTTCGTCTTTTTTTCAAATCCTCAAAAATGATGCAAAACGGCATGCTATAGTATTCCGTTCGAGACCATGGGCTATAGCCCATCGTCTCGGAGTGATTTTCGTCTTTTTTTCAAATCCTCAAAAATTATGCAAAACGTCATGCTATAGTATGCCGTTCGAGACCATGGGCTATAGCCCATCGTCTCGGAGTGATTTTCGTCTTTTTTTCAAATCCTCAAAAATGATGCAAAACGGCATGCTATAGTATTCAGTTCGAGACCATGGGCTATAGCCCATCGTCTCGGAGTGATTTTCGTCTTTTTTTCAAATCCTCAAAAATTATGAAAAACGCCATGCTATAGTATGCCGTCTGATATGGGCTATAGCCCATGGTCATAAATGATGAAAAACGAGGATTTGAAAAAAAGACGAAAATGACTCCGAGACGATGGACTATAGCCCATGGTCTCGGAGTGATTTTCGTCTTTTTTTCAAATCCTCAAAAATGATGCAAAACGGCATGCTAGAGTATGCCGTTCGAGACCATGGGCTATAGCCCATCGTCTCGGAGTGATTTTCGTCTTTTTTTCAAATCCTCAAAAATGATGAAAAACGGCATGCTATAGTATGCCGTCCGATATGGGCTATAGCCCATGGTCATAAATGATGAAAAACGAGGATTTGAAAAAAAGACGAAAATGACTCCGAGACGATGGACTATAGCCCATGGTCTCGGAGTGATTTTCGTATTTTTTTCAAATCCTCAAAAATGATGCAAAACGGCATGCTATAGTATGCCGTCCGATATGGGCTATAGCCCATGGTCATAAATGATGAAAAACGAGGATTTGAAAAAAAGACGAAAATCACTCCGAGGCGATGGGCTATAGCCCATGGTCTCGGAGTGATTTTCGTCTTTTTTTCAAATCCTCAAAAATGATGCAAAACGGCATGCTATAGTATGCCGTTCGAGACCATGGGCTATAGCCCATCGTCTCGGAGTGATTTTCGTCTTTTTTTCAAATCCTCAAAAATGATGAAAAACGGCATGCTATAGTATGCCGTCCGATATGGGCTATAGCCCATGGTCATAAATGATGAAAAACGAGGGTTTGAAAAAAAGACGAAAATGACTCCGAGACGATGGACTATAGCCCATGGTCTCGGAGTGATTTTCGTCTTTTTTTCAAATCCTCAAAAATGATGAAAAACGGCATGCTATAGTATGCCGTCCGATATGGGCTATAGCCCATGGTCATAAATGATGAAAAACGAGGATTTGAAAAAAAGACGAAAATGACTCCGAGACGATGGGCTATAGCCCATGGTCTCGGAGTGATTTTCGTCTTTTTTTCAAATCCTCAAAAATGATGCAAAACGGCATGCTATAGTATGCCGTTCGAGACCATGGGCTATAGCCCATCGTCTCGGAGTGATTTTCGTCTTTTTTTCAAATCCTCAAAAATGATGAAAAACGACATGCTATAGTATGCCGTCCGATATGGGCTATAGCCCATGGTCATAAATGATGAAAAACGAGGATTTGAAAAAAAGACGAAAATTACTCCGAGACGATGGACTATAGCCCATGGTCTCGGAGTGATTTTCGTCTTTTTTTCAAATCCTCAAAAATGATGCAAAACGTCATGCTATAGTATGCCGTTCGAGACCATGGGCTATAGCCCATCGTCTCGGAGTGATTTTTGTCTTTTTTTCAAATCCTCAAAAATGATGCAAAACGGCATGCTATAGTATTCCGTTCGAGACCATGGGCTATAGCCCATCGTCTCGGAGTGATTTTCGTCTTTTTTTCAAATCCTCAAAAATTATGCAAAACGTCATGCTATAGTATGCCGTTCGAGACCATGGGCTATAGCCCATCGTCTCGGAGTGATTTTCGTCTTTTTTTCAAATCCTCAAAAATGATGCAAAACGGCATGCTATAGTATTCAGTTCGAGACCATGGGCTATAGCCCATCGTCTCGGAGTGATTTTCGTCTTTTTTTCAAATCCTCAAAAATGATGAAAAACGGCATGCTATAGTATGCCGTCCGATATGGGCTATAGCCCATGGTCATAAATGATGAAAAACGAGGATTTGAAAAAAAGACGAAAATGACTCCGAGACGATGGGCTATAGCCCATGGTCTCGGAGTGATTTTCGTCTTTTTTTCAAATCCTCAAAAATGATGCAAAACGTCATGCTATAGTATGCCGTTCGAGACCATGGGCTATAGCCCATCGTCTCGGAGTGATTTTCGTCTTTTTTTCAAATCCTCAAAAATGATGAAAAACGTCATGCTATAGTATGCCGTCCGATATGGGCTTCAGCCCATGGTCATAAATGATGAAAAACGAGGATTTGAAAAAAAGACGAAAATGACTCCGAGACGATGGGCTATAGCCCATGGTCTCGGAGTCATTTTCGTCTTTTTTTCAAATCCTCAAAAATGATGCAAAACGTCATGCTATAGTATGCCGTTCGAGACCATGGGCTATAGCCCATCGTCTCGGAGTGATTTTCGTCTTTTTTTCAAATCCTCAAAAATGATGCAAAACGGCATGCTATAGTATTCCGTTCGAGACCATGGGCTATAGCCCATGGTCTCGGAGTGATTTTCGTCTTTTTTTCAAATCCTCAAAAATGATGAAAAACGGCATGCTATAGTATGCCGTCCGATATGGGCTATAGCCCATGGTCATAAATGATGAAAAACGAGGATTTGAAAAAAAGACGAAAATGACTCCGAGACGATGGGCTATAGCCCATGGTCTCGGAGTGATTTTCGTCTTTTTTCAAATCCTCAAAAATGATGCAAAACGTCATGCTATAGTATGCCGTTCGAGACCATGGGCTATAGCCCATGGTCTCGGAGTGATTTTCGTCTTTTTTTCAAATCCTCAAAAATGATGCAAAACGGCATGCTATAGTATGCCGTTCGAGACAATGGGCTATAGCCCATCGTCTCGGAGTGATTTTCGTCTTTTTTTCAAATCCTCAAAAATGATGCAAAACGGCATGCTATAGTATGCCGTTCGAGACCATGGGCTATAGCCCATCGTCTCGGAGTGATTTTCGTCTTTTTTTCAAATCCTCAAAAATGATGAAAAACGGCATGCTATAGTATGCCGTCCGATATGGGCTATAGCCCATGGTCATAAATGATGAAAAACGAGGATTTGAAAAAAAGACGAAAATGACTCCAAGACGATGGAGTCTCGGAGTGATTTTCGTCTTTTTTTCAAATCCTCAAAAATTATGAAAAACGCCATGCTATAGTATGCCGTCTGATATGGGCTATAGCCCATGGTCATAAATGATGAAAAACGAGGATTTGAAAAAAAGACGAAAATGACTCCGAGACGATGGACTATAGCCCATGGTCTCGGAGTGATTTTCGTCTTTTTTTCAAATCCTCAAAAATGATGCAAAACGGCATGCTATAGTATGCCGTTCGAGACCATGGGCTATAGCCCATCGTCTCGGAGTGATTTTCGTCTTTTTTTCAAATCCTCAAAAATGATGAAAAACGGCATGCTATAGTATGCCGTTCGAGACAATGGGCTATAGCCCATCGTCTCGGAGTGATTTTCGTCTTTTTTTCAAATCCTCAAAAATGATGCAAAACGGCATGCTATAGTATGCCGTTCGAGACCATGGGCTATAGCCCATCGTCTCGGAGTGATTTTCGTCTTTTTTTCAAATCCTCAAAAATGATGAAAAACGGCATGCTATAGTATGCCGTCCGATATGGCCTATAGCCCATGGTCATAAATTATGAAAAACGAGGATTTGAAAAAAATACGAAAATGACTCTAAGACGATGGAGTCTCGGAGTGATTTTCGTCTTTTTTTCAAATCCTCAAATTATGAAAAACGGCATGCTATAGTATGCCGTCCGATATGGGCTATAGCCCATGGTCATAAATGATGAAAAACGAGGATTTGAAAAAAAGACGAAAATGACTCCGAGACGATGGACTATAGCCCATGGTCTCGGAGTGATTTTCGTCTTTTTTTCAAATCCTCAAAAATGATGCAAAACGGCATGCTATAGTATGCCGTTCGAGACCATGGGCTATAGCCCATCGTCTCGGAGTCATTTTCGTCTTTTTTTCAAATCCTCAAAAATGATGAAAAACGGCATGCTATAGTATGCCGTCCGATATGGGCTATAGCCCATGGTCATAAATGATGAAAAACGAGGATTTGAAAAAAGACGAAAATGACTCCGAGACGATGGACTATAGCCCATGGTCTCGGAGTGATTTTCGTCTTTTTTACAAATCCTCAAAAATGATGCAAAACGGCATGCTATAGTAAGCCGTCCGATATGGGCTATAGCCCATGGTCATAAATGATGAAAAACGAGGATTTGAAAAAAAGACGAAAATCACTCCGAGACGATGGGCTATAGCCCATGGTCTCGGAGTGATTTTCGTCTTTTTTTCAAATCCTCAAAAATGATGCAAAACGGCATGCTATAGTATGCCGTCCGATATGGGCTATAGCCCATGGTCATAAATGATGAAAAACGAGGATTTGAAAAAAAGACGAAAATCACTCCGAGACGATGGGCTATAGCCCATGGTCTCGGAGTGATTTTCGTCTTTTTTTCAAATCCTCAAAAATGATGCAAAACGGCATGCTATAGTATGCCGTTCGAGACCATGGGCTATAGCCCATCGTCTCGGAGTGATTTTCGTCTTTTTTTCAAATCCTCAAAAATGATGAAAAACGGCATGCTATAGTATGCCGTTCGAGACAATGGGCTATAGCCCATCGTCTCGGAGTGATTTTCGTCTTTTTTTCAAATCCTCAAAAATGATGCAAAACGGCATGCTATAGTATGCCGTTCGAGACCATGGGCTATAGCCCATCGTCTCGGAGTGATTTTCGTCTTTTTTTCAAATCCTCAAAAATGATAAAAAACGGCATGCTATAGTATGCCGTCCGATATGGGCTATAGCCCATGGTCATAAATGATGAAAAACGAGGATTTGAAAAAAAGACGAAAATGACTCCAAGACGATGGAGTCTCGGAGTGATTTTCGTCTTTTTTTCAAATCCTCAAAAATTATGAAAAACGCCATGCTATAGTATGCCGTCCGATATGGGCTATAGCCCATGGTCATAAATGATGAAAAACGAGGATTTGAAAAAAAGACGAAAATGACTCCGAGATGATGGGCTATAGCCCATGGTCTCGGAGTGATTTTCGTATTTTTTTCAAATCCTCAAAAATGTTGCAAAACGTCATGCTATAGTATGCCGTTCGAGACCATGGGCTATAGCCCATCGTCTCGGAGTGATTTTCGTTTTTTTTTTCAAATCCTCAAAAATGATGCAAAACGGCATGCTATAGTATTCCGTTCGAGACCATGGGCTATAGCCCATCGTCTCGGAGTGATTTTCGTCTTTTTTTCAAATCCTCAAAAATTATGCAAAACGGCATGCTATAGTATGCCGTCCGATATGGGCTATAGCCCATGGTCATAAATGATGAAAAACGAGGATTTGAAAAAAAGACGAAAATGACTCCGAGACGATGGGCTATAGCCCATGGTCTCGGAGTGATTTTCGTCTTTTTTTCAAATCCTCAAAAATGATGCAAAACGGCATGCTATAGTATGCCGTTTGAGACCATGGGCTATAGCCCATCGTCTCGGAGTGATTTTCGTCTTTTTTTCAAATCCTCAAAAATGATGCAAAACGGCATGCTATAGTATTCCGTTCGAGACCATGGGCTATAGCCCATGGTCTCGGAGTGATTTTCGTCTTTTTTTCAAATCCTCAAAAATGATGAAAAACGGCATGCTATAGTATGCCGTCCGATATGGGCTATAGCCCATGGTCATAAATGATGAAAAACGAGGATTTGAAAAAAAGACGAAAATGACTCCGAGACGATGGGCTATAGCCCATGGTCTCGGAGTGATTTTCGTCTTTTTTTTAAATCCTCAAAAATGATGCAAAACGTCATGCTATAGTATGCCGTTCGAGACCATGGGCTATAGCCCATGGTCTCGGAGTGATTTTCGTCTTTTTTTCAAATCCTCAAAAATGATGCAAAACGGCATGCTATAGTATGCCGTCCGATATGGGCTATAGCTCATGGTCATAAATGATGAAAAACGAGGATTTGAAAAAAAGACGAAAATGACTCCAAGACGATGGAGTCTCGGAGTGATTTTCGTCTTTTTTTCAAATCCTCAAAAATTATGAAAAACGCCATGCTATAGTATGCCGTCCGATATGGGCTATAGCCCATGGTCATAAATGATGAAAAACGAGGATTTGAAAAAAAGACGAAAATGACTCCGAGACGATGGACTATAGCCCATGGTCTCGGAGTGATTTTCGTCTTTTTTTCAAATCCTCAAAAATGATGCAAAACGGCATGCTAGAGTATGCCGTTCGAGACCATGGGCTATAGCCCATCGTCTCGGAGTGATTTTCGTCTTTTTTTCAAATCCTCAAAAATGATGAAAAACGGCATGCTATAGTATGCCGTCCGATATGGGCTATAGCCCATGGTCATAAATGATGAAAAACGAGGATTTGAAAAAAAGACGAAAATGACTCCGAGACGATGGACTATAGCCCATGGTCTCGGAGTGATTTTCGTATTTTATTCAAATCCTCAAAAATGATGCAAAACGGCATGCTATAGTATGCCGTCCGATATGGGCTATAGCCCATGGTCATAAATGATGAAAAACGAGGATTTGAAAAAAAGACGAAAATCACTCCGAGGCGATGGGCTATAGCCCATGGTCTCGGAGTGATTTTCGTCTTTTTTTCAAATCCTCAAAAATGATGCAAAACGGCATGCTATAGTATGCCGTTCGAGACCATGGGCTATAGCCCATCGTCTCGGAGTGATTTTCGTCTTTTTTTCAAATCCTCAAAAATGATGAAAAACGGCATGCTATAGTATGCCGTCCGATATGGGCTATAGCCCATGGTCATAAATGATGAAAAACGAGGATTTGAAAAAAAGACGAAAATTACTCCGAGACGATGGACTATAGCCCATGGTCTCGGAGTGATTTTCGTCTTTTTTTCAAATCCTCAAAAATGATGCAAAACGTCATGCTATAGTATGCCGTTCGAGACCATGGGCTATAGCCCATCGTCTCGGAGTGATTTTCGTCTTTTTTTCAAATCCTCAAAAATTATGCAAAACGTCATGCTATAGTATGCCGTTCGAGACCATGGGCTATAGCCCATCGTCTCGGAGTGATTTTCGTCTTTTTTTCAAATCCTCAAAAATGATGCAAAACGGCATGCTATAGTATTCAGTTCGAGACCATGGGCTATAGCCCATCGTCTCGGAGTGATTTTCGTCTTTTTTTCAAATCCTCAAAAATGATGAAAAACGGCATGCTATAGTATGCCGTCCGATATGGGCTATAGCCCATGGTCATAAATGATGAAAAACGAGGATTTGAAAAAAAGACGAAAATGACTCCGAGACGATGGGCTATAGCCCATGGTCTCGGAGTGATTTTCGTCTTTTTTTCAAATCCTCAAAAATGATGCAAAACGTCATGCTATAGTATGCCGTTCGAGACCATGGGCTATAGCCCATGGTCTCGGAGTGATTTTCGTCTTTTTTTCAAATCCTCAAAAATGATGCAAAACGGCATGCTATAGTATGCCGTCCGATATGGGCTATAGCTCATGGTCATAAATGATGAAAAACGAGGATTTGAAAAAAAGACGAAAATGACTCCAAGACGATGGAGTCTCGGAGTGATTTTCGTCTTTTTTTCAAATCCTCAAAAATTATGAAAAACGCCATGCTATAGTATGCCGTCCGATATGGGCTATAGCCCATGGTCATAAATGATGAAAAACGAGGATTTGAAAAAAAGACGAAAATGACTCCGAGACGATGGACTATAGCCCATGGTCTCGGAGTGATTTTCGTCTTTTTTTCAAATCCTCAAAAATGATGCAAAACGGCATGCTAGAGTATGCCGTTCGAGACCATGGGCTATAGCCCATCGTCTCGGAGTGATTTTCGTCTTTTTTTCAAATCCTCAAAAATGATGAAAAACGGCATGCTATAGTATGCCGTCCGATATGGGCTATAGCCCATGGTCATAAATGATGAAAAACGAGGATTTGAAAAAAAGACGAAAATGACTCCGAGACGATGGACTATAGCCCATGGTCTCGGAGTGATTTTCGTATTTTATTCAAATCCTCAAAAATGATGCAAAACGGCATGCTATAGTATGCCGTCCGATATGGGCTATAGCCCATGGTCATAAATGATGAAAAACGAGGATTTGAAAAAAAGACGAAAATCACTCCGAGGCGATGGGCTATAGCCCATGGTCTCGGAGTGATTTTCGTCTTTTTTTCAAATCCTCAAAAATGATGCAAAACGGCATGCTATAGTATGCCGTTCGAGACCATGGGCTATAGCCCATCGTCTCGGAGTGATTTTCGTCTTTTTTTCAAATCCTCAAAAATGATGAAAAACGGCATGCTATAGTATGCCGTCCGATATGGGCTATAGCCCATGGTCATAAATGATGAAAAACGAGGATTTGAAAAAAAGACGAAAATTACTCCGAGACGATGGACTATAGCCCATGGTCTCGGAGTGATTTTCGTCTTTTTTTCAAATCCTCAAAAATGATGCAAAACGTCATGCTATAGTATGCCGTTCGAGACCATGGGCTATAGCCCATCGTCTCGGAGTGATTTTCGTCTTTTTTTCAAATCCTCAAAAATTATGCAAAACGTCATGCTATAGTATGCCGTTCGAGACCATGGGCTATAGCCCATCGTCTCGGAGTGATTTTCGTCTTTTTTTCAAATCCTCAAAAATGATGCAAAACGGCATGCTATAGTATTCAGTTCGAGACCATGGGCTATAGCCCATCGTCTCGGAGTGATTTTCGTCTTTTTTTCAAATCCTCAAAAATGATGAAAAACGGCATGCTATAGTATGCCGTCCGATATGGGCTATAGCCCATGGTCATAAATGATGAAAAACGAGGATTTGAAAAAAAGACGAAAATGACTCCGAGACGATGGGCTATAGCCCATGGTCTCGGAGTGATTTTCGTCTTTTTTTCAAATCCTCAAAAATGATGCAAAACGTCATGCTATAGTATGCCGTTCGAGACCATGGGCTATAGCCCATCGTCTCGGAGTGATTTTCGTCTTTTTTTCAAATCCTCAAAAATGATGAAAAACGTCATGCTATAGTATGCCGTCCGATATGGGCTTCAGCCCATGGTCATAAATGATGAAAAACGAGGATTTGAAAAAAAGACGAAAATGACTCCGAGACGATGGGCTATAGCCCATGGTCTCGGAGTCATTTTCGTCTTTTTTTCAAATCCTCAAAAATGATGCAAAACGTCATGCTATAGTATGCCGTTCGAGACCATGGGCTATAGCCCATCGTCTCGGAGTGATTTTCGTCTTTTTTTCAAATCCTCAAAAATTATGCAAAACGGCATGCTATAGTATGCCGTCCGATATGGGCTATAGCCCATGGTCATAAATGATGAAAAACGAGGATTTGAAAAAAAGACGAAAATGACTCCGAGACGATGGGCTATAGCCCATGGTCTCGGAGTGATTTTCGTCTTTTTTTCAAATCCTCAAAAATGATGCAAAACGGCATGCTATAGTATGCCGTTTGAGACCATGGGCTATAGCCCATCGTCTCGGAGTGATTTTCGTCTTTTTTTCAAATCCTCAAAAATGATGAAAAACGGCATGCTATAGTATGCCGTCCGATATGGGCTATAGCCCATGGTCATAAATGATGAAAAACGAGGATTTGAAAAAAAGACGAAAATGACTCCGAGACGATGGGCTATAGCCCATGGTCTCGGAGTGATTTTCGTCTTTTTTTTAAATCCTCAAAAATGATGCAAAACGTCATGCTATAGTATGCCGTTCGAGACCATGGGCTATAGCCCATCGTCTCGGAGTGATTTTCGTCTTTTTTTCAAATCCTCAAAAATGATGAAAAACGGCATGCTATAGTATGCCGTCCGATATGGGCTATAGCCCATGGTCATAAATGATGAAAAACGAGGATTTGAAAAAAAAACGAAAATGACTCCGAGACGATGGGCTATAGCCCATGGTCTCGGAGTGATTTTCGTCTTTTTTCAAATCCTCAAAAATGATGCAAAACGTCATGCTATAGTATGCCGTTCGAGACCATGGGCTATAGCCCATGGTCTCGGAGTGATTTTCGTCTTTTTTTCAAATCCTCAAAAATGATGCAAAACGGCATGCTATAGTATGCCGTTCGAGACAATGGGCTATAGCCCATCGTCTCGGAGTGATTTTCGTCTTTTTTTCAAATCCTCAAAAATGATGCAAAACGGCATGCTATAGTATGCCGTTCGAGACCATGGGCTATAGCCCATCGTCTCGGAGTGATTTTCGTCTTTTTTTCAAATCCTCAAAAATGATGAAAAACGGCATGCTATAGTATGCCGTCCGATATGGGCTATAGCCCATGGTCATAAATGATGAAAAACGAGGATTTGAAAAAAAGACGAAAATGACTCCAAGACGATGGAGTCTCGGAGTGATTTTCGTCTTTTTTTCAAATCCTCAAAAATTATGAAAAACGCCATGCTATAGTATGCCGTCCGATATGGGCTATAGCCCATGGTCATAAATGATGAAAAACGAGGATTTGAAAAAAAGACGAAAATGACTCCGAGACGATGGACTATAGCCCATGGTCTCGGAGTGATTTTCGTCTTTTTTTCAAATCCTCAAAAATGATGCAAAACGGCATGCTATAGTATGCCGTTCGAGACCATGGGCTATAGCCCATCGTCTCGGAGTGATTTTCGTCTTTTTTTCAAATCCTCAAAAATGATGAAAAACGGCATGCTATAGTATGCCGTCCGATATGGGCTATAGCCCATCGTCTCGGAGTGATTTTCGTCTTTTTTTCAAATCCTCAAAAATGATGAAAAACGGCATGCTATAGTATGCCGTCCGATATGGGCTATAGCCCATGGTCATAAATGATGAAAAACGAGGATTTGAAAAAAAGACGAAAATTACTCCGAGACGATGGACTATAGCCCATGGTCTCGGAGTGATTTTCGTCTTTTTTTCAAATCCTCAAAAATGATGCAAAACGGCATGCTATAGTATTCCGTTCGAGACCATGGGCTATAGCCCATCGTCTCGGAGTGATTTTCGTCTTTTTTTCAAATCCTCAAAAATTATGCAAAACGTTATGCTATAGTATGCCGTTCGAGACCATGGGCTATAGCCCATCGTCTCGGAGTGATTTTCGTCTTTTTTTCAAATCCTCAAAAATGATGCAAAACGGCATGCTATAGTATTCAGTTCGAGACCATGGGCTATAGCCCATCGTCTCGGAGTGATTTTCGTCTTTTTTTCAAATCCTCAAAAATGATGAAAAACGGCATGCTATAGTATGCCGTCCGATATGGGCTATAGCCCATGGTCATAAATGATGAAAAACGAGGATTTGAAAAAAAGACGAAAATGACTCCGAGACGATGGGCTATAGCCCATGGTCTCGGAGTGATTTTCGTCTTTTTTTCAAATCCTCAAAAATGATGCAAAACGTCATGCTATAGTATGCCGTTCGAGACCATGGGCTATAGCCCATCGTCTCGGAGTGATTTTCGTCTTTTTTTCAAATCCTCAAAAATGATGAAAAACGTCATGCTATAGTATGCCGTCCGATATGGGCTTCAGCCCATGGTCATAAATGATGAAAAACGAGGATTTGAAAAAAAGACGAAAATGACTCCGAGACGATGGGCTATAGCCCATGGTCTCGGAGTCATTTTCGTCTTTTTTTCAAATCCTCAAAAATGATGCAAAACGTCATGCTATAGTATGCCGTTCGAGACCATGGGCTATAGCCCATCGTCTCGGAGTGATTTGTCTTTTTTTCAAATCCTCAAAAATTATGCAAAACGGCATGCTATAGTATGCCGTCCGATATGGGCTATAGCCCATGGTCATAAATGATGAAAAACGAGGATTTGAAAAAAAGACGAAAATGACTCTGAGACGATGGGCTATAGCCCATCGTCTCGGAGTGATTTTCGTCTTTTTTTCAAATCCTCAAAAATGATGCAAAACGGCATGCTATAGTATTCCGTTCGAGACCATGGGCTATAGCCCATCGTCTCGGAGTGATTTTCGTCTTTTTTCAAATCCTCAAAAATGATGAAAAACGGCATGCTATAGTATGCCGTCCGATATGGGCTATAGCCCATGGTCATAAATGATGAAAAACGAGGATTTGAAAAAAAGACGAAAATTACTCCGAGACGATGGACTATAGCCCATGGTCTCGGAGTGATTTTCGTCTTTTTTTCAAATCCTCAAAAATGATGCAAAACGTCATGCTATAGTATGCCGTTCGAGACCATGGGCTATAGCCCATCGTCTCGGAGTGATTTTCGTCTTTTTTTCAAATCCTCAAAAATGATGCAAAACGGCATGCTATAGTATTCCGTTCGAGACCATGGGCTATAGCCCATCGTCTCGGAGTGATTTTCGTCTTTTTTTCAAATCCTCAAAAATTATGCAAAACGGCATGCTATAGTATTCAGTTCGAGACCATGGGCTATAGCCCATCGTCTCGGAGTGATTTTCGTCTTTTTTTCAAATCCTCAAAAATGATGAAAAACGGCATGCTATAGTATGCCGTCCGATATGGGCTATAGCCCATGGTCATAAATGATGAAAAACGAGGATTTGAAAAAAAGACGAAAATGACTCCGAGACGATGGGCTATAGCCCATGGTCTCGGAGTGATTTTCGTCTTTTTTTCAAATCCTCAAAAATGATGCAAAACGTCATGCTATAGTATGCCGTTCGAGACCATGGGCTATAGCCCATCGTCTCGGAGTGATTTTCGTCTTTTTTTCAAATCCTCAAAAATGATGAAAAACGTCATGCTATAGTATGCCGTCCGATATGGGCTTCAGCCCATGGTCATAAATGATGAAAAACGAGGATTTGAAAAAAAGACGAAAATGACTCCGAGACGATGGGCTATAGCCCATGGTCTCGGAGTCATTTTCGTCTTTTTTTCAAATCCTCAAAAATGATGCAAAACGTCATGCTATAGTATGCCGTTCGAGACCATGGGCTATAGCCCATCGTCTCGGAGTGATTTTCGTCTTTTTTTCAAATCCTCAAAAATTATGCAAAACGGCATGCTATAGTATGCCGTCCGATATGGGCTATAGCCCATGGTCATAAATGATGAAAAACGAGGATTTGAAAAAAAGACGAAAATGACTCCGAGACGATGGGCTATAGCCCATGGTCTCGGAGTGATTTTCGTCTTTTTTTCAAATCCTCAAAAATGATGCAAAACGGCATGCTATAGTATGCCGTTTGAGACCATGGGCTATAGCCCATCGTCTCGGAGTGATTTTCGTCTTTTTTTCAAATCCTCAAAAATGATGCAAAACGGCATGCTATAGTATTCCGTTCGAGACCATGGGCTATAGCCCATGGTCTCGGAGTGATTTTCGTCTTTTTTTCAAATCCTCAAAAATGATGAAAAACGGCATGCTATAGTATGCCGTCCGATATGGGCTATAGCCCATGGTCATAAATGATGAAAAACGAGGATTTGAAAAAAAGACGAAAATGACTCCGAGACGATGGGCTATAGCCCATGGTCTCGGAGTGATTTTCGTCTTTTTTTTAAATCCTCAAAAATGATGCAAAACGTCATGCTATAGTATGCCGTTCGAGACCATGGGCTATAGCCCATCGTCTCGGAGTGATTTTCGTCTTTTTTTCAAATCCTCAAAAATGATGAAAAACGGCATGCTATAGTATGCCGTCCGATATGGGCTATAGCCCATGGTCATAAATGATGAAAAACGAGGATTTGAAAAAAAGACGAAAATGACTCCGAGACGATGGGCTATAGCCCATGGTCTCGGAGTGATTTTCGTCTTTTTTCAAATCCTCAAAAATGATGCAAAACGTCATGCTATAGTATGCCGTTCGAGACCATGGGCTATAGCCCATGGTCTCGGAGTGATTTTCGTCTTTTTTTCAAATCCTCAAAAATGATGCAAAACGGCATGCTATAGTATGCCGTTCGAGACAATGGGCTATAGCCCATCGTCTCGGAGTGATTTTCGTCTTTTTTTCAAATCCTCAAAAATGATGCAAAACGGCATGCTATAGTATGCCGTTCGAGACCATGGGCTATAGCCCATCGTCTCGGAGTGATTTTCGTCTTTTTTTCAAATCCTCAAAAATGATGAAAAACGGCATGCTATAGTATGCCGTCCGATATGGGCTATAGCCCATGGTCATAAATGATGAAAAACGAGGATTTGAAAAAAAGACGAAAATGACTCCAAGACGATGGAGTCTCGGAGTGATTTTCGTCTTTTTTTCAAATCCTCAAAAATTATGAAAAACGCCATGCTATAGTATGCCGTCCGATATGGGCTATAGCCCATGGTCATAAATGATGAAAAACGAGGATTTGAAAAAAAGACGAAAATGACTCCGAGACGATGGACTATAGCCCATGGTCTCGGAGTGATTTTCGTCTTTTTTTCAAATCCTCAAAAATGATGCAAAACGGCATGCTATAGTATGCCGTTCGAGACCATGGGCTATAGCCCATCGTCTCGGAGTGATTTTCGTCTTTTTTTCAAATCCTCAAAAATGATGAAAAACGGCATGCTATAGTATGCCGTCCGATATGGGCTATAGCCCATCGTCTCGGAGTGATTTTCGTCTTTTTTTCAAATCCTCAAAAATGATGAAAAACGGCATGCTATAGTATGCCGTCCGATATGGGCTATAGCCCATGGTCATAAATGATGAAAAACGAGGATTTGAAAAAAAGACGAAAATTACTCCGAGACGATGGACTATAGCCCATGGTCTCGGAGTGATTTTCGTCTTTTTTTCAAATCCTCAAAAATGATGCAAAACGTCATGCTATAGTATGCCGTTCGAGACCATGGGCTATAGCCCATCGTCTCGGAGTGATTTTCGTCTTTTTTTCAAATCCTCAAAAATGATGCAAAACGGCATGCTATAGTATTCCGTTCGAGACCATGGGCTATAGCCCATCGTCTCGGAGTGATTTTCGTCTTTTTTTCAAATCCTCAAAAATTATGCAAAACGTCATGCTATAGTATGCCGTTCGAGACCATGGGCTATAGCCCATCGTCTCGGAGTGATTTTCGTCTTTTTTTCAAATCCTCAAAAATGATGCAAAACGGCATGCTATAGTATTCAGTTCGAGACCATGGGCTATAGCCCATCGTCTCGGAGTGATTTTCGTCTTTTTTTCAAATCCTCAAAAATGATGAAAAACGGCATGCTATAGTATGCCGTCCGATATGGGCTATAGCCCATGGTCATAAATGATGAAAAACGAGGATTTGAAAAAAAGACGAAAATGACTCCGAGACGATGGGCTATAGCCCATGGTCTCGGAGTGATTTTCGTCTTTTTTTCAAATCCTCAAAAATGATGCAAAACGTCATGCTATAGTATGCCGTTCGAGACCATGGGCTATAGCCCATCGTCTCGGAGTGATTTTCGTCTTTTTTTCAAATCCTCAAAAATGATGAAAAACGTCATGCTATAGTATGCCGTCCGATATGGGCTTCAGCCCATGGTCATAAATGATGAAAAACGAGGATTTGAAAAAAAGACGAAAATGACTCCGAGACGATGGGCTATAGCCCATGGTCTCGGAGTCATTTTCGTCTTTTTTTCAAATCCTCAAAAATGATGCAAAACGTCATGCTATAGTATGCCGTTCGAGACCATGGGCTATAGCCCATCGTCTCGGAGTGATTTGTCTTTTTTTCAAATCCTCAAAAATTATGCAAAACGGCATGCTATAGTATGCCGTCCGATATGGGCTATAGCCCATGGTCATAAATGATGAAAAACGAGGATTTGAAAAAAAGACGAAAATGACTCTGAGACGATGGGCTATAGCCCATCGTCTCGGAGTGATTTTCGTCTTTTTTTCAAATCCTCAAAAATGATGCAAAACGGCATGCTATAGTATTCCGTTCGAGACCATGGGCTATAGCCCATCGTCTCGGAGTGATTTTCGTCTTTTTTCAAATCCTCAAAAATGATGAAAAACGGCATGCTATAGTATGCCGTCCGATATGGGCTATAGCCCATGGTCATAAATGATGAAAAACGAGGATTTGAAAAAAAGACGAAAATCACTCCGAGACCATGGGCTAAAGCCCATGGTCTCGGAGTGATTTTCGTCTTTTTTTCAAATCCTCAAAAATGATGCAAAACGTCATGCTATAGTATGCCGTTCGAGACCATGGGCTATAGCCCATCGTCTCGGAGTGATTTTCGTCTTTTTTTCAAATCCTCAAAAATGATGAAAAACGGCATGCTATAGTATGCCGTCTGATATGGGCTATAGCCCATTGTCATAAATGATGAAAAACGAGGATGCTATACAAAACGGCATGCTATAGTATGCCGTTCGAGACCATGGGCTATAGCCCATCGTCTCGGAGTGATTTTTGTCTTTTTTTCAAATCCTCAAAAATGATGAAAAACGGCATGCTATAGTATGCCGTCCGATATGGGCTATATCCCATGGTCATAAATGATGAAAAACGAGGATTTGAAAAAAAGACGAAAATGACTCCGAGACGATGGACTATAGCCCATGGTCTCGGAGTGATTTTCGTCTTTTTTTCAAATCCTCAAAAATGATGAAAAACGGCATGCTATAGTATGCCGTCCGATATGGGCTATAGCCCATGGTCATAAATGATGAAAAACGAGGATTTGAAAAAAAGACGAAAATCACTCCGAGACGATGGGCTATAGCCCATGGTCTCGGAGTGATTTTCGTCTTTTTTTCAAATCCTCAAAAATGATGCAAAACGGCATGCTATAGTATGCCGTTCGAGACCATGGGCTATAGCCCATCGTCTCGGAGTGATTTTCGTCTTTTTTTCAAATCATCAAAAATGATGCAAAACGGCATGCTATAGTATTCCGTTCGAGACCATGGGCTATAGCCCATCGTCTCGGAGTGATTTTCGTCTTTTTTTCAAATCCTCAAAAATGATGAAAAACGGCATGCTATAGTATGCCGTTCGAGACCATGGGCTATAGCCCATCGTCTCGGAGTGATTTTTGTCTTTTTTTCAAATCCTCAAAAATGATGAAAAACGGCATGCTATAGTATGCCGTCCGATATGGGCTATAGCCCATGGTCATAAATGATGAAAAACGAGGATTTGAAAAAAAGACGAAAATCACTCCGAGACGATGGACTATAGCCCATGGTCTCGGAGTGATTTTCGTCTTTTTTTCAAATCCTCAAAAATGATGAAAAACGGCATGCTATAGTAGCCTATGCCGTCCGATATGGGCTATAGCCCATGGTCATAAATGATGAAAAACGAGGATTTGAAAAAAAGACGAAAATGACTCCGAGACGATGGGCTATAGCCCATGGTCTCGGAGTGATTTTCGTCTTTTTTTCAAATCCTCAAAAATGATGCAAAACGGCATGCTATAGTATGCCGTTCGAGACCATGGGCTATAGCCCATCGTCTCGGAGTGATTTTCGTCTTTTTTTCAAATCCTCAAAAATGATGCAAAACGGCATGCTATAGTATTCCGTTCGAGACCATGGGCTATAGCCCATGGTCTCGGAGTGATTTTCGTCTTTTTTTTAAATCCTCAAAAATGATGCAAAACGTCATGCTATAGTATGCCGTTCGAGACCATGGGCTATAGCCCATCGTCTCGGAGTGATTTTCGTCTTTTTTTCAAATCCTCAAAAATGATGAAAAACGTCATGCTATAGTATGCCGTCCGATATGGGCTTCAGCCCATGGTCATAAATGATGAAAAACGAGGATTTGAAAAAAAGACAAAAATGACTCCGAGACGATGGGCTATAGCCCATGGTCTCGGAGTGATTTTCGTCTTTTTTCAAATCCTCAAAAATGATGCAAAACGTCATGCTATAGTATGCCGTTCGAGACCATGGGCTATAGCCCATGGTCTCGGAGTGATTTTCGTCTTTTTTTCAAATCCTCAAAAATGATGCAAAACGGCATGCTATAGTATGCCGTTCGAGACAATGGGCTATAGCCCATCGTCTCGGAGTGATTTTCGTCTTTTTTTCAAATCCTCAAAAATGATGCAAAACGGCATGCTATAGTATGCCGTTCGAGACCATGGGCTATAGCCCATCGTCTCGGAGTGATTTTCGTCTTTTTTTCAAATCCTCAAAAATGATGAAAAACGGCATGCTATAGTATGCCGTCCGATATGGCCTATAGCCCATGGTCATAAATGATGAAAAACGAGGATTTGAAAAAAATACGAAAATGACTCTAAGACGATGGAGTCTCGGAGTGATTTTCGTCTTTTTTTCAAATCCTCAAATTATGAAAAACGGCATGCTATAGTATGCCGTCCGATATGGGCTATAGCCCATGGTCATAAATGATGAAAAACGAGGATTTGAAAAAAAGACGAAAATGACTCCGAGACGATGGACTATAGCCCATGGTCTCGGAGTGATTTTCGTCTTTTTTTCAAATCCTCAAAAATGATGCAAAACGGCATGCTATAGTATGCCGTTCGAGACCATGGGCTATAGCCCATCGTCTCGGAGTCATTTTCGTCTTTTTTTCAAATCCTCAAAAATGATGAAAAACGGCATGCTATAGTATGCCGTCCGATATGGGCTATAGCCCATGGTCATAAATGATGAAAAACGAGGATTTGAAAAAAGACGAAAATGACTCCGAGACGATGGACTATAGCCCATGGTCTCGGAGTGATTTTCGTCTTTTTTACAAATCCTCAAAAATGATGCAAAACGGCATGCTATAGTAAGCCGTCCGATATGGGCTATAGCCCATGGTCATAAATGATGAAAAACGAGGATTTGAAAAAAAGACGAAAATCACTCCGAGACGATGGGCTATATCCCATGGTCTCGGAGTGATTTTCGTCTTTTTTTCAAATCCTCAAAAATGATGCAAAACGGCATGCTATAGTATGCCGTTCGAGACCATGGGCTATAGCCCATCGTCTCGGAGTGATTTTCGTCTTTTTTTCAAATCCTCAAAAATGATGAAAAACGGCATGCTATAGTATGCCGTCCGATATGGGCTATAGCCCATGGTCATAAATGATGAAAAACGAGGATTTGAAAAAAAGACGAAAATGACTCCGAGACGATGGACTATAGCCCATGGTCTCGGAGTGATTTTCGTCTTTTTTTCAAATCCTCAAAAATGATGCAAAACGGCATGCTATAGTATGCCGTTCGAGACCATGGGCTATAGCCCATCGTCTCGGAGTGATTTTCGTCTTTTTTTCAAATCCTCAAAAATGATGCAAAACGGCATGCTATAGTATGCCGTCCGATATGGGCTATAGCCCATGGTCATAAATGATGAAAAACGAGGATTTGAAAAAAAGACGAAAATCACTCCGAGACGATGGGCTATAGCCCATGGTCTCGGAGTGATTTTCGTCTTTTTTTCAAATCCTCAAAAATGATGCAAAACGGCATGCTATAGTATGCCGTTCGAGACCATGGGCTATAGCCCATCGTCTCGGAGTGATTTTCGTCTTTTTTTCAAATCCTCAAAAATGATGAAAAACGGCATGCTATAGTATGCCGTCCGATATGGGCTATAGCCCATGGTCATAAATGATGAAAAACGAGGAATTGAAAAAAAGACGAAAATGACTCCGAGACGATGGACTATAGCCCATGGTCTCGGAGTGATTTTCGTCTTTTTTTCAAATCCTCAAAAATGATGAAAAACGGCATGCTATAGTATGCCGTCCGATATGGGCTATAGCCCATGGTCATAAATGATGAAAAACGAGGATTTGAAAAAAAGACGAAAATCACTCCGAGACGATGGGCTATAGCCCATGGTCTCGGAGTGATTTTCGTCTTTTTTTCAAATCCTCAAAAATGATGCAAAACGGCATGCTATAGTATGCCGTTCGAGACCATGGGCTATAGCCCATCGTCTCGGAGTGATTTTCGTCTTTTTTTCAAATCCTCAAAAATGATGAAAAACGGCATGCTATAGTATGCCGTCCGATATGGGCTATAGCCCATGGTCATAAATGATGAAAAACGAGGATTTGAAAAAAAGACGAAAATGACTCCGAGACGATGGACTATAGCCCATGGTCTCGGAGTGATTTTCGTCTTTTTTTCAAATCCTCAAAAATGATGCAAAACGGCATGCTATAGTATGCCGTTCGAGACCATGGGCTATAGCCCATCGTCTCGGAGTGATTTTCGTCTTTTTTTCAAATCCTCAAAAATGATGCAAAACGGCATGCTATAGTATGCCGTCCGATATGGGCTATAGCCCATGGTCATAAATGATGAAAAACGAGGATTTGAAAAAAAGACGAAAATCACTCCGAGACGATGGGCTATAGCCCATGGTCTCGGAGTGATTTTCGTCTTTTTTTCAAATCCTCAAAAATGATGCAAAACGGCATGCTATAGTATGCCGTTCGAGACCATGGGCTATAGCCCATCGTCTCGGAGTGATTTTCGTCTTTTTTTCAAATCCTCAAAAATGATGAAAAACGGCATGCTATAGTATGCCGTCCGATATGGGCTATAGCCCATGGTCATAAATGATGAAAAACGAGGAATTGAAAAAAAGACGAAAATGACTCCGAGACGATGGACTATAGCCCATGGTCTCGGAGTGATTTTCGTCTTTTTTTCAAATCCTCAAAAATGATGAAAAACGGCATGCTATAGTATGCCGTCCGATATGGGCTATAGCCCATGGTCATAAATGATGAAAAACGAGGATTTGAAAAAAAGACGAAAATGACTCCGAGAAGATGGGCTATAGCCCATGGTCTCGGAGTGATTTTCGTCTTTTTTTCAAATCCTCAAAAATGATGCAAAACGGCATGCTATAGTATGCCGTTCGAGACCATGGGCTATAGCCCATCGTCTCGGAGTGATTTTCGTCTTTTTTTCAAATCCTCAAAAATTATGAAAAACGGCATGCTATAGTATGCCGTCCGATATGGGCTATAGCCCATGGTCTTAAATGATGAAAAACGAGGATTTGAAAAAAAGACGAAAATGACTCCGAGACGATGGACTATAGCCCATGGTCTCGGAGTGATTTTCGTCTTTTTTTCAAATCCTCAAAAATGATGAAAAACGGCATGCTATAGTATGCCGTCCGATATGGGCTATAGCCCATGGTCATAAATGATGAAAAACGAGGATTTGAAAAAAAGACGAAAATGACTCAGAGACGATGGGCTATAGCCCATGGTCTCGAAGTGATTTTCGTCTTTTTTTCAAATCCTCAAAAATGATGCAAAACGTCATGCTATAGTATGCCGTTCGAGACCATGGGCTATAGCCCATCGTCTCGGAGTGATTTTCGTATCTTTTTTCAAATCCTCAAAAATGATGCAAAACGGCATGCTATAGTATTCCGTTCGAGACCATGGGCTATAGCCCATCGTCTCGGAGTGATTTTCGTCTTTTTTTCAAATCCTCAAAAATTATGCAAAACGTCATGCTATAGTATGCCGTTCGAGACCATGGGCTATAGCCCATCGTCTCGGAGTGATTTTCCTCTTTTTTTCAAATCCTCAAAAATGATGCAAAACGGCATGCTATAGTATTCCGTTCGAGACCATGGGCTATAGCCCATCGTCTCGGAGTGATTTTCGTCTTTTTTTCAAATCCTCAAAAATGATGAAAAACTGCATGCTATAGTTTGCCGTCCGATATGGGCTATAGCCCATGGTCATAAATGATGAAAAACGAGGAATTGAAAAAAAGACGAAAATGACTCCGAGACGATGGACTATAGCCCATGGTCTCGGAGTGATTTTCGTCTTTTTTTCAAATCCTCAAAAATGATGAAAAACGGCATGCTATAGTATGCCGTCCGATATGGGCTATAGCCCATGGTCATAAATGATGAAAAACGAGGATTTGAAAAAAAGACGAAAATGACTCCGAGAAGATGGGCTATAGCCCATGGTCTCGGAGTGATTTTCGTCTTTTTTTCAAATCCTCAAAAATGATGCAAAACGGCATGCTATAGTATGCCGTTCGAGACCATGGGCTATAGCCCATCGTCTCGGAGTGATTTTCGTCTTTTTTTCAAATCCTCAAAAATTATGAAAAACGGCATGCTATAGTATGCCGTCCGATATGGGCTATAGCCCATGGTCTTAAATGATGAAAAACGAGGATTTGAAAAAAAGACGAAAATGACTCCGAGACGATGGACTATAGCCCATGGTCTCGGAGTGATTTTCGTCTTTTTTTCAAATCCTCAAAAATGATGAAAAACGGCATGCTATAGTATGCCGTCCGATATGGGCTATAGCCCATGGTCATAAATGATGAAAAACGAGGATTTGAAAAAAAGACGAAAATGACTCAGAGACGATGGGCTATAGCCCATGGTCTCGAAGTGATTTTCGTCTTTTTTTCAAATCCTCAAAAATGATGCAAAACGTCATGCTATAGTATGCCGTTCGAGACCATGGGCTATAGCCCATCGTCTCGGAGTGATTTTCGTATCTTTTTTCAAATCCTCAAAAATGATGCAAAACGGCATGCTA
This sequence comes from Electrona antarctica, assembly GCF_951216825.1. Lineage (NCBI taxonomy): Eukaryota > Metazoa > Chordata > Actinopteri > Myctophiformes > Myctophidae > Electrona > Electrona antarctica. The sequence goes on along the minus strand of NC_136806.1, from coordinate 40,934,578 downwards.
TAGTATTCCGTTCGAGACCATGGGCTATAGCCCATCGTCTCGGAGTGATTTTCGTCTTTTTTTCAAATCCTCAAAAATTATGCAAAACGTCATGCTATAGTATGCCGTTCGAGACCATGGGCTATAGCCCATCGTCTCGGAGTGATTTTCCTCTTTTTTTCAAATCCTCAAAAATGATGCAAAACGGCATGCTATAGTATTCCGTTCGAGACCATGGGCTATAGCCCATCGTCTCGGAGTGATTTTCGTCTTTTTTTCAAATCCTCAAAAATGATGAAAAACTGCATGCTATAGTTTGCCGTCCGATATGGGCTATAGCCCATGGTCATAAATGATGAAAAACGAGGATTTGAAAAAAAGACGAAAATTACTCCGAGACGATGGGCTATAGCCCATGGTCTCGGAGTGATTTTCGTCTTTTTTTCAAATCCTCAAAAATGATGGAAAACGTCATGCTATAGTATGCCGTTCGAGACCATGGGCTATAGCCCATCGTCTCGGAGTGATTTTCGTCTTTTTTTCAAATCCTCAAAAATGATGAAAAACGGCATGCTATAGTATTCCGTTCGAGACAAATGGGCTATAGCCCATCGTCTCGGAGTGATTTTCGTCTTTTTTCAAATCCTCAAAAATGATGAAAAACGGCATGCTATAGTATGCCGTCCGATATGGGCTATAGCCCATGGTCATAAATGATGAAAAACGAGGATTTGAAAAAAAGACGAAAATGACTCCGAGACGATGGGCTATAGCCCATGGTCTCGGAGTGATTTTCGTCTTTTTTTCAAATCCTCAAAAATGATGCAAAACGGCATGCCGTTTATAGCCCATGGTCATAAATGATGAAAAACGAGGATTTGAAAAAAAGACGAAAATGACTCCGAGACGATGGGCTATAGCCCATGGTCTCGGAGTTATTTTCGTCATTTTTTCAAATCCTCAAAAATTATGCAAAACGTCATGCTATACTATGCCGTTCGAGACCATGGGCTATAGCCCATCGTCTCGGAGTGATTTTCGTCTTTTTTTCAAATCCTCAAAAATGATGAAAAACGGCATGCTATAGTATTCCGTTCGAGACCATGGGCTATAGCCCATCGTCTCGGAGTGATTTTCGTCTTTTTTCAAATCCTCAAAAATGATGAAAAACGGCATGCTATAGTATGCCGTCCGATATGGGCTATAGCCCATGGTCATAAATGATGAAAAACGAGGATTTGAAAAAAAGACGAAAATGACTCCGAGACGATGGGCTATAGCCCATGGTCTCGGAGTGATTTTCGTCTTTTTTTCAAATCCTCAAAAATGATGCAAAACGGCAAGCTATAGTATGCCGTCCGATATGGGCTATAGCCCATGGTCATAAATGATGAAAAACGAGGATTTGAAAAAAAGACGAAAATGACTCCGAGACGATGGACTATAGCCCATGGTCTCGGAGTGATTTTCGTCTTTTTTTCAAATCCTCAAAAATGATGCAAAACGGCATGCTATAGTATTCCGTTCGAGACCATGGGCTATAGCCCATCGTCTCGGAGTGATTTTCGTCTTTTTTTCAAATCCTCAAAAATGATGCAAAACGGCATGCTATAGTATTCCGTTCGAGACCATGGGCTATAGCCCATCGTCTCGGAGTGATTTTCGTCTTTTTTTCAAATCCTCAAAAATGATGAAAAACGGCATGCTATAGTATGCCGTCCGATATGGGCTATAGCCCATGGTCATAAATGATGAAAAACGAGGATTTGAAAAAAAGACGAAAATGACTCCGAGACGATGGACTATAGCCCATGGTCTCGGAGTGATTTTCGTCTTTTTTTCAAATCCTCAAAAATGATGCAAAACGGCATGCTATAGTATTCCGTTCGAGACCATGGGCTATAGCCCATCGTCTCGGAGTGATTTTCGTCTTTTTTTCAAATCCTCAAAAATGATGCAAAACGGCATGCTATAGTATTCCGTTCGAGACCATGGGCTATAGCCCATCGTCTCGGAGTGATTTTCGTCTTTTTTTCAAATCCTCAAAAATGATGAAAAACGGCATGCTATAGTATGCCGTCCGATATGGGCTATAGCCCATGGTCATAAATGATGAAAAACGAGGATTTGAAAAAAAGACGAAAATCACTCCGAGACGATGGACTATAGCCCATGGTCTCGGAGTGATTTTCGTCTTTTTTTCAAATCCTCAAAAATGATGAAAAACGGCATGCTATAGTATGCCGTCCGATATGGGCTATAGCCCATGGTCATAAATGATGAAAAACGAGGATTTGAAAAAAAGACGAAAATGACTCCGAGACGATGGGCTATAGCCCATGGTCTCGGAGTGATTTTCGTCTTTTTTTCAAATCCTCAAAAATGATGCAAAACGGCATGCTATAGTATGCCATTCGAGACAATGGGCTATAGCCCATGGTCATAAATGATGAAAAACGAGGATTTAAAAAAAAGACGAAAATGACTCCGAGACGATGGGCTATAGCCCATGGTCTCGGAGTGATTTTCGTCTTTTTTTCAAATCCTCAAAAATGATGCAAAACGGCATGCTATAGTATGCCGTCCGATATGGGCTATAGCCCATGGTCATAAATGATGAAAAACGAGGATTTGAAAAAAAGACGAAAATGACTCCGAGACGATGGACTATAGCCCATGGTCTCGGAGTGATTTTCGTCTTTTTTTCAAATCCTCAAAAATGATGCAAAACGGCATGCTATAGTATTCCGTTCGAGACCATGGGCTATAGCCCATCGTCTCGGAGTGATTTTCGTCTTTTTTTCAAATCCTCAAAAATGATGCAAAACGGCATGCTATAGTATTCCTCTCGAGGCCATGGGCTATAGCCCATCGTCTCGGAGTGATTTTCGTCTTTTTTTCAAATCCTCAAAAATGATGAAAAACGGCATGCTATAGTATGCCGTCCGATATGGGCTATAGCCCATGGTCATAAATGATGAAAAACGAGGATTTGAAAAAAAGACGAAAATCACTCCGAGACGATGGACTATAGCCCATGGTCTCGGAGTGATTTTCGTCTTTTTTTCAAATCCTCAAAAATGATGAAAAACGGCATGCTATAGTATGCCGTCCGATATGGGCTATAGCCCATGGTCATAAATGATGAAAAACGAGGATTTGAAAAAAAGACGAAAATGACTCCGAGACGATGGGCTATAGCCCATGGTCTCGGAGTGATTTTCGTCTTTTTTTCAAATCCTCAAAAATGATGCAAAACGGCATGCTATAGTATGCCATTCGAGACAATGGGCTATAGCCCATGGTCATAAATGATGAAAAACGAGGATTTGAAAAAAAGACGAAAATGACTCCGAGACGATGGGCTATAGCCCATGGTCTCGGAGTGATTTTCGTCTTTTTTTCAAATCCTCAAAAATGATGCAAAACGGCATGCTATAGTATGCCGTCCGATATGGGCTATAGCCCATGGTCATAAATGATGAAAAACGAGGATTTGAAAAAAAGACGAAAATGACTCCGAGACGATGGACTATAGCCCATGGTCTCGGAGTGATTTTCGTCTTTTTTTCAAATCCTCAAAAATGATGCAAAACGGCATGCTATAGTATTCCGTTCGAGACCATGGGCTATAGCCCATCGTCTCGGAGTGATTTTCGTCTTTTTTTCAAATCCTCAAAAATGATGCAAAACGGCATGCTATAGTATTCCGTTCGAGACCATGGGCTATAGCCCATCGTCTCGGAGTGATTTTCGTCTTTTTTTCAAATCCTCAAAAATGATGAAAAACGGCATGCTATAGTATGCCGTCCGATATGGGCTATAGCCCATGGTCATAAATGATGAAAAACGAGGATTTGAAAAAAAGACGAAAATCACTCCGAGACGATGGACTATAGCCCATGGTCTCGGAGTGATTTTCGTCTTTTTTTCAAATCCTCAAAAATGATGAAAAACGGCATGCTATAGTATGCCGTCCGATATGGGCTATAGCCCATGGTCATAAATGATGAAAAACGAGGATTTGAAAAAAAGACGAAAATGACTCCGAGACGATGGGCTATAATAGCCCATGGTCATAAATGATGAAAAACGAGGATTTAAAAAAAAGACGAAAATGACTCCGAGACGATGGGCTATAGCCCATGGTCTCGGAGTGATTTTCGTCTTTTTTTCAAATCCTCAAAAATGATGCAAAACGGCATGCTATAGTATGCCGTCCGATATGGGCTATAGCCCATGGTCATAAATGATGAAAAACGAGGATTTGAAAAAAAGACGAAAATGACTCCGAGACGATGGACTATAGCCCATGGTCTCGGAGTGATTTTCGTCTTTTTTTCAAATCCTCAAAAATGATGCAAAACGGCATGCTATAGTATTCCGTTCGAGACCATGGGCTATAGCCCATCGTCTCGGAGTGATTTTCGTCTTTTTTTCAAATCCTCAAAAATGATGCAAAACGGCATGCTATAGTATTCCTCTCGAGGCCATGGGCTATAGCCCATCGTCTCGGAGTGATTTTCGTCTTTTTTTCAAATCCTCAAAAATGATGAAAAACGGCATGCTATAGTATGCCGTCCGATATGGGCTATAGCCCATGGTCATAAATGATGAAAAACGAGGATTTGAAAAAAAGACGAAAATCACTCCGAGACGATGGACTATAGCCCATGGTCTCGGAGTGATTTTCGTCTTTTTTTCAAATCCTCAAAAATGATGAAAAACGGCATGCTATAGTATGCCGTCCGATATGGGCTATAGCCCATGGTCATAAATGATGAAAAACGAGGATTTGAAAAAAAGACGAAAATGACTCCGAGACGATGGGCTATAGCCCATGGTCTCGGAGTGATTTTCGTCTTTTTTTCAAATCCTCAAAAATGATGCAAAACGGCATGCTATAGTATGCCATTCGAGACAATGGGCTATAGCCCATGGTCATAAATGATGAAAAACGAGGATTTGAAAAAAAGACGAAAATGACTCCGAGACGATGGGCTATAGCCCATGGTCTCGGAGTGATTTTCGTCTTTTTTTCAAATCCTCAAAAATGATGCAAAACGGCATGCTATAGTATGCCGTCCGATATGGGCTATAGCCCATGGTCATAAATGATGAAAAACGAGGATTTGAAAAAAAGACGAAAATGACTCCGAGACGATGGACTATAGCCCATGGTCTCGGAGTGATTTTCGTCTTTTTTTCAAATCCTCAAAAATGATGCAAAACGGCATGCTATAGTATTCCGTTCGAGACCATGGGCTATAGCCCATCGTCTCGGAGTGATTTTCGTCTTTTTTTCAAATCCTCAAAAATGATGCAAAACGGCATGCTATAGTATTCCTCTCGAGGCCATGGGCTATAGCCCATCGTCTCGGAGTGATTTTCGTCTTTTTTTCAAATCCTCAAAAATGATGAAAAACGTTATGCTATAGTATGCCGTCCGATATGGGCTATAGCCCATGGTCATAAATGATGAAAAACGAGGATTTGAAAAAAAGACGAAAATCACTCCGAGACGATGGACTATAGCCCATGGTCTCGGAGTGATTTTCGTCTTTTTTTCAAATCCTCAAAAATGATGAAAAACGGCATGCTATAGTATGCCGTCCGATATGGGCTATAGCCCATGGTCATAAATGATGAAAAACGAGGATTTGAAAAAAAGACGAAAATGACTCCGAGACGATGGGCTATAGCCCATGGTCTCGGAGTGATTTTCGTCTTTTTTTCAAATCCTCAAAAATGATGCAAAACGGCATGCTATAGTATGCCATTCGAGACAATGGGCTATAGCCCATGGTCATAAATGATGAAAAACGAGGATTTGAAAAAAAGACGAAAATGACTCCGAGACGATGGGCTATAGCCCATGGTCTCGGAGTGATTTTCGTCTTTTTTTCAAATCCTCAAAAATGATGCAAAACGGCATGCTATAGTATGCCGTCCGATATGGGCTATAGCCCATGGTCATAAATGATGAAAAACGAGGATTTGAAAAAAAGACGAAAATGACTCCGAGACGATGGACTATAGCCCATGGTCTCGGAGTGATTTTCGTCTTTTTTTCAAATCCTCAAAAATGATGCAAAACGGCATGCTATAGTATTCCGTTCGAGACCATGGGCTATAGCCCATCGTCTCGGAGTGATTTTCGTCTTTTTTTCAAATCCTCAAAAATGATGCAAAACGGCATGCTATAGTATTCCGTTCGAGACCATGGGCTATAGCCCATCGTCTCGGAGTGATTTTCGTCTTTTTTTCAAATCCTCAAAAATGATGAAAAACGGCATGCTATAGTATGCCGTCCGATATGGGCTATAGCCCATGGTCATAAATGATGAAAAACGAGGATTTGAAAAAAAGACGAAAATGACTCAGAGACGATGGGCTATAGCCCATGGTCTCGAAGTGATTTTCGTCTTTTTTTCAAATCCTCAAAAATGATGAAAAACGGCATGCTATAGTATGCCGTCCGATATGGGCTATAGCCCATGGTCATAAATGATGAAAAACGAGGATTTGAAAAAAAGACGAAAATGACTCCGAGACGATGGGCTATAGCCCATGGTCTCGGAGTGATTTTCGTCTTTTTTTCAAATCCTCAAAAATGATGCAAAACGGCATGCTATAGTATGCCATTCGAGACAATGGGCTATAGCCCATGGTCATAAATGATGAAAAACGAGGATTTAAAAAAAAGACGAAAATGACTCCGAGACGATGGGCTATAGCCCATGGTCTCGGAGTGATTTTCGTCTTTTTTTCAAATCCTCAAAAATGATGCAAAACGGCATGCTATAGTATGCCGTCCGATATGGGCTATAGCCCATGGTCATAAATGATGAAAAACGAGGATTTGAAAAAAAGACGAAAATGACTCCGAGACGATGGACTATAGCCCATGGTCTCGGAGTGATTTTCGTCTTTTTTTCAAATCCTCAAAAATGATGCAAAACGGCATGCTATAGTATTCCGTTCGAGACCATGGGCTATAGCCCATCGTCTCGGAGTGATTTTCGTCTTTTTTTCAAATCCTCAAAAATGATGCAAAACGGCATGCTATAGTATTCCGTTCGAGACCATGGGCTATAGCCCATCGTCTCGGAGTGATTTTCGTCTTTTTTTCAAATCCTCAAAAATGATGAAAAACGGCATGCTATAGTATGCCGTCCGATATGGGCTATAGCCCATGGTCATAAATGATGAAAAACGAGGATTTGAAAAAAAGACGAAAATCACTCCGAGACGATGGACTATAGCCCATGGTCTCGGAGTGATTTTCGTCTTTTTTTCAAATCCTCAAAAATGATGAAAAACGGCATGCTATAGTATGCCGTCCGATATGGGCTATAGCCCATGGTCATAAATGATGAAAAACGAGGATTTGAAAAAAAGACGAAAATGACTCCGAGACGATGGGCTATAGCCCATGGTCTCGGAGTGATTTTCGTCTTTTTTTCAAATCCTCAAAAATGATGCAAAACGTCATGCTATAGTATGCCGTTCGAGACCATGGGCTATAGCCCATCGTCTCGGAGTGATTTTCGTCTTTTTTTCAAATCCTCAAAAATGATGAAAAACGGCATGCTATAGTATGCCGTCCGATATGGGCTATAGCCCATGGTCATAAATGATGAAAAACGAGGATTTGAAAAAAAGTCGAAAATGACTCCGAGACGATGGGCTATAGCCCATGGTCTCGGAGTTATTTTCGTCATTTTTTCAAATCCTCAAAAATTATGCAAAACGTCATGCTATACTATGCCGTTCGAGACCATGGGCTATAGCCCATCGTCTCGGAGTGATTTTCGTCTTTTTTTCAAATCCTCAAAAATGATGAAAAACGGCATGCTATAGTATGCCGTCCGATATGGGCTATAGCCCATGGTCATAAATGATGAAAAACGAGGATTTGAAAAAAAGACGAAAATGACTCCGAGACGATGGGCTATAGCCCATGGTCTCGGAGTGATTTTCGTCTTTTTTTCAAATCCTCAAAAATGATGCAAAACGGCATGCTATAGTATGCCGTCCGATATGGGCTATAGCCCATGGTCATAAATGATGAAAAACGAGGATTTGAAAAAAAGACGAAAATGACTCCGAGACGATGGACTATAGCCCATGGTCTCGGAGTGATTTTCGTCTTTTTTTCAAATCCTCAAAAATGATGCAAAACGGCATGCTATAGTATTCCGTTCGAGACCATGGGCTATAGCCCATCGTCTCGGAGTGATTTTCGTCTTTTTTTCAAATCCTCAAAAATGATGCAAAACGGCATGCTATAGTATTCCGTTCGAGACCATGGGCTATAGCCCATCGTCTCGGAGTGATTTTCGTCTTTTTTTCAAATCCTCAAAAATGATGCAAAACGGCATGCTATAGTATGCCGTCCGATATGGGCTATAGCCCATGGTCATAAATGATGAAAAACGAGGATTTGAAAAAACGACGAAAATGACTCAGACGTATGGACTATAGCCCATGGTCTCGGAGTGATTTTCGTCTTTTTTTCAAATCCTCAAAAATGATGCAAAACGGCATGCTATAGTATTCCGTTCGAGACCATGGGCTATAGCCCATCGTCTCGGAGTGATTTTCGTCTTTTTTTCAAATCCTCAAAAATGATGCAAAACGGCATGCTATAGTATTCCGTTCAAGACGATGGGCTATAGCCCATGGTCTCGGAGTGATTTTCGTCTTTTTTTCAAATCCTCAAAAATGATGCAAAACGGCATGCTATAGTATGCCGTCCGATATGGGCTATAGCCCATGGTCATAAATGATGAAAAACGAGGATTTGAAAAAAAGACGAAAATGACTCCGAGACGATGGACTATAGCCCATGGTCTCGGAGTGATTTTCGTCTTTTTTTCAAATCCTCAAAAATGATGCAAAACGGCATGCTATAGTATTCCGTTCGAGACCATGGGCTATAGCCCATCGTCTCGGAGTGATTTTCGTCTTTTTTTCAAATCCTCAAAAATGATGCAAAACGGCATGCTATAGTATTCCGTTCGAGACCATGGGCTATAGCCCATCGTCTCGGAGTGATTTTCGTCTTTTTTTCAAATCCTCAAAAATGATGCAAAACGGCATGCTATAGTATGCCGTCCGATATGGGCTATAGCCCATGGTCATAAATGATGAAAAACGAGGATTTGAAAAAAAGACGAAAATGACTCCGAGACGATGGACTATAGCCCATGGTCTCGGAGTGATTTTCGTCTTTTTTTCAAATCCTCAAAAATGATGCAAAACGGCATGCTATAGTATTCCGTTCGAGACCATGGGCTATAGCCCATCGTCTCGGAGTGATTTTCGTCTTTTTTTCAAATCCTCAAAAATGATGCAAAACGGCATGCTATAGTATTCCTCTCGAGGCCATGGGCTATAGCCCATCGTCTCGGAGTGATTTTCGTCTTTTTTTCAAATCCTCAAAAATGATGAAAAACGGCATGCTATAGTATGCCGTCCGATATGGGCTATAGCCCATGGTCATAAATGATGAAAAACGAGGATTTGAAAAAAAGACGAAAATCACTCCGAGACGATGGACTATAGCCCATGGTCTCGGAGTGATTTTCGTCTTTTTTTCAAATCCTCAAAAATGATGAAAAACGGCATGCTATAGTATGCCGTCCGATATGGGCTATAGCCCATGGTCATAAATGATGAAAAACGAGGATTTGAAAAAAAGACGAAAATTACTCCGAGACGATGGGCTATAGCCCATGGTCTCGGAGTGATTTTCGTCTTTTTTTCAAATCCTCAAAAATGATGCAAAACGGCATGCTATAGTATGCCATTCGAGACAATGGGCTATAGCCCATGGTCATAAATGATGAAAAACGAGGATTTAAAAAAAAGACGAAAATGACTCCGAGACGATGGGCTATAGCCCATGGTCTCGGAGTGATTTTCGTCTTTTTTTCAAATCCTCAAAAATGATGCAAAACGGCATGCTATAGTATGCCGTCCGATATGGGCTATAGCCCATGGTCATAAATGATGAAAAACGAGGATTTGAAAAAAAGACGAAAATGACTCCGAGACGATGGACTATAGCCCATGGTCTCGGAGTGATTTTCGTCTTTTTTTCAAATCCTCAAAAATGATGCAAAACGGCATGCTATAGTATTCCGTTCGAGACCATGGGCTATAGCCCATCGTCTCGGAGTGATTTTCGTCTTTTTTTCAAATCCTCAAAAATGATGCAAAACGGCATGCTATAGTATTCCGTTCGAGACCATGGGCTATAGCCCATCGTCTCGGAGTGATTTTCGTCTTTTTTTCAAATCCTCAAAAATGATGAAAAACGGCATGCTATAGTATGCCGTCCGATATGGGCTATAGCCCATGGTCATAAATGATGAAAAACGAGGATTTGAAAAAAAGACGAAAATCACTCCGAGACGATGGACTATAGCCCATGGTCTCGGAGTGATTTTCGTCTTTTTTTCAAATCCTCAAAAATGATGAAAAACGGCATGCTATAGTATGCCGTCCGATATGGGCTATAGCCCATGGTCATAAATGATGAAAAACGAGGATTTGAAAAAAAGACGAAAATCACTCCGAGACGATGGGCTATAGCCCATGGTCTCGGAGTGATTTTCGTCTTTTTTTCAAATCCTCAAAAATGATGCAAAACGTCATGCTATAGTATGCCGTTCGAGACCATGGGCTATAGCCCATCGTCTCGAAGTGATTTTCGTCTTTTTTTCAAATCCTCAAAAATGATGAAAAACGGCATGCTATAGTATGCCGTCCGATATGGGCTATAGCCCATGGTCATAAATGATGAAAAACGAGGATTTGAAAAAAAACCGAAAATGGCTCCGAGACGATGGGCTATAGCCCATGGTCTCGGAGTGATTTTCGTCTTTTTTTCAAATCCTCAAAAATAATGCAAAACGGCATGCTATAGTAAGCCGTTCGAGACCATGTGTTATAGCCCATCGTCTCGGAGTTATTTTCGTCTTTTTTTCAAATCCTCAAAAATGATGCAAAACGGAATGCTATAGTATGCCGTCCGATATGGGCTATAGCCCATGGTCATAAATGATGAAAAACGAGGATTTGAAAAAAAGACGAAAATGACTCCGAGACGATGGGCTATAGCCCATGGTCTCGGAGTGATTTTCGTCTTTTTTTCAAATCCTCAAAAATGATGCAAAACGGCATGCTATAGTATGCCATTCGAGACAATGGGCTATAGCCCATGGTCATAAATGATGAAAAACGAGGATTTGAAAAAAAGACGAAAATGACTCCGAGACGATGGGCTATAGCCCATGGTCTCGGAGTGATTTTCGTCTTTTTTTCAAATCCTCAAAAATGATGCAAAACGGCATGCTATAGTATGCCGTCCGATATGGGCTATAGCCCATGGTCATAAATGATGAAAAACGAGGATTTGAAAAAAAGACGAAAATGACTCCGAGACGATGGACTATAGCCCATGGTCTCGGAGTGATTTTCGTCTTTTTTTCAAATCCTCAAAAATGATGCAAAACGGCATGCTATAGTATTCCGTTCGAGACCATGGGCTATAGCCCATCGTCTCGGAGTGATTTTCGTCTTTTTTTCAAATCCTCAAAAATGATGCAAAACGGCATGCTATAGTATTCCGTTCGAGACCATGGGCTATAGCCCATCGTCTCGGAGTGATTTTCGTCTTTTTTTCAAATCCTCAAAAATGATGAAAAACGGCATGCTATAGTATGCCGTCCGATATGGGCTATAGCCCATGGTCATAAATGATGAAAAACGAGGATTTGAAAAAAAGACGAAAATCACTCCGAGACGATGGACTATAGCCCATGGTCTCGGAGTGATTTTCGTCTTTTTTTCAAATCCTCAAAAATGATGAAAAACGGCATGCTATAGTATGCCGTCCGATATGGGCTATAGCCCATGGTCATAAATGATGAAAAACGAGGATTTGAAAAAAAGACGAAAATGACTCCGAGACGATGGGCTATAGCCCATGGTCTCGGAGTGATTTTCGTCTTTTTTTCAAATCCTCAAAAATGATGCAAAATGGCATGCTATAGTATGCCGTTCGAGACCATGGGCTATAGCCCATCGTCTCGGAGTGATTTTCGTCTTTTTTTCAAATCCTCAAAAATTATGCAAAACGGCATGCTATAGTATGCCATTCGAGACAATGGGCTATAGCCCATCGTCAAAAAGGATGAAAAACGAGGATTTGAAAAAAAGACGAAAATGACTCCGAGACGATGGACTATAGCCCATGGTCTCGAACGGCATACTATAGCATGCCATTTTGCATCATTTTTGAGGATTTGAAAAAAAGAGGAGAATCACTCCGAGACCATGGGCTATAGTCCATGGTCTCGGGGTGATTTTCGTCTTTTTTTCAAATCCTCAAAAATGATGAAAAATGGCATGCTATAGTATGCCGTTCGTTTTTCATCAAAAAGGATGAAAAACGAGGATTTGAAAAAAAGATGAAAATCACTCCGAGACCATGGGCTATAGTCCATGGTCTCGGGGTGATTTTCGTATTTTTTTCAAATCCACAAAAATAAAGAAAAACGGAAACGGCATGCTATAGTATGCCGTCCGAGACCATGGGCTATAGCCCATGGTCAAAAAGGATGAAAAACGAGGATTTGAAAAAAAGATGAAAATCACTCCGAGACCATGGGCTATAGTCCATGGTCTCGGGGTTATTTTCGTCTTTTTTTCAAATCCTCAAAAATGATGAAAAATGGAAATGGCATGCTATAGTATGCCGTCCGAGACCATGTGCTATAGCCCATGGTCAAAAAGGATGAAAAACGAGGATTTGAAAAAAAGAGGAGAATCACTTCGAGACCATGGGCTATAGTCCATGGTCTCGGGGTGATTTTCGTCTTTTTTTCAAATCCTCAAAAATGATGAAAAATGGAAATGGCATGCTATAGTATGCCGTCCGATATGGGCTATAGCCCATGGTCATAAATGATGAAAAACGAGGATTTGAAAAAAAGACGAAAATCACTCCGAGACGATGGACTATAGCCCATGGTCTCGGAGTGATTTTCGTCTTTTTTTCAAATCCTCAAAAATGATGCAAAACGGCATGCTATAGTATTCCGTTCGAGACCATGGGCTATAGCCCATCGTCTCGGAGTGATTTTCGTCTTTTTTTCAAATCCTCAAAAATGATGCAAAACGGCATGCTATAGTATTCCGTTCGAGACCATGGGCTATAGCCCATCGTCTCGGAGTGATTTTCGTCTTTTTTTCAAATCCTCAAAAATGATGAAAAACGGCATGCTATAGTATGCCGTCCGATATGGGCTATAGCCCATGGTCATAAATGATGAAAAACGAGGATTTGAAAAAAAGACGAAAATCACTCCGAGACGATGGACTATAGCCCATGGTCTCGGAGTGATTTTCGTCTTTTTTTCAAATCCTCAAAAATGATGAAAAACGGCATGCTATAGTATGCCGTCCGATATGGGCTATAGCCCATGGTCATAAATGATGAAAAACGAGGATTTGAAAAAAAGACGAAAATCACTCCGAGACGATGGGCTATAGCCCATGGTCTCGGAGTGATTTTCGTCTTTTTTTCAAATCCTCAAAAATGATGCAAAACGTCATGCTATAGTATGCCGTTCGAGACCATGGGCTATAGCCCATCGTCTCGAAGTGATTTTCGTCTTTTTTTCAAATCCTCAAAAATGATGAAAAACGGCATGCTATAGTATGCCGTCCGATATGGGCTATAGCCCATGGTCATAAATGATGAAAAACGAGGATTTGAAAAAAAACCGAAAATGGCTCCGAGACGATGGGCTATAGCCCATGGTCTCGGAGTGATTTTCGTCTTTTTTTCAAATCCTCAAAAATAATGCAAAACGGCATGCTATAGTAAGCCGTTCGAGACCATGTGTTATAGCCCATCGTCTCGGAGTTATTTTCGTCTTTTTTTCAAATCCTCAAAAATGATGCAAAACGGAATGCTATAGTATGCCGTCCGATATGGGCTATAGCCCATGGTCATAAATGATGAAAAACGAGGATTTGAAAAAAAGACGAAAATGACTCCGAGACGATGGGCTATAGCCCATGGTCTCGGAGTGATTTTCGTCTTTTTTTCAAATCCTCAAAAATGATGCAAAACGGCATGCTATAGTATGCCATTCGAGACAATGGGCTATAGCCCATGGTCATAAATGATGAAAAACGAGGATTTGAAAAAAAGACGAAAATGACTCCGAGACGATGGGCTATAGCCCATGGTCTCGGAGTGATTTTCGTCTTTTTTTCAAATCCTCAAAAATGATGCAAAACGGCATGCTATAGTATGCCGTCCGATATGGGCTATAGCCCATGGTCATAAATGATGAAAAACGAGGATTTGAAAAAAAGACGAAAATGACTCCGAGACGATGGACTATAGCCCATGGTCTCGGAGTGATTTTCGTCTTTTTTTCAAATCCTCAAAAATGATGCAAAACGGCATGCTATAGTATTCCGTTCGAGACCATGGGCTATAGCCCATCGTCTCGGAGTGATTTTCGTCTTTTTTTCAAATCCTCAAAAATGATGCAAAACGGCATGCTATAGTATTCCGTTCGAGACCATGGGCTATAGCCCATCGTCTCGGAGTGATTTTCGTCTTTTTTTCAAATCCTCAAAAATGATGAAAAACGGCATGCTATAGTATGCCGTCCGATATGGGCTATAGCCCATGGTCATAAATGATGAAAAACGAGGATTTGAAAAAAAGACGAAAATCACTCCGAGACGATGGACTATAGCCCATGGTCTCGGAGTGATTTTCGTCTTTTTTTCAAATCCTCAAAAATGATGAAAAACGGCATGCTATAGTATGCCGTCCGATATGGGCTATAGCCCATGGTCATAAATGATGAAAAACGAGGATTTGAAAAAAAGACGAAAATGACTCCGAGACGATGGGCTATAGCCCATGGTCTCGGAGTGATTTTCGTCTTTTTTTCAAATCCTCAAAAATGATGCAAAATGGCATGCTATAGTATGCCGTTCGAGACCATGGGCTATAGCCCATCGTCTCGGAGTGATTTTCGTCTTTTTTTCAAATCCTCAAAAATTATGCAAAACGGCATGCTATAGTATGCCATTCGAGACAATGGGCTATAGCCCATCGTCAAAAAGGATGAAAAACGAGGATTTGAAAAAAAGACGAAAATGACTCCGAGACGATGGACTATAGCCCATGGTCTCGAACGGCATACTATAGCATGCCATTTTGCATCATTTTTGAGGATTTGAAAAAAAGAGGAGAATCACTCCGAGACCATGGGCTATAGTCCATGGTCTCGGGGTGATTTTCGTCTTTTTTTCAAATCCTCAAAAATGATGAAAAATGGCATGCTATAGTATGCCGTTCGTTTTTCATCAAAAAGGATGAAAAACGAGGATTTGAAAAAAAGATGAAAATCACTCCGAGACCATGGGCTATAGTCCATGGTCTCGGGGTGATTTTCGTATTTTTTTCAAATCCACAAAAATAAAGAAAAACGGAAACGGCATGCTATAGT
This sequence comes from Electrona antarctica, assembly GCF_951216825.1. NCBI lineage: Eukaryota > Metazoa > Chordata > Actinopteri > Myctophiformes > Myctophidae > Electrona > Electrona antarctica. The sequence continues at coordinate 40,919,045 of NC_136806.1, read as the reverse complement.
ATGCCGTCCGAGACCATGGGCTATAGCCCATGGTCAAAAAGGATGAAAAACGAGGATTTGAAAAAAAGATGAAAATCACTCCGAGACCATGGGCTATAGTCCATGGTCTCGGGGTTATTTTCGTCTTTTTTTCAAATCCTCAAAAATGATGAAAAATGGAAATGGCATGCTATAGTATGCCGTCCGAGACCATGTGCTATAGCCCATGGTCAAAAAGGATGAAAAACGAGGATTTGAAAAAAAGAGGAGAATCACTTCGAGACCATGGGCTATAGTCCATGGTCTCGGGGTGATTTTCGTCTTTTTTTCAAATCCTCAAAAATGATGAAAAATGGAAATGGCATGCTATAGTATGCCGTCCGATATGGGCTATAGCCCATGGTCATAAATGATGAAAAACGAGGATTTGAAAAAAAGACGAAAATCACTCCGAGACGATGGACTATAGCCCATGGTCTCGGAGTGATTTTCGTCTTTTTTTCAAATCCTCAAAAATGATGCAAAACGGCATGCTATAGTATTCCGTTCGAGACCATGGGCTATAGCCCATCGTCTCGGAGTGATTTTCGTCTTTTTTTCAAATCCTCAAAAATGATGCAAAACGGCATGCTATAGTATTCCGTTCGAGACCATGGGCTATAGCCCATCGTCTCGGAGTGATTTTCGTCTTTTTTTCAAATCCTCAAAAATGATGAAAAACGGCATGCTATAGTATGCCGTCCGATATGGGCTATAGCCCATGGTCATAAATGATGAAAAACGAGGATTTGAAAAAAAGACGAAAATCACTCCGAGACGATGGACTATAGCCCATGGTCTCGGAGTGATTTTCGTCTTTTTTTCAAATCCTCAAAAATGATGAAAAACGGCATGCTATAGTATGCCGTCCGATATGGGCTATAGCCCATGGTCATAAATGATGAAAAACGAGGATTTGAAAAAAAGACGAAAATCACTCCGAGACGATGGGCTATAGCCCATGGTCTCGGAGTGATTTTCGTCTTTTTTTCAAATCCTCAAAAATGATGCAAAACGTCATGCTATAGTATGCCGTTCGAGACCATGGGCTATAGCCCATCGTCTCGAAGTGATTTTCGTCTTTTTTTCAAATCCTCAAAAATGATGAAAAACGGCATGCTATAGTATGCCGTCCGATATGGGCTATAGCCCATGGTCATAAATGATGAAAAACGAGGATTTGAAAAAAAACCGAAAATGGCTCCGAGACGATGGGCTATAGCCCATGGTCTCGGAGTGATTTTCGTCTTTTTTTCAAATCCTCAAAAATAATGCAAAACGGCATGCTATAGTAAGCCGTTCGAGACCATGTGTTATAGCCCATCGTCTCGGAGTTATTTTCGTCTTTTTTTCAAATCCTCAAAAATGATGCAAAACGGAATGCTATAGTATGCCGTCCGATATGGGCTATAGCCCATGGTCATAAATGATGAAAAACGAGGATTTGAAAAAAAGACGAAAATGACTCCGAGACGATGGGCTATAGCCCATGGTCTCGGAGTGATTTTCGTCTTTTTTTCAAATCCTCAAAAATGATGCAAAACGGCATGCTATAGTATGCCATTCGAGACAATGGGCTATAGCCCATGGTCATAAATGATGAAAAACGAGGATTTGAAAAAAAGACGAAAATGACTCCGAGACGATGGGCTATAGCCCATGGTCTCGGAGTGATTTTCGTCTTTTTTTCAAATCCTCAAAAATGATGCAAAACGGCATGCTATAGTATGCCGTCCGATATGGGCTATAGCCCATGGTCATAAATGATGAAAAACGAGGATTTGAAAAAAAGACGAAAATGACTCCGAGACGATGGACTATAGCCCATGGTCTCGGAGTGATTTTCGTCTTTTTTTCAAATCCTCAAAAATGATGCAAAACGGCATGCTATAGTATTCCGTTCGAGACCATGGGCTATAGCCCATCGTCTCGGAGTGATTTTCGTCTTTTTTTCAAATCCTCAAAAATGATGCAAAACGGCATGCTATAGTATTCCGTTCGAGACCATGGGCTATAGCCCATCGTCTCGGAGTGATTTTCGTCTTTTTTTCAAATCCTCAAAAATGATGAAAAACGGCATGCTATAGTATGCCGTCCGATATGGGCTATAGCCCATGGTCATAAATGATGAAAAACGAGGATTTGAAAAAAAGACGAAAATCACTCCGAGACGATGGACTATAGCCCATGGTCTCGGAGTGATTTTCGTCTTTTTTTCAAATCCTCAAAAATGATGAAAAACGGCATGCTATAGTATGCCGTCCGATATGGGCTATAGCCCATGGTCATAAATGATGAAAAACGAGGATTTGAAAAAAAGACGAAAATGACTCCGAGACGATGGGCTATAGCCCATGGTCTCGGAGTGATTTTCGTCTTTTTTTCAAATCCTCAAAAATGATGCAAAATGGCATGCTATAGTATGCCGTTCGAGACCATGGGCTATAGCCCATCGTCTCGGAGTGATTTTCGTCTTTTTTTCAAATCCTCAAAAATTATGCAAAACGGCATGCTATAGTATGCCATTCGAGACAATGGGCTATAGCCCATCGTCAAAAAGGATGAAAAACGAGGATTTGAAAAAAAGACGAAAATGACTCCGAGACGATGGACTATAGCCCATGGTCTCGAACGGCATACTATAGCATGCCATTTTGCATCATTTTTGAGGATTTGAAAAAAAGAGGAGAATCACTCCGAGACCATGGGCTATAGTCCATGGTCTCGGGGTGATTTTCGTCTTTTTTTCAAATCCTCAAAAATGATGAAAAATGGCATGCTATAGTATGCCGTTCGTTTTTCATCAAAAAGGATGAAAAACGAGGATTTGAAAAAAAGATGAAAATCACTCCGAGACCATGGGCTATAGTCCATGGTCTCGGGGTGATTTTCGTATTTTTTTCAAATCCACAAAAATAAAGAAAAACGGAAACGGCATGCTATAGTATGCCGTCCGAGACCATGGGCTATAGCCCATGGTCAAAAAGGATGAAAAACGAGGATTTGAAAAAAAGATGAAAATCACTCCGAGACCATGGGCTATAGTCCATGGTCTCGGGGTTATTTTCGTCTTTTTTTCAAATCCTCAAAAATGATGAAAAATGGAAATGGCATGCTATAGTATGCCGTCCGAGACCATGTGCTATAGCCCATGGTCAAAAAGGATGAAAAACGAGGATTTGAAAAAAAGAGGAGAATCACTTCGAGACCATGGGCTATAGTCCATGGTCTCGGGGTGATTTTCGTCTTTTTTTCAAATCCTCAAAAATGATGAAAAATGGAAATGGCATGCTATAGTATGCCGTCCGATATGGGCTATAGCCCATGGTCATAAATGATGAAAAACGAGGATTTGAAAAAAAGACGAAAATCACTCCGAGACGATGGACTATAGCCCATGGTCTCGGAGTGATTTTCGTCTTTTTTTCAAATCCTCAAAAATGATGCAAAACGGCATGCTATAGTATTCCGTTCGAGACCATGGGCTATAGCCCATCGTCTCGGAGTGATTTTCGTCTTTTTTTCAAATCCTCAAAAATGATGCAAAACGGCATGCTATAGTATTCCGTTCGAGACCATGGGCTATAGCCCATCGTCTCGGAGTGATTTTCGTCTTTTTTTCAAATCCTCAAAAATGATGAAAAACGGCATGCTATAGTATGCCGTCCGATATGGGCTATAGCCCATGGTCATAAATGATGAAAAACGAGGATTTGAAAAAAAGACGAAAATCACTCCGAGACGATGGACTATAGCCCATGGTCTCGGAGTGATTTTCGTCTTTTTTTCAAATCCTCAAAAATGATGAAAAACGGCATGCTATAGTATGCCGTCCGATATGGGCTATAGCCCATGGTCATAAATGATGAAAAACGAGGATTTGAAAAAAAGACGAAAATGACTCCGAGACGATGGGCTATAGCCCATGGTCTCGGAGTGATTTTCGTCTTTTTTTCAAATCCTCAAAAATGATGCAAAATGGCATGCTATAGTATGCCGTTCGAGACCATGGGCTATAGCCCATCGTCTCGGAGTGATTTTCGTCTTTTTTTCAAATCCTCAAAAATTATGCAAAACGGCATGCTATAGTATGCCATTCGAGACAATGGGCTATAGCCCATCGTCAAAAAGGATGAAAAACGAGGATTTGAAAAAAAGACGAAAATGACTCCGAGACGATGGACTATAGCCCATGGTCTCGAACGGCATACTATAGCATGCCATTTTGCATCATTTTTGAGGATTTGAAAAAAAGACGAAAATCACCCCGAGACCATGGACTATAGCCCATGGTCTCGGGGTGATTTTCGTCTTTTTTTCAAATCCTCAAAAATGATGAAAAATGGAAATGGCATGCTATAGTATGCCGTCCGAGACCATGGGCTATAGCCCATGGTCAAAAAGGATGAAAAACGAGGATTTGAAAAAAAGACGAAAATCACTCCGAGACCATGGGCTATAGTCCATGGTCTCGGGGTGATTTTCGTCTTTTTTTCAAATCCACAAAAATAAAGAAAAAGGGAAACGGCATGCTATAGTATGCCGTCCGAGACAAAAAGGAGTAAAAAAGGATGAAAAACGAGGATTTGAAAAAAAGACGAAAATCACCCAGAGACCATGGACTATAGCCCATGGTCTCGGGGTGATTTTCGTCTTTTTTTCAAATCCTCAAAAATGATGAAAAATGGAAATGGCATGCTATAGTATGCCGTCCGAGACCATGGGCTATAGCCCATGGTCAAAAAGGATGAAAAACGAGGATTTGAAAAAAAGATGAAAATCACTCCGAGACCATGGGCTATAGTCCATGGTCAAAAAGGATGAAAAACAAGGATTTGAAAAAAAGATGAAAATCACTCCGAGACCATGGGCTATAGTCCATGGTCTCGGGGTGATTTTCGTCTTTTTTTCAAATCCTCAAAAATGATGAAAAATGGAAATGTCATGCTATATTATGCCGTCCGAGACCATGGGCTATAGCCCATGGTCAAAAAGGATGAAAAACGAGGATTTGAAAAAAAGATGAAAATCACTCCGCACTTAAGTGCAATAATTGTGAGGTATTTGTACTGAAAAACACAATGAGCAGAAAATAAAAATGTAAATCCAACAAATTGAGCAGGGCACTGCAGGGACTTGAACCCCGTTCTGGTAAACCAGGAGTACCACACCAGTGCCTTTTTCTTTTGTTTTGTTGTAATTTACAGGTTCCAAAAGCAATCACATTCATTTACATTTCAAAAGTTAAAGGACCACTTCACCACTTTTCAACTTATCTTCATATAATAGATCCTCACTAATAATCATGATAAAATGGCACAATTATTGTCTCCACCAGGCCGAAGGCATGGGGAGAGAGTATGTTTTGCACTCCGTCCGTCCGTCCGTCCGTGTGTGTGTCCGTCCGTCCGTGTGTCCGTCCGTCCGTCCGTCCGTCCGTCCGTGTGTCCGTCTGTGAACAGCTAATCTCTGGCACCGTTGGCTTGATCGCAGCCATACTCTGCACACACACTCCCTGAATGCCAGAGCTGAACCTCTGCCCCAAAGTTTTCACATTGGCCTGTTATAGCGCCACCAGGAGGCCGCTTTGTGCAAAACAAATGTTTTGACAGTACACCTACATTACGCAAATTGGTACACAGTCTCTCTAGAGCCATTCAACGAAACGGGTCTTTAAGATTTTTCAGACTCCATCCTGATTGGCTAAGATTGGCTTCCAAAGTTCGCAGGAGTGCTCCGTTTCAAACACAATGCTGCAAATCATGAACACATGGTGTGATTTCCGTGAAATTTTGCACGCACATTCCCACTAGGTCGAGGAAGAAATGCCACTTGAATATTTTCAACTCAGCCTCATGGTGGCGCTATAACTGGCCGATTTGTGTTTTTACCTATAACTGCACCGATCTGTGTAAAACCATGTATGCACACTCCCTAGAGGCCAAGGAAAAACCTTTGCCTGCAATTTTTCACATCTGCTCTTTATAGCGCCACCAGGAGGCCGACATATGTAAAACACATTTTCTAATATTACTCCTTCAGATTTTATCCAAATTTCACGCAAATCGGTACACATGCTCTCCATAGTCATGTGATCATGTGATTTGTTTGATTTCTCATAATTATCCATCCTGATTGGCTACGATTGGCTTCTAAAGTTTTCAGGAGTAGCCCGTTTTGTACAAATTGCCACAACTCCGCAACGCAGCGTCCCATTGCGGTGAAACTGTGCATGCCTATTCCCACTACTAGGCTGAGGAAGAAATGCTACTTGACAGTTTTCAAATCAGCCTCATGGTGGCGCTACAACAGGTCGCGCGCGCGCACACGCACACGCACACACACACACACACACACACACACACACACACACACACACACACACACACACACACACACACAGACAGTTTATATTACTCCTAAACATTTTGCCAAACATCACACACAATCCTATCCTCCTGGTGGAGACCTGTGCCCAGAAGGGCACTTTTTCTAGTTTTCTACTCTGTCTGTGTCTCATAGGAGGGCTGTGGTCAGTTCAGAAACCAGTCTGTGTAGGAGGGCAATGTGAAAAGGGTTGGATATATTCCTCAGCCTAGTAGGAAAGTACCGGTATGTGAAAGATTTCACGTAAATGGCATGCTGTGTTCATGATTTGAGGCTTTTTGTTTCAAAAGGGCCAATCCTGCAAACTTTGAAAGCCAATGTTAGCCAATTAGGATGGAATATGAAATATGGGACAGATCCATCTTGAACACATGAGTATAGAGATAGTGTGTAACGATTTGCAGGATTTTTGGACAGAATCTGGAGGAGTAATATCAAAAAACATGTTTTTCAAAAGTCGGCCTCCTGGTGGCGCTATAACAGGCCGTTCTGGTCATTTTGAGGCAGAGGTTCATAGTTGGCATCCAGGGAGTGTGTGTGCGAAATTTGGCATCGACCGGGTTAACGGTGCCAGAGATTAGCTGTTCACAGACGGACGGACACACGGACGGACGGACACACGGACGGACGGACAGAGTGCAAAACATACTCTCTCCCCATGCCTTCGGCCTGGTGGAGACAAAAAGGTTTGTCCTTGACTTCTAGGGAGTGTGCATACAAAGTGTTACACAGATCGGTGCAGTTATAGGTAAAATCACGAATAGGCCCGTTATTGCGCCAACATGAGGCTGATTTGAGAAGTTTCAAGTGGCATTTGTTCCTCGGCCTAGTGGGAATGTGCATGTCAAATTTCACGGAAATCACACGATGTGATTTGCGGCATTCTGTTCAAAACGGAGCACTCATGTGAAATTTGGAAGCCAATCTTAGGCAATAAAAAAAGGAGTATGAAAAATCTGAATGACCAGTTTCATTGAATGGCTATAGAGAGACTGTGTACCAATTTACATGATGTTTGGACAAAATCTGTAAGTTTAATGTCATAAATGTGTTTTGCAAATATCGGCCTCCTGGTGGCGCTATAACAGGCCCATGTGAAAAATTTGGGGCAGAAGTTCAGCTCTGGCATCCAGTGAATGTGTGTGCAGAGTTTGGCTGCGATCAAGCCAACAGTGCCAGAGATTAGCTGTCCACAGACGAATACACACGGACAGAGTGCAAAACATACATCTCCCCATGCCTTCGGCTGGTGGAGACAATGATATAAAATACAATACCGATTGGTATTATTTAAGTGAGAAATAATGGACCAAAGTTACGTTTCCGAACTTTTATTGCTGAGTTAGATCATAAAATGTAGCAAATATGTTAAAGAAGAAATGCTTCAACTTAAGTGATTGGCACTGAAACATTAAACAGACACAAGTTTCACAGTTGCCCAAAATGATAATGCTATCAAAATGACGTTAGCACGCCCCCCTAAATCCTACTATAAATGTGCCACGTCTCTGCGTCTCTGCGTGCGTACGGTTGTAATGCACATAATTCGAGAACTGTTTGCCCCACCGACTTCACATTCAACACACGGGTTCCACCACCCCATTCAACTGTTATCACCCGATAATCAAGAAAATGTTCGTAATCAGCACCTTAGAAATACCCCCAGTATGTGATAATCAACATACTGGGAAATGTGTCACTGATGTCGCTGTCCGACTGACTCGCTGTCCGAGTTACGCCCGATAGGCAGAGTTTCCATGCACCGACAATAGAGTTGGAAATGACACGTTCAGCAGGGGGAGTCCTTGACCAGGCTATGTCTGCACCACCCTGCATGCGTGCAGTCCGGGGGAATACAGCCAAACACCACAATGTCTAGTATGCCAGTATGGCCATATTGGCCGTATTCCAACATCCTGATAACGGTTGATTTCTCCACACCCCCACAGGGAGTGCAGTGCCCGGTATCGAGTCGGTCGGACCCACAGTTCTCCAGAACCACTACAAAAGGCTGCCAGTGGGCCTAATCAGCATAAGGCCCCTCACCTGTGCAATTCCCAGCCTCAGCCTCTGCCTCAGCCAATTGATTGCTATGACAACCCCACACCTGCAAATTGAATACTTAACCACTACACTTTTCACAGTTAGTTTGCACTCTTCGGGCACAGGCAGACAGAGGCAGACAGACAGATACAGAGATCTCCATATACAGTATCGGCACAAAAGGGACACAGACAGATAGTTAAAACGGGTGCTATGACAAGTTGACAACGGGTATTATTAGGTTCCCAAGTTGCATCGTTCTCAAGTAGGCCGGTGGCACGTACATGACATACGCTTCGTAGCATGACGGAAAACATACTTGCACGGTCTGCTTCCGTATGTCCCGTGCCAGCATATGACGTCATATCATATGCTGCTAAGGGACATTGGTACATATCTTCATCACGTCATGGGACATATACGCTTCGTAGCATGACGGAAAACATACCTGCACGGTCTGCTTCCGTATGTACCGTGCAAGCATATGATGTCATATCATATGCTGCTAAGGGACATACGCATCGTGGTAGCACCTGACTGATAACATTACTTGCATGCTCTGCTTGCGCAAGTAATAAAGGTCAGAATTATTTCAACATATTGTATGAAACATTTATTCAAGTACCACAAAGTGTCACAGCATCTGACATTTGTACAACCCTAATTTGCATATTACCAAAATGGCAGCTATGTGAAACCAAGTTCTAACTTAACTTGGAGTCGATTTGTTTTACTAATCATTAGAAACACATTGGAATGTTCCAATTTATACTCCCACAGCTTCCTCGCTGTATGCACCTTAACCACCCACTCCATTGAGGTCCCCACGAAGGAGCCCTTCCTCGATCACCAGCATCCTGTTGCATACGCTAAAAGATCTGAGCCTTCTCGAGAACAATACAGTGCATCAGAGTAGACTACTCCAACAACCTGTTTAGGTGCACTCGGAAACTACAAACTTGTAGTTGTCTACATTCTCCACTACCTCTGCATTTATGTTGGAGCCTCTTGGTCATGTCATATAGTCTACCACCATCTCCTTGGTCTTGCTAGCATTGAGCCAGAGGCGGTTTGCCTTGCTCCAGTGCACTACCTCCTTAACCATGCGTGCTCAACAGTGTTATCACCTGAGATACATTCACCTGAGATGCAGCTGACCACTGCAATGTTATCTAAAAAATTCATCTGTAGGTGACAACTGACATGTCTTTTAGTTGAAGCGGAAGTCAGATGTTTATAGGGTGAACAGGAAAGGTGACAGCACTGTGCCCTGGGGAGTGCCTGTGATGTTCACCAGCACATCCGAACAGACAACACTGCAGTCTCACATACTGCAGTTTGCCCGAGAGATAGTCTTAGATCCATGCCTGACACATAACTCCATATATAGGCATAAAGGGACACAGAGAGGCAGATACTGAAATCTCCAGTTGCATCATTACAAATATGTTCTGACATCTGCATAGACTCCATATTTGGGCATGTCTGACAAAGAACTCCATATGGGCATAAAAGGGCCTGTTCTTCTGATATCTGCATGTTCTGACATCACATTGTGATATATATGGAATTAATTCTGACTATGCCACACCTCCTAATTGATTACTTAGTAATTACACACTGAGGGTCGTTTTTTTTTCCAGGCCTGAGATTACAAACCAATTTCCAGGGTTGTGCAGATGTACATATGAGTATACCCATATACGTATGCCTATATATTCTATATCTGCAAATGGTTCATACCCTAACCAGTCAGTCCAAGTGAAAATGGCCAGATCAGACTTTAGGTCTTCAAGTTTATTTATAAATGTGTAGGGCAGAAACCTCTTATCTCCATATTTTAACTTTGGGGTTTTTTTCGTAAATGAATGCCCTACTCGATCACACTACAGCCTTTATTGCTATTTTTGCATATGATTCCTGAAAAGTAACAGTTTTGGACATATGAGGTTTCCACTCGACAGATTAAAAAGAAATGTCTTCTCGTCAGTGACAATGACCATAACATGACATAATGACGTGATAAAATAAACAGTCAGACTCAACAAAATAAATTTAAAACAAATTTAAAACATTTGACTTACACATTTATACAGTAGAACAGCTGTGAATCATTGTTTGCAACGATCATTTGTTGTTTGCCGTTTTGCTCTCTTTTCAAGCTTGCAAACTCATTAGTGCTTCAATGATTATTATACAAAGAAAACAACACACTCAATTGTATTTAACAAAGATCAAATTAAATAAACTGGTCATGACAACACAAAACATTCCATGCCAACAGCTGAAGCAGATGAGATCCTTGCAACTTGTGGTTAAATTGTAATTAAGGCATGGGTACATCAACGTATGTTGTGTTACTGTAATAGAACAATGATGGCTTTAACTTTACTGACGTCCATTTATAGATTGGTCAAGTGTCTAATAAAGGTCCCATTCTAAACCATGCACATCCCATGCTATAATGCTGTCATTCAGAAAATAAGGCTTTTTCCGCATCAGCTGCTAAAACGTGGGGTCTTTTTAAAATGGCAAAGTTTCTGTTATATAGCGGTGATGTTCTGCCTTTGATTGACAGTGGTTGCTAAAACTCTAAAGATGTCAGATTCCTGTTTGTCGACGTCAGTCCTGGGACGAACAAAGGTCCAAATGGACCATTAGGGGTTTGTAATTCTGAGATTGTATAACTCAGAGAATGTACAAATGAACCCATGGTGGTCCATTTGTACATTCTCAGAGTTAAACAACCACACTGAGGATTTGACAGTGGAGATTGCAGTTCCAGAGGGAAAAAAAAACTGGGGGTCCTTGGCCTAGTGCATATCAAACTGGGGGCCTCCAGTGACTGTCAGCCCCACTCCCACTCCCTCACCCGCTGGCATGTGTCAACCACCCCTGCCCCTTCACCCAGGCTGTTACACGTCAGTTGTACTACCCGAAAAGGCAGGATTATCAAACGCTACATGAGTTTTCCCAGAGCCTTTCTTGGCTCCCCGCTGGGCAAGTGCTGCCCCCAGAGGCTCAATGTATCCTGGCTCCTCATGGTCCTCATCCTCTTCTTGGATTATCTGTCAAAGAGGAGACACACTGGTAAATGAAAGCCCGGTAATACGTTGCACAGCAAGCGTGCAGATCATGCTTTTTGTTGACGACGACAGGGGACATCAGGGGGAATCATTTTTAGTTTTTGTTTTATACAAATGAGAAGTGGATTTTGCCAGGCGGCAGCCTATCAACCCATAGTCTCCATCTCTGCATTGAGTGACTTCCCACATGACTTGAGACAGACATAAACAGACTACTTGTGGACCCTATTGGAAACAAGTGTAATGCTTAATTGGGTCGTCCACTCACAGTTAACAGCCTTTGTATTGAGTTTGTGCTTGAAATGTACTGTAATTCTGCAAACTGTTAATACATTTTTCAATCAATCAATCAAAAACTTGTATGGAAAGTACAGAATATATATAACACACTTTTAAACTAGCAGTTGTTGTAGATGTGACAAATCAAGATTGAGTAACCTTCATGGACTAGGTGCCTTGCCTTGCCTAAAACTTTATACATTTTACTAAAATGAATAAAGTAGAATTAGAAGAGAACAGTTTACAGACAAGCTGCCGGAGGCATGGTATCGACTACTGAGTGCCTGCACTTCTCCCTGCCTGTGAGCTCTCTTGCACAGCTGTGTGTTGGCTTGTGCAGCCTGGAGCCGTGATGGCACTCACAGTGAACCACATCTCACTTAATGATTAATAGGTCTGCCTGACTGCCTTTAACAAAATTCATCTCCACAATTGAATATAGCAAAACATATAATAGGCAACTCTTAAGGTGAAATAGGCTCAATCTTACCCCCTTCATCCCTCCCTTCCCCTCTTACTCACACTGAGGGAATCCCTCTATCCCTTTCTCCTTTTCTCCCGCTCTCTCACTGATCGAGCTCCGATTTGACGTCTCCCACAACAGAAACCGGTGCCAGTCACACTGGCTTGCTAAGGCTTCTGGGAAATTGAGGCCCAATGCATTCCTATTGCAATGGCGACGCGGTACGGGAGCGTTCCTCCTTCACACCATTTTAAGACGGAACGATGATGGCGGCCGGGTGGTTCTTCAAAGGTTAGTGAAAAACTAGGCAGTCGCTGAAGGGAATTATTTTGCAACCAGAGGTGTGGCACTCATATCCGCCGATCAGACTCATGTGCATATAGCATGAGGAAACCCCGCTCAGCTGGGGTTTAACATTGAGCGTTCATTTGCTGTTGGAGTGTCCTTTTTCAATTTATATACTTTTTCTTTTCATCAGATATCGATGATTTATTTTTCTTTGAGAAACTAAAAAGGGATCCAGGACACTTCTAAATCGATAGAACTGTATTTCTTTTATAGATAGAAACTTTTACCATACTTCACAATACTACTTTTTTACCTCCAAAAACTAGGTACGTAGCAAATAGCTAAACCTAATAATTCAATATTTCAAACGTTCTTTCACAGAGAAGCTGAGATTTGACAGTTTGTAGCGGTCGACAGTACTTGCACGCTCTGCTTGCGGCCTACTTGTGTGCAACAAGCAAGTAGGCACTCGACAGAGTGCAGTTCTAGTTGTATTATAAGTTTCCTACATGTACTTTATTATAAATTATTCTATGATTACAACTGTATCCATAGAAATGTAAAGAGAGTGGTTATTCAAAAAAACAGACCAATTAATGAATTGATTAATGTATAATCTATTAATCTATCACCTGATAGATTCATTGATTATAAATTAAACAATGAGTGCTCTTCAAAGCTGTGTAATAACTGCTAATAAACATGCTGTTTGGTCATAAGCATTAAAGCTGCTATAAGCAATAATTTGTCAAAATCTTAATGACATTTTTTGGGGTTTTTTTCTTTCTTTTTTTTGGTATTTAGACAGCCAGCAATGGGTAGAACGCTCTCCAAAAGGGGCCGCAATCTGCATTCAAAGATTTTCCTAGAAGCTTTGTCATTGGTCGATTTGCCTGTCCATTTCCTGATTGGTTAGTCATTGCGACCGGGTTTTTTCGACCAATGACAAAGCTTCTAGGAACATCTTTGAATGCAGATTTCGGCCCCTAGATATTTCACAGAGACTACATTTTTGGGGGGAGCGTTCTACCCATTGCTGGCTGTCTGAATAATAAAAAATAAAAAAAAGGTCATTCAAATGTTGACATTGCTTATAGCAGCTTTAAGTTACTCAATTTAGTTAGTCAATTTAATTCACAGAAGGACAGTGGATGGACATGGACTGGTGACATAACCAATGCATGAATTCATAACAACGACGATGAAGGTAGTTCAAATGTAAACTCACCATAGTAAGGGGCGAATCCTTCTCAGACATGTCAATGTTGTAGTCCAGAGAGTTGAGGCTTGATGGGGAAAGAACAAATGTGTTACCGTTACTGAAGCTTTTCTCAGGGAGCCTATGTAGTGTTTCATGTCAGGACACCAAAATGTATACATATAATATTGACCGCAGACCCCCATCTGAAAATATTGTGCCATTTTTTACTGATAAAAGTATTCAACCAACCAAACAAACAATCAATCAGTAAAGTGGACACCATATGCGTATTAAAGTAGGGAGCAGTCAGTGTTTTATCATCACAACACAGGTATCATGCTGTAGTGAAACCACTCGGACAAATTTATTTTGTAGCTTGTCGTGGAGAGCGATGTCTCCACTCTGTCACTTTGCATCAGTACGATGGTTGTGGAGAATGCTGCGGAGGGTCGTTTGTACCTGACTTTGTCTGCGTTAGAGTTTTCCTCATCGAATCCCAGATCTGTGGCCGTGTCGATGTTGAGGTTGAGCACAGGGTTAGCCCTGTCAGTGCACACACAAAAACGTACACACGCACAGACAGAATTAAATATAGATCATATCGATACATTTGATATGGACAGGGCAATACATAATTTATTAGATATAATGATGTGGTATATATATCTTTTTTTTAAATTATTTGAATAGACCGTCAAAAGTATGGTAAAATTAAGTAATAAAGTACAAAATGATGACACACACACACACACACACACACACACACACACACACACACACACACACACACACACACACACACACACACACACACACACACACACACACACACACACACACACACACACACACACACACACATAAACCACTTACTTGTACTTGGTCATGGCCACAGTGTGCATGGCTTTAGCCGCCTTCAGCTTCCTCCGGTAGCTAACACATGAATTAATTGGATTCAGTTGAAACAGATCCAGTACCTCTCTAGTCAAAGTCTTTATCACACTATAAAGCAATAAGCCACTATAGAGAATTTGAGAGTGTGACTCAGGTGTTATTAAAAGCCAGTGAAAAGAAATACAGTAGGTCTTAAGTCAGGATTTAAAAGCTTCGATGGACTGTTACTGTATTAAGAGCCAGTGAAAAGAAATAGGTCTTAAGTTAGGATTTAAAAGCTTCAATAGACTAGGCCGATCTCTAAAGAGCAGCAGCAAATGTGCGGTCAGCCCTGCAAGCTGGTCTCCTCTTATGTTCAGAGTCCAAAGGGAAGCATGCACATCCCAACAAAAACCTTTTCAGGTGATGAACATCAATACGTACAAATTAATGGAGGAAAGGAGGGGGAGTCTGCACACCGTAGGTCCCAGTAGATTTCAAAACAAATAACAGAACCTTGAATGTATTCTAAAAGTGAAAGGAAGCCAATGAAGTGCAGCTAAAACTCAGATTTGTTTGTGCTGGTGAGGAGAGCAGCTGCATTTTGCACCAGCTGGAGGCATTGATGATTGATCAATGTCATTATAGAGATAATTGCAATAATGATTAGACGGCGACACCATGAGATGCTCTTCAGACGCCATTGGATGCTCTGAAGAGTATCCAAATGTACTGTGCGTGTGCTCTCGGCTCTCCACATGAATTGCTTCTGCTTCTTTCACACCAACAGCCAGCATAATGATCAACGAATTGTTAATGTGTATTATAGTAACAGAGTGGCCATTGCAGCGAGAGGCAAGCAATCAGCCAATCCACAACAACGATTGTGCAACACAATGGGAAACGGTGGGGGTGCTAGACCAGCACCAGTTGGGGAGATAGACAAGTCGGTCCCTAAATAGGCCCTTCTGACCCCGTTTCCGGGGCCCATGAGATTGGCTGCTCCGTCTGTCTCCCCCCCCCCCAAATCCTTGCTTACTTTCTGCGTGTGCACAGCAGAGATGTGGTGAGAACTGACAAAACGATGATGCACCCACTGACGAGGCCCGCCAGGAAAAAGGTAAGAGGATTTTCTTTTGGTTCCTCCACAGACACAGTCCCCTGGAACGTAAATCACAATCAAAGCAACAATAACAGTCACAGTTACAATCACAATTAGGCTTGGATGGTTTTACCTGTGTGTACACAGGTACACACACACACACACACACACACACACACACACACACACACACACACACACACACACACACACACACACACACACACACACACACACTTACAATGTCTATGAGGCCAAGCTGACGCAGTACAGCAATATGTTCAGCAGAGAGCATCTTCTCGAGAGCTTCAGGTGGAAGGGCGGTCCCATTAGAGTAGACACAATACAACTCCATTATAGTGTCCTTTTGAGCCCTGCCGAATGATAGCACTCAACCAAGTCAATACCGGCTGAGAGAGAACACTTTACAACAAAAACATGCCAGAATTATGTTTATGACGTTATGTTATACCTAACATATAATTTACGAAATGTCTGAATGTCTGTCTGTATGTCTGAATGTCTGTCTGAAACACTGTCACTGGTCCTCACTGGCTGCACTCACATTCAACAATTTTTCTCTCAGAAACCGTAAGGGCTACAGTTTCAACACTTGGAGGGGAGGTACCTAATAATTATTAAAATGAATAATAATTACATCAGTCGGCCTCATGTTGGCGCTATAACAGCCGACTTTACATTTCGCCTTATAACTCTTGAACTGTAGGTTGTAAAATCAAAATGTCTCTTTCCCTGGATTCCTTGGGTCATGAGTGGCACATCTATCTCCCTATATAGGCCACGCCCATTTGTGTCAGGATAGATTTCCTGCCATTTAGAATTTTCTTCAAAACACACTTTTTGTTCTTCCACCTACAGATTTGTGTCCAAATCTCACAAACATCGGTACACATAATTTCTGGACCTATCCGAATAAAACACAGCTGGCAGAATTTTCATAGTCCGTATCGTTCGGCTCTAATCGGCTTCCAAAGTTAGTGGGTTGGCTCTTCTACAAAAATAAAACTTACAAGTTAGTTACAAGGCTGCATTCTGTCGCGCGTGCCAAGCTGTCATTCTCTTGTATTATTTTCCCACCATGGAGTAACCTCGCATCTCGGAGGACAGTCGAGACGGGCAGTGTCGGTAGGCCAATCAGAGGCAGGCGGGCGTTACCATGTCTATGCTCAGATGCACACTAGATATACGCGTAAGGACTAGTCAAATTTAATTTATCTGAAATTCTTCTTGCGTCACAAGCTACATCATTCAGTAGAGAGGCACATACACACAGTGTACAATAAACAAAAATACATCGCATGGATGCACCTGGGACGTATCCTCAGTGATGTATCCCAAGGTCATCGGGTTTTGGGTCTCACAACATCAGACACCTCATCGATCAGTCCCATTTTCCCATAAAAACTATAACCAACAGATAATGTGCATTTCATTGACAATCTAACATAATTAAGGGAATATCTGTCCAAAGCAATGTCGCTGCTCCTCGCTAGCTGCACCTATGCCTCTGAATTTCTACACAGGCATTGATCATTTCAATATGGAGGTCTTAACGAAGCCCTTTTATCAATTTAACAATAGTTGGCACTATAACAGCCCACTTTACCTTTTGCCCTAAAACTCTTGAACCTTAAGTCGTAAAATCTAAATGATACGGACTATGACAATTCTGCCTGTGGTGTTTTAATCGGATAGGTCCGGGGATCATGTGTACCGATTTTTGTGAGATTTGGACAAAATCTGTAGGTGGAAGAGCAAAACGTGCGTTTTGAAGAAAATTCAAAATGGCAGAAGATCCATCTTGATGCAAGTGGCCTATATGAGGAAATGCTTCATGTCCCAAGGAATCCAGGGAAAGAAATTTTGATTTTACGACCTAAGGTTCAAGAGCTATAAGGCTAAATGTAAAGTGAGCCGTTATAGCGCCACCATGAGGCCGACTGATGTAATTATTCATTACATTAATTTTAATAATTATTATGAACCTGCCCTCCAAGTGTTGTAACTGTAGCCCTTTCGGTTTCTGAGAGAAAAATACTTGAATGTGAGTTTTCGCATTTTCCCATATAAGTCGATGGGAAAATGTAATTCAATAATACATTTAATTAACAGCGTTACATTTGTTAAATTGAAAAAAGGGCCTTATTAAGACCCTTATAATATAATGGTCAATACCTGTGAAAATTCTGAGCGATTGGTGCAGCCAGTGAGGAACAGCAACAGTGTTTCAGATAGACATTCAGACAGACAGACAGGACAGACATTCTGTTAATTATATGTTAGATGTACATATCTACAATAACTACAAGTAAGACGCGCGAACGCGGGAAGCGAACGCAGCTCGTAAATTGCAATAACAACAATTAGAATAAATTACGTACTTTAAGGTTTTTTTTTAGTTATTTTTTTTTTTAAAGATTTTTTTAAAGATTTTTTTTTAAGTTAAGTTTTTTTTAAGTTAAGTTTTTTTTAATTAAGTTAAGTTGTTTGTGTGTGTGTGTGCGTGCACGTGCGTGTGCGTGCATGTGTGTGTTTTTGTGTGTGATACATTAGTTTTGTTTGTTTTTTAAGATTTTTTTTAAGTTAAGTTTTTTTTAAAGTTTTTTCTTTGTAAGTTTTTTTTTAAGTTAAGTTTTTTTTTAAGTTAAGTTTTTTTTTATTAAGTTAAGTTGTTTGTGTGTGTGTGTGTGTGTGTGTGTGTGTGTGTGTGTGTGTGTGTGTGTGTGTGTGTGTGTGTGTGTGTCTGTGTGTGTGTGTGTGTGTGTGTGTGTGTGTGTGTGTGTGTGTGTGTGCGTGTGTGCATGCATGTGTGTGTGTTTTTGTGTGTGATACAGCTGCGCCCTCTGGTGGCGGGCGGTTGGTGTTACAGCGTGACACACACACAGACAGACAGACAGACAGACAGACAGGATCTGCTGGGTCTCATAGTAAATGCTCACTGCGTTCGCAATCACTGCGTTCGCAATAACAGCATATTATAAGATAGTTGGCACCACCTGGTGGTGGGTGAGCTGAATGAAGTCAAGAGCTGAAAAAAGTACATTTGAATGGGTGGGATGAAGATGATGTGCTCACCTGGACTCTTCAGTTTCAGTGTCAGGTCTGATTTTCATAACTTGAACAGCAGCTTTGGTAGCAGTGGTAAGTACCCTTGGATAGAAGGTAGAAGAAATAATACACTGACAAGACCTGATTTCAAAGATTCCAAAGTTGTTTCTACCACAGAGTTGTTGTGGAAATGGCAAATGTTGTACTTTAGGCTATGAAACCGCCTTACCTAATGATTTCATTTTTGTTCTTGTTGACTTCCTCTACAGGTGAATCAAATCGAAGCTCAATTTTATATGATTGGTCAACCGTGAAAATCTAGAATATAAACAATGAGCAGAGAGAGCAATTATTCTTCCCACCAGGTAATGAACTCACCAGACAGACAGACAGACAGACAGACAGACAGACAGACAGACAGACAGACAGACAGACAGACAGACAGACAGACAGACAGACAGACAGACAGACAGACAGACAGACAGACAGACAGACAGGGCAAGTTTATACTGCATGTATAGCAAATTTCAACAAGGCAAATATACTGTACAATTTCTTCAGGCTTCTCACCTCCAGCACTGTGGTTGTTGAGAGGCCACCCGTGTCTGTTGCTGTTACGTTCACCAAATACTTCCCTTTCAGATTCGTAACAAGCTCTTCAAGAGATCTGCAATGTAGAAAAAAATGAAAAGCTAAAAAGATTTAGTAAAACACTCAACAGAAAGCTATTTTAAATATGTATTTTTCAGCTTTTTATTTTATTTAAGCAGGCAGACAGAAAAGTGGTCTGGCAAAAGGCAGCCTCTTTTGGGTGCAAGTTTGGGAACCCCTGCTCGATAACAAATCCCTTCTGCAGAAAACGCTGATCTACAAGCACGCAAAATTGTAGATTTTGTGACTCTTAAGAAGAGCGTCATCTATAAACAGCTGCAATGCAGAAAGGGACTCACTGGATGACTGCGATGTAAATTTCATTTTCCTGTGGGGCGCGGACAGCTTCAAACAGAATCCTCTCGTCGTTCGTTTGATTGTTGGAGTCGTGGAATTGCACTGACGTCACTTCAAACGTAATTTGCTGATGGATCCCAGAGTCACGGTCTGTCGCCTGAAATGTGTGTGTGTGTGTGTGTGTGTGTGTGTGTGTGTGTGTGTGTGTGTGTGTGTGTGTGTGTGTGTGTGTGTGTGTGTGTGTGTGTGTGTGTGTGTGTGGAGGGGGGACACACACTTAAAGCAGCTAGCTCATGCATCAACAGAGACAATTTAATTTATGGATTATTTGTGTCACTTCATACTCACTTTAACACTGGCCACCGATGTGGCCTTGCTTGCACTCTCTGACACCACAACTAAACACCAGAGAGGGAATCAAATCACAGACCGACAGACGTACAGTACCACCATAGATATATACGTTGATAGATATACGAGCTCACTGTATATAGTATCTGAAATATCTTGTACATCCACTCACCAAACACGGAATCTGGGACAATGAATTCTGGAACATTGTCATTTATATCCACAATGTTGATCACCATTTCTCCTGCAACAATTCAGATTATTAATTCATATTTTCTCTTTCCACAGATCTGTGCACTCATTCTGAAGTGGAGCTGCCTTTACAGATTGAAACAACCTACATTCTGCACATGTGTGTGTTTTTGTGCGCCTCAAGTAACTGCATGTGAATGTGTATTCTGAATCTGATATAGTTCGCTTACAAACCAGTCATGCCCTACAACAAACTGCACAATTAGAACAACTATGTGAGCTCTTCCAACCACAAACCCTAATGAATCGCAGTGCTTACCTGATACCGCGCTGTTGTTGGCTCCTTTTTCCGTGTTCACATCCACCACCTGAGCCTTCATTATCACCTGCACACACAGCTCATAATCCACTGTGACATTCGGGTTCACTATGACTTCCCCTGTTTTCTCCAAGAGGAACCAGTTGCAGGGGCTCAGCGTGTTGCTGCATCGGCACTGGGTGGATTCCATCTCGTAGACCAACAAAGGGTCGCCGTCTCTGTCCTTGGCCATAAAACACCCGACGGCTCCAGCGATCGTGCTGTTCTCCTTTACGTCCACGACCTCCGTCGGCAGGAACACTGGTCTTTCGTCGTTCACGTCCAAGACCTCCACTTCCACCACCACCATGGAGCTTTTGAGTTCCAGGTCTGCGGCCTCCACCCACATGGTGAAGTTCTTGTGAGCGCTCTCGTAGTCCAACTCGATGTCCGGGTCCACGGAGATGTTGCCTCTGTAACCTCCCTCCTCAGGATAGGTACGAATGATGAAACTTCGAGAGCTTCCATTAATGATGCTGAAGGAGATGCGGTTGAAGTCTGAGGTTTGGTCCAAATCCACCGCATGCACGGAGCCAACATCGCCTGATTGGTTGAAGCAAAGGAGTAGAGAATGTTTCAGTAACAGTGTCTACAAGTGAAAGTAGTTGATTGAACAAAGTTGCTTACCTTTCATCCCTTCTTTGACTGAGAATTTGTATGACGGTTTTGTAAATCGTGGAGTGTTGTCATTGACATCCTAGGAGGCATTAAGAGAAAATCAATAGATAGAACTAAATTGATTATGCACCATAGAGAAAATCAATACCACTATCTACAGTGGCAACTGACAATAATATAGGTGCTTGTGTGTGTGTGTGTGTGTGTGTGTGTGTGTGTGTGTGTGTGGTGTGTGTGTGTGTGTGTGTGTGTGTGTGTGTGTGTGTGTGTGTGTGTCAGGGTTAGGATTAGAGCAAGGGACAGATTTAGGTTTAGTTTTAGTGTTTGAAAGACAAAGGGTAAATGTAACTTTAATGCAAATTGTATGTCCTCATGAGCATACTTTGAAATACCAACACACCAGTGTGTATTCAGTTTCCTAACAACCTTGGTCTATTTGGGTGCTGCTGACAAACTGTACAGACCACAAAATGTATCATCAGGAGTATAGCATCAATGTGGGTTGACTAGACACTGGTGAGGACTCACATCCACTTGGATGATAACTGTGACCCACGTGGACAGGGGATGGGGATCAGTGCCCTTGTCGTTAGCAGTCACATTCAACTCAATTTTTCCCTCTAGCTCAGGATCCAAGTCCTCTCGGTCCAGTTGGGTTCGGTTTGTCAGAACTCCAGTGTCAGGGTCAATCGTGAAGAGATGACTGTACTCGCTTAGCACAATTCCAAACACAATCTGGCTGTTTTCCGTCCCTTGTTCGTCATCATCAGTAGCCTGTAGGGAACATTGGAAGAAACAGATGGTAGAATCCAATATTTTATATTATCAGATATGCCACCTGGAAAAATAAATTAAAAACCATCACCATGTTTTCTGTTTGTAAGTGAGATTGTGAGGTCCAGCCACGATTTGTTGTATAAGATTTACATGCAGGATTATACTTACTATAGTTAATTTCGTTTGTGGTTCTTAGTTGAAGTTGTCAGAGTTACATTTATTTTTAAATTTATTTTTAAATTGTCTTAGCGACTTACACCCTATACTAGGCTACTTTGACAAATAGCAGAAATAGCCAATGCATTGCGAGCGCGATTGGTTTTTTACATTTTTTGAAGGGCACTAGCCCTCCAATGCATGGCTTTCCGAAATTACATCATAGGCCAGCCAAGTCTATGGAATTTGTCGAGAGCCCAATTATAAATTTCCTGTCCCAGCAAAAGTCTATGGAATTTAAAGGGATATTTCACTTAAAAAAAAAACGTTGTCATTTTATCGTCTACTCAGGCTTATGGGAGCACCCCAGACAGTTTGATTGATTGATGCTTGATTCAGAATTTAGATATTCATTTTAGCTGCCCCGCCCCCTTCCTATACAAACCCATTGTAACCGTAATTTTAACCATGATATATTCCTCGAAAAAACACGTCCTTTTTTCTGGTGACTTCTAATACGTGAGGGCCGTGTTTTTTCATTTACTTTTTCATTTATTTTTTTAAAAAGTATGCAGAGGCCGGAGGAGACAAAATAATATATTCAAAATTAAAGATTAACCATATCCCCTAAAATGGAGGGATATCAAAAGCAGAGTCATGTTCATGGATATCCTCATCGTAAATACCTGTATTTTGAGGTCCACATTTTCACCCTCTTTAACAAACTCCAGATAAGGATTCCTGTTGATTTCCGGCCTGTTGTCATTGATGTCAGTCAGTGTGATCTCTAACACTGTTGAGCCTGTCTTGTTGTCCGTGTCTCTGGCTTGCAGGGTGGCTGAATACAGAGACGTGACCTCTCGGTCAATCAGCCTGCTGTTTGCCACATACACCACTCCTGTGTCTGGATACACATCGAAATACTTGCGCCTGAAAGAAAAACAAAAGAGCACACAGGAATAACCCAGTGTCACAACGACAAGAATAATTAAGATGAATGATTGAATTGTGTTTTCATTATACATGTCTGTCTAAACAGACATGTATAATTTCTAAACAAAAATTGCACAGGGCAGATATGACAAATAACTTAAATTGAATTGAAATGAAATTACTGACATGTATTCATTTTAATATATCTAGAAATAGCCGATTTGTAGCTCTGCTATTTACACTATTTTTTGAAAAGTATGAAAAATATTTCTTCCAACAAGGAAACTATGACAATTATACAAAAATAATTGTGATTATCTAAAAAATAATTGTGATTAGGCTCTTTCTCCATTATGTAACAATTGTGACATGCTTAAAGATGGATCGAGTGCAGTGATGTTTGTACTTTTTCTGTTTTGCACGGTTAACATTACTCTAATAGACCTCCAGGTGTGGTTATAATATTCCAATATGTCTTCCCTGTGTATTTTTGGTTTCTTCCTGAAAGCTGAAAGTCTTTGAGTCAAAAGGCCCAATCGAAACAACACCATTTTAGTGTCAATCAATCAACATCATAACCCTAACCCCTCCCCTAACCCCTCCCACACTATCATACAACAACAGCTGTGGGTGATATATATAATATATAGGCCTATACAAATTCCATCCTGCTCATAATTATACTGTACATTCATTCAAACTCAGAATTTCATGCTAGAAGGCTTCCTTACCTTTCGTTGTAGTTGTTAGGTCCGCACCAAAGTGGTCCAGGTGTTATTTTGTGCAAAAACGCATTATTGGCTATTTCCCCTACCACACCATAAGCCCTCAATGGGGCGTTGGGTTTTAGTGCTAATTTGCTCATTTCCATTGCTCGAAAATCCTTTTTTTATATAAATCCTCTCTGGACCACTTTGGTGCGGACCTAACAACTACAACGAAAGGTAAGAACGCCTTCCAACATGAAATTCTCCTTTAATCATTACATCCTGATGCGAGTGTATATATAGACAAAATATTTTGGAATATTACAATTTGATGTACAGTAGTGTCATAATTAAATGTAATGTTAAGGCACACAGACTATCAAGAAACATGACTTCATGTCAAAAAGGTTGCTGACCCCTGCAGTATATAAAGGATAGTTATACATAGTGTCTGGGAGCAGTCTGTAGATGAGTTTGCCTTCATCCATTGTGTCAGGATCCTCTGCCTGAAAAAGAACATGACCCTTTGTGAATGTCAGATCAATCCAAAAATATTCCCAGTTCCTTGCACATTTTACTACATGGGTTTCTACATGGGTTACATGTAGTTAACTACAGATAGTGTGTGTAGCATCTCGTTGCAGTCGGTCAGAAGCCTTGTATCTCCATATTTCAATGTTCTGTAAATTAATGCATGCTCTACTTTGTCACACAACATTAATAGCAGATGTACAAGCTTGTAGATGTGCTATTTTTAAACTTTTTAAGTGAAAGTGTCTGTCTGTAGGTCTGTCTGTAGGTTTTATGATATTTTTAACCAATGAAAAGAGCTTACTAAATAATAACTGCCTTGATTGGATCCATTGGAACACAATTTCCTGTAAAGTAAATGTTTTGGACGTACTGCATAAGGGTTCCACCCAACAGCAACGATACTCTATACAATATATTGTATATACATGTATGCTAGAAACTATTGTGTTTTCTATGGCCATGTCATATGCTTCTGACATACAGACAGTATATGCACATTACAGAGCATACCAAATAATACACAGAATAACCCTATTGAATTTCTCAATCAAATCAAACCATTATTTATGGGAAGTAGCTGTCAATAATGTCACGATTACTGTAGCTCATTAAGCTTTAATCTAAAATACTACAGATTGATAAGTAAAAACTTACAGTGATGTTGGCGGCAACTGCTGTACCATTTGGACTGTGCTCCTTAACAGATATCGAATAGGACTCCTGTGGGAATTTGGGGTTGTTGTCGTTGATGTCTTTGATCTTGATGGTGACAGTAGCAGTAGAACGGAGCGTACTGTCTTGTACATCTTCTGCTATCACCTGTACCGTAAGACAAAGGAAACCAGGAAATAGCATCATGTTCACCAACAGCACAACTTGTAATTTTTATTTTTGTACCCCTTTTTCTCCCCAATGTAGTCGTTATTCCAATTGATTCCTCCCCACACATACCGGTATCTGTATTGTCACTGCTGTTGTATCCTACTGTCTCACCTACCAGTGTGAAGCCCCCACCGGGGGGATGTAGAGCATCCGTCCTACTCCTCTCACCCAACACTCCGCCCCAGCCGTAGGAATACGTGCAGTGACAATTATCACACTCCCTGCCTGGCTTCCCTCCCCTGAACACGTGCCAACTGTGTTTGGATATGGACCAAGGTGGATTCAAACCCACAACCTCTGCAGTAGTGGGCAGGGCACTGCCACACCCAAGCGCCTTATCAACAGCACAACTAATTCAGGCCTCACACACATGCAGATGCCATTTCCATTTTATCACAAGTCTTGCTAAATTACCTGCACATGAATTCACTGTGAGCGGAGTCGGACTATAAATTCTGTCCAACATTATCCTGAGCTGAGATACAAACAAATCTACATGCAAATAGTGCACTGCAATCCCATATACACCGGTCAACTAGTGATGAAGTCCACTAAGAACGGAGTCCCGCAGCGCTCATTAGGCCCTCTCCTATTTTTGAGTGGTGCCTCCGATGTATGTGTGTGTGTGTGTGTATGTACAGTATGTGTGTGTCTCTGTATCCGAGCACGGACAGCTGAAACACCTAAAGTGGCCAGTAGAGTACAGCACAGAGTAAAGTGGCACAGAGTACACTACAGTACGAGCCCTGGGCACGTTCCTGGGGGTCTGGATGTTCCGGGGACCCCCACACGGACCCCACGGGGACCCCCACACTGTAACTCTTGTCATTTCTCGACCGTTTCGGACGCGGGAAGGCTCGCCGGAACCGGGCCGGACCCCTGGGCGCGTTCCTGGGGGTCTGGTTGTTCCGGGACCCCCACACGGTAACTCGATTTTTTTCCAAACATTATCTAAGTACTGTAGAGAGCACAGTACACTACAATACAGTACAGAGCACAGTACAGTACAGTATCCATAAATAAATGTCTAGTTGCACCACTCAGTTCACACAGGTGTGATTTTCAAGTGGTTTTAACCAGTTTTGGTGTAACAGCTTACGCGCTTTTCCTTATCTTATCTTAATATAGTATTTACTGGTCCCCTGGGGCGGGGAAATTACTTTTCTGCATTTACCCAGCGAGATGGCAGATCAAATTGCTCAGATAAGTGCTCTGTGGCGAGCTTTTAGGTGTTAAAAGACTTGCTCAGAGACACTTCGACACATAGACGGACAAGCCGAGAGTCAAACTTAACTCAGCCAAGGTTGCCAACCTGTCTCACCAAACATGATGATTTTGAAATTGGCTTCCCAGTGCAACATCATTCTCAGGTTTCATTGCTTGACACCTCAATTCTGCAATCTGTGCTTACCTGAATCACCATCTCTTTTGTTTTCTCGAAATCCAGTTCCTGCGTGTTTTTGACCATGAGCTGAACAACGCTCTCTGAAAAGGCAAGCAAGGGACCCACAGCAAACACCTCCTTATAAGGTCCGTCAATGCTCAGTTTGATTTCTGCGTTTTTCCCCTGCAAACATCAGAAAATGATGACAGGCATACTTTATAAAACCTAAATCAGATCATAAAAGTCATACATTATTAACATAATGCAAAAGCTGTGGTTTCCCAACTCAATACAAGGGATCTATAGAAATATATCCCAATGAGTGAGTATGCCGACTGATTCATCTGAATCTTAAAATCTTAAAAGAGAAGGCATACAATGGTAGCCTGTTTTTTAGTGCCTTGTACTGTCTCCGCACCCTGAGTGAAGTCCACCCGAATTTCTCACAGGGATTGTCTGTAATAAATCTAGATAAACAGATACACTGCATCCATTAATAGGCTTGAGGGTTTACAGTAAAGCATTGGCATTTTCTAATTAACTATCTGAGAAGGGTTTAATAAGCAGTGAAATCCTTAACCTTATCCAGTGTGGTACTGGTGTACTCAAGTACTGACACACGTTGCATTGCAACGTGTTGTTGTGAGCTTGTAGGTCGTTAACTATATTATATTTATATTTTGATTGCAGTATAAATACTTTTACTTAAGTAAAAAAAGGATTGCATCACATCACTGACCTTATCCATGTCTCTGACTGTCATGTTGATGGGAACATTGCCTAGCGAGTGCTCAAAGACCTCTCCTGTGAAGTTATCCGCCCGTATGCATTCACTTTCAGCAGAATCACCACACATGTAAAACTCAGGGTATTGATCATTTATGTCTTCAATGGTGATCCGTACTTCTGCAAAGGCACTGGCCTGAACACCATGGATGTTTACATTGGTCTCCATAGCCTGGGGAATAGAATACAATTGAAAATAGGATTCAATTACAATTACGTTACAATTATATTTATAATTGAGTATAATTAAGTACTGTACAATTACAAATCGTCCCCTTCTTAAATGAATGGCCTAAGTCTGATTCAAAACAAAACTAGCCTATATGATATTTCCTAATCATTCCACAAAAAAAACGTTTATGACTATTAATTAATTAATAGCACTCCTTTTCAATTAGGACGTCGAGGTGGCCATGTCATTAGGAGCCGACTTAGGCTAAAAAAAAATTAGTTTAAGAAAGTGACAAATTTGGAACTTTAGAAGACGCTCTTAAAACTGCAAGAACGGTGTAAGCAGCATATATATATATATATATATATATATATATATATATATATATACATACATATATACATACATACATACAGGTGCTTGCATACATGCACCTGACGAAGCCAAGCGGCAAAACGCGTCGTGCAATAAAAAATGAAGCATAAATAATCTTGTCCCGAGTCTCTGGAGTGTGCGACTGTGCGGTCCCTTCCTTTCCCTGGGGAAGTTCTCTTTGGCCTGCACATATATATATATATATATATATATATATATATCTCCTGTAACTACCATACATACTGTATATCTGGGAACAATAGGAGGGAGCCAGGGAGACATAAAATTGAGGAAACTAAAATAAAAATCAAAGCTGTACCTTGACTCTCAGAGTGACGACATCACCAACAACTTCACGGTCTATGTCAGAATTGACAAATATAGCTCCATCATTTTCTGAGATGCGGAACAACGCGACTGCTCTGGAAACTGTTGCAGCTGCGGAAACAATTCCAATGTCAACGATTCATCCAGTAACATCATTCATTAATAACATTCATTCATTCATTCATTCGGTCGTTTGTTCGTTTGTATGTTCATTCATTCATCCATTTATCCTTTAATTAATTCATCCATTCATAATGTGTCCGCCCTGTCACTCATCCTATCATTCATCCAATTAACCCAGCATCCGTACTCTGGGGGGGAACAATGAACATTATCCAAAAATAGTAGATCTGACTACTGTAGATCGGTTATTTTTGGTGTAGAGACTTGGGCCCTTATTTATCAACGCGTTGATAAATAAGGGCCATAGTGTAGATGGGAAAAAGCAGTCAACGTCCATTTGCAACTAAGGCGTGTTTTACTAAGATTAGAGGATTTAAACTGCAATAACTGCAATACTGTTGTTGAGGCTCACATTCAATGCTGTAGGTGATACGATCGTTGATTCCTGTGTCCTGGTCTATGGCCAACACTTGAAATATAGAGTCGACCTGGCAATACAAAAATAAACCAGTCAGTTGAAGAAGTCTACACACAAACACACAAATGGCTACTAAATTCTCGGTTGCTGAAGTACAGCTAGGCTGAACGAGTTCACGTCAAATTCACAGCAACTGTGCTTGACATGAGTGCAATAATACATAAACACAAGTAAAGCGTTATTCATAGTCTGGATTTTTGGTGGTGAGGTGACCACCGAACTACAACATGACGTCACAAGCCGCGGTGAAAAGCAAACCACCGCCACCGCCCCAGCCATTCTCTCTGTTTTTACTCACCACCGCTCAACGTTATTTCAGCTCCGGTGGTCAGCTCACCCCCGGAGCGATGCAGGTCACCTGACCACCGAAAATCCAGACTATGAATGAGCCTTAAATGCCCAGTATCAGTGTTGCCAGCTTTTCCGAGAGAAAAAAGCAACCAGGCTCAAGCTCAAAAGAAGCGACTATAGGCCACATGAGCAGTTTAACCCTATATGGATCTTCAAACTCATATTAAAAGGCGTCAATTTACTATTGTCAAACAGACCTTGAAAAAGAAAAAGTGATACATTTTAAATATTTTTCGAAACATTTTAACAACACAAATCTGGTACAGCATTCTGGCACAAAATATTTTCGATGGGGGCTCTGTGGACAAATACATATTATTTTGTTGGGGGTCCGACATGAACATTTTTGAGAACCACTCGTTTAACCAGAATTAGGAAACAAGCCCAAATATGTAACTGCACTTAAGAAACAAGCCCCAAAACCTGAAACCTCCAACTACCAATATTTACAAGCAACTGTACAGAAAAACAAGCCCAAAGCTTATAACAAGCAGTATATGTAAACTCAGTGATAGCACATCTCTTTTCAGGCAATCTGAGAACCCATCGGCATATAAAGGAAAGATCACACCCGTGTGAAGTGAGGGGTGCTATATTAAAGTCTATCTCATGTTGATTAGGTGATGTAATGGTGATATAAAACAAACGGTGCCAACACAAACATTAAATGCCATTAACAATAAAGAGATGACATAATTGAACTAAAGAGAAACATTAAACCTGTATTAGGAGGGGCTAGCGCCCCTCAAATACAGCGCCCTCTTGAGTCTTGACATGAGTCAACAGTCTGTCTTGAGAGACAGACTTTTCAGGTGGTAGAACTAGATTATCAGTCCACCTTTTAGGAGCTAAAATCACTGCTCAATTTAGTCAGTTAGACCAGTGGCTCTCAACCTTTTCAGGCCGTGAACCCCCAAAATAATCATATTAGAACAGGGGACCCCTCCCACCCTGACCAAAATAATCATATTAGAACAGGGGACCCCTCCCACCCTGATAAGCACTTGACTTTTTCCGCATGTCGGACCTTTGGTGTGTCGGATCTGCATGTGCATCCCCACATCCCCACATACCCACATTCATTTTCGGGCCTGTTGAGAACTAGTTTTCGCGAGTTTAAATGGACAGGTATCAGTCAAAAGGGAGACATCGAAGAGGAAGGATGGATGGGGAAGGATCAATATATGGAATGTCAGAACAGAACAATGGAGATCTAAGGGGTTGAGGTCAGATGTAGAGTTGCTGGCCAATATTGATGACATCAGGGATCTCCATATATGAGCTTAATAATGATGACATCAGGGATCTCCATACATCCATCCCTGATGATGTCACGTTGATGGATAATTTTGAATTATTGTAGATCTGTTATTTTGTGGATGGAAGTTTCCATGTTCCCAATGACTTTGTATCTTCATGCCCCATGTCCTGTACCTTTCATATCTCAGGCCCTGTGTCCTACCGATTTTAATTCTTCCCCCCAGCCGGCGTGCTGATAAAGTATTGTTTTCTCCGGTTTGCTAAAACACCCAGCGTGTCTGTGGAAAACACCCTGTTATTCGGCCTTGGTGCTTTGCCAGAGCAGACAAGTTGTCTGCTAGTCACGTTAGCTGGTTGAATTTAACTTAAATTATGAACTACATTTACATGATTAACTACATATCCCATACATTATGCTTCCTGGTTTGGACAGGATGTGATTGTTTGAACTTCCTTTGGTTATTTGACACGTTGCTTTGTGTAGCCTTCTCAAATCTTGATTAAAATGATATACATACCGTGTCCATTTTGTGGCACGCCGGAGAGACATTTTGTAATTTGGCTGTATGTGGGATCTGTTCTATTCTCTCCGAACTGAAAATGAATCGACAAAAAACATATTTGCTCTGACTGGACAATCATTCTTCCTGGTGGATTCATTTATTCTATTGGGTATTTAAAGGTATTTTTCTAAAGAGTATTTCCTGCTTAAGGTAACATTTGGATATTGATCATTCTCTTAAAAGTATTCCTGTTAAAGCTAATTCTTAACTTTATCATCTAAAAGGTTTAAATCCATTTTTGTAAATTGTTAGAGGCTCTCTGCCTAGACTTGTGGTGCTGAGTATTTATTTGTACTCAAAATACTTTCAAAAGTATTTTTACAGTTTTATAGTTTCAGCTCTGGCTATCGAAGTAATAAAGTAATACAGTCCTTTTTATCATTAGTAAATCATTAATTGTCCCTTCTGCATTTTATATGCAACACACTTGATGTCACGAGGCCAACCAACTAGTCTCGCGTTCCCAGACTGTTGCCTCTCACAATTTCCAAATACTTCTGTCATACAGTCTGGAGCAACGGAAGAGCTGTCATAAGTAAAATATAAAGCGGAAGTGGAGACTCCTCCACACTTCCGTTTAGTCGTGCAAATTTATCCTAATAGAAATAGAAAACATCTAAGCATATATAGCTTGTTGCTTAGCAGAAAAGGAAATAAAAAAAACAAAACATTAGATTATCTTTATTGTTAATGGCATTTAATATTTCTGTTAAGGACAAGATGAAATATTTTTTTTCATTGTCAATGGCGTTTTTAAAACAAACATTGAACTAAAACAAACATTAAACCTGTATATAGGAGTATTAGTCCAAAGTTAATGAGACCTTGATGTACTGTATATATATATATTTTTTTATAACTTTGTTTATTGGTTCTTTCACAGAAGCATTATTCAAATACTGGAGTTGAAAAAGAATAAATGGTGGCATTAACAGCTTCTCTTAATAAACCCCACAAGTATAATGTAGATGTACTGTATATTGAGTTGACTTACCACGCGGGAGTGCTCTGTGACTGAGGTTGTGTAAGGTAGTCGTATAAACTGTGGGTCAAGGTCTGGCACGTCTATGACGGTGATGAAGCCAAAGGCGACGTTTGACTGAAACACCTGCACTCCGTTGAGGAGACCTCCACTGTCCTGTTATGGGACATAAAGAGACACTGTAGCTCAAAGGTTACAGCCAGGGCAAAGCGACAGGAAATCCACGAGTTGGTTAATACAGTCTTAGCCTAATATGCTACATGATTGCCAGTTTACTATGTAAACCTGCAAAACCTGTCAGTCAGTCTGTCCGTCCGTCCGTCCGTCCATCACGCCTCGTGACACACTCCATATACTGTATAGCCAATACAGAATTCATTCCATACGTTGATCTGATCCCCCATGACAAAGCACCAGCGCCCGCCCAGCAGTCTGCCATTACCCAGGCGGATGCGTGCACGACCTTTGGGGCGAGGTCGCACCCTCAGGGCGTCTTAATGGTACATTATTTGGATCTATTACATGCTGCACTATGTCTCAGTGTGTACAATGGTTGGAATGCACATATTTGAGAGAACATTAACTTGGTCATACTAAAGACTGGGACCCAGTGCCTCCCTGCTTGGCACTCAGCATCAAGGGGTGGGTTGGATTGGGGTAAGACCCTGCGACATACTAGCGTCATGTCCCTGCTTGGCACTCAGCATCAAGGGTTGGGTTGGATTGGGGTAAAGACCCTGCGACATACTAGCGTCATGTCCAGTACATCAAGGGTTGGATTGGGGTAAGACCCTGCAACATACTAGGGTTGGATTGGGGTAAGACCCTGCGACATACTAGGGTTGGATTGGGGTAAGACCCTGCGACATACTAGGGTTGGATTGGGGTAAAACCCTGCGACATACTAGGGTTGGATTGGGGTAAGACCCTGCAACATACTAGGGTTGGATTGGGGTAAGACCCTGCGACATACTAGGGTTGGATTGGGGTAAGACCCTGCGACATACTAGCGTCATGTCCAGTACATCAAGCTGCCTCACGCTAAGGAATGGGGCTCCATTTTCGTCACCGCTAAACCCCTTATCCCTAAACTTCTTTGCCTTTTTTACTATTTTGCAAAACATTTTTGAATAGTTGAAATGGTCTACAAGCTCACAACGTGTCAGTGTAGATTGGCTAGTTGAACTATTCCAAAATGTTTTTTCAAAATAGTAAAAAAAAGCAAAGAAGTTTAGGGATAAGGGGTTTAGCGTTGACGAAAATGGAGCCCATAGGCTCCTGCCCCTATGGGCCTCATGGCTCGGCAACGCTTACAAAATTAGCTAAAGTCTATCCCTAAGGATAATGAATTATCTGCAAAAATATGTGGAAAGACTTTAGGGGAAATTTCTATGCAATATCCTTTGATAAGAAAAATACTTACAGTTGCATTTATCTTTATTCGGTAGAAAGTGCTCAGAGCGGTGTAATTTAGGCTTTCTGCTAATGTGACTGCACCGGAAAACGCATCAATGGCAAAAGGATGCACTCCATCACCTGGAATAACCTATAAATCATAGTGTAAAAGCATTTTATAGTTCCATATAGATTAATCCAGTCAATTATTTATCTTAAGGTGTCTGGTAAATACTATCACCTCGTCAATGTTGTATCTCACAACAGAAGCAACTCCTTCATCAGCATCCTCTGCAAATACTGTAAACAAAGTTGTTCCCACAACTACATTCTGATCAATGGGAAGTAAAGAAAAGAATGAAAAGAAAAATAGGTAAATAAGTAGGAGCCAATGGATGCTTTAGCAGGTATTAAGGTCAATAATACCTGCTAAAGCATCCGCCGGCTGTATGCCCAGGGCGAGTTGGTAAATGGGCGACTCGTTTGGTATTCGTGGCATCAGTGGGAATCATACTTGCCTTACAATATTGTCTATTTGGAGTCCCAGAAATAAACAAAAATGTATCAAATGCGGGGGCCGTAAACTAATGCATATACAACTGCGTTGAGAATAATTTATACACAATACAGGTCACTTTCCTGCAGAAGAATCAAATGAATAGGAAAAATATTTAATGCTGTTCAACTTACTTCTTCCACATCCCTGTTGTATGCCGATTCCGTAAAAATGGGTTTGTTGTCATTGGCATCTATTAATATTATGTTTATTTCTTTCCTGGTCTGAAAGGTAGAGCGTAGTGGACCAGTGAATAGCAAAATAATATGAAATGCAAAAAGCTGGTATGCTCACTTGTACTGTATTCCATCTGCCCTTACTGTATATTTAAACTTACTGTAGTAAAGCCATCAGAGACCACAAGTCCAAGTTTCATGTATGTTTCACCAGATGGCATGGCCTAGAGCAAAAACACAGCAGTTTAAAGTGTGGGTAACTCAGCTTGAATACCAGTGACGTTATGGGAAAAAGTAAGTAACCAACAATTACCCTATCTAATTTATGCTTGTATGATCTGATATGTAAGTTATGTAACTAACTGACCTTTGTACGTCTTTAAATGTTCTGATGAATTGAAAATGGAGGACCCTGATGTAAACAAGTTTTAGCAGTTTGTTCCTGTATACACCTGTACTTTCGTTTGAACTGTACCCATTCTACAAACTGTGAATACAATTTTCAATCAATCAGCCTCTGACCACTGAGTTGCTCTCTGCTGGTGCTCTTGTGATGAGTTCTGATTATTCCGATACTTAATTAAAATGTATATGTAGGTTTAATTGAGCGATGACAATCAAATAAGAAAGGCTCGCAAGGAATACAGGAATCTGTACTACGTATAGGCCCTTAACTCATTCAGGACGGGAACCCCTTTTGGTGTTTCAACCCTTCTGGACGGGAACCCCTTTTGGGTACAGTATATAGCAGCATAACATTTTCGTACTTTTTGAATCAATATTTGAAGTTTTTCAGAAAACTTGATTTAGGCCTCAATCCTAAATGGTTAAACTTTAACTTTAACGTGGTCCTTTAACTTAAAGGACCACTTCACCACTTTTCAACCTATCTTCATATCCTCACTAATGTTCATGATGAAATGCCACAATTTTTTTCCTACTCCGTCTGTGTCCCATAGGAGGGCTGCGGGCCGTTCAGAAACCCATCCACCACCAGTGACATCATCGATGGGGAATCCAAGCAGTATCTATCTATTCCCGAAAAATTGTATTATCGTTCTCACGATAATAAAAATCGAAATATACATTTACAATGTAACAAACAAACAAAATCTTGTTTATAAGAAAATCTGCCTAATTATATTAAAGGTCTGGTGATTTTTTCTCCCTTTTTTCTGACCTCAATTGCACCCAAAAAACCTGAACATTCAGTTGATTTTCTGTGGTCTGGAGTTTTCTGAATAAGCCTCAAAAATAGCCTCAAAAAGTGCTATGATTTGGAGCAGACCCGTCGTTGATCCAGGCGACAACGGCTGCGTTCATCGCTGCCCGTTTGAAAAGCCCTTTAGAGGATCTCTGGAATGAGGGTGTTGTCGTTACAGTTAATAGTTATTTTTACAAACATATTAACCAATTAAGTCTTATTTTAGGCTATACTTGATTGTTTTCGAAAAGAATAATGTTTTTTTGTGAGAAACAAAATTTACTTTGGTACTCATTGTAGGTATGTTTTGATGCCAATACTTTTTTTTACTTTCATTCAAGTAAAACATTTCAATAAAGGCCTTTTTACTATTATTTAGTAACTAGTATTTTTATATATTGTGACCAAACATATCTGAGCACTGAGCAAAATTCACAAAGGAGATGTCCTTCCTACTGTACGCCTACCTCTCTGTCAAGCTCGTTCTGGACTGTTACATTTCCAGTTGCTGGGTTAACAGAGAAATAGACCATACTGAGACCACTTATGCCATAAGTCAATGGGTCGCCTTCAGCATCGGTTGCCCTAATATTAAATGCAAGTCCATCTATAAAGAACAGGGAGTAAAGTAATGTAAATGTCAAAGTAAACTTTACATATGACTATATCATATCAATGTAGTAAAGTTTTTAAAAAACAGTTAAAAGGTTCATCCTATCTCCTCAGCTCTTTATAAAACAAGTGAAATTGGAAAAGATGAAACAAAAACCTAAAAAGACCATGGGACTCGAATAGGCTACTATAGAATGTAAGATGCTAAATGATCTTGTTGGGTTCTCTCTCCCGATTGGATACAATTGATATGCCAAACTGAGTGTATCTGTGTTTACTAAACTAGAGAGATGGGGAGATCCCAGTTAATGAATAAACACTCCATAGCAATGATTACTATTTGAACTTTACATTACTTTTTTTTTTCTTTCTTTTTTTTTTACAAAAAACATGACTTAGCCTACACCCCATTTAAATGACTGCATAACTTCATTCACTTATAGTCACCGTTTAAATCAAAATGCAATAATAAAACTTGTCTACCTACCTTTGGGGACATCCTCACGCACAAGTTCAACTGTATTATTGATACTAGGACTGACATTTGCTAGGGGGAAAAAAGAAAGAGTTTAATGTTACATGCTGCTATACAGACACAAAAAGGGTATGCTTATATTGTTAGCTGAATATACTCACCGTTGCTGAGGCTAATAAGGCAGTACAACAGTAGGATGCTTCTTGTAAGTATCCCCATTTCTACCACACAGACTAAATGGGAAAAAACACGTGTTAACTTGACCACTGAAGACCTCATTTCTCGTTGAGAATCAGTTCAATCAGTCTGTCTATGTCTTCAACACAGCATCTTGTGTTTTATGGAACATTATTATATGCTGCTGCTATTTACTACCTCATTTATATAGGCAGTTAAATGAGGCAGTAGTACTTAAAGGAATATTTCACTTTCAAAAGCCTACTCAGGCTTATGTGACAGTTTTTAAGTTACTTGATTCAGTATTAGATATTTGATATTCATTTCAGCTGCCTCCGCTCCATTAATCTATTATGGTTAAAATGGAGTTTGAAATTATAATGGGTTTGTATAGGAAGGGGGCGGCAGCTCATTGACTATTGAGGCAGCAGGAGGTTGCTTTACTGATAACGAGCGCTTCCATACTCTGATACTTAGAAAATAATCATCTGCAAGGAATTTCGTGACAGGAAGTAGCTCATAAAATGTCTACGGTGGATTTTTATTAAACAAATATTTTACAGATTTAAAGAGGATAATTCAAGCTTTCCCTACAGCTGCAATGTTGGTGTTTTTGACGTTGTTAAATATAGTTAGAGAGGACTTTTCTGTTTGGATGAATGGGCTCTCTATGGGAAGTGTCACCTAGGTATCACCTTGCTGGCAAGATGGCTGTGGTCTGAATATGGAGAATTGCCATCCAAGGCGTAAGAAGAAATGTCACCCTTTTCACATTGGCCTATTATAGCGCCACCAGGAGGCCACAACCTGACCTGCCCTGGTGGAGACCTGTGCCCCGAGGGGCACTTTTTCTAGTTGATTGTACAATGCAATAGTTGTGGCTTGGTATCAAGACAGTATTCAGCACATAGCTTAGGTGAAACAGGTCTCGTGTTTATACATGGGATGAATTAACCAATGCACTGTACCACTGAGCTCAGGTGGCAGGTGTGCCAGTAGGGTACAAGAGCAGCATATAAATGTGTAGGGAGGATTTAATTGCTACTAAATTGGGGAGAAAAGGGGTTAAAAACTAGATAAAGTGCCCCTCGGGGCACAGGTCTCCACCAGGGCAGGTTAGGCCAATGTGAAAAGGGTGCCATTTCTTCTCATGCCTTGGATGGCAATTGGATGATTTGAGGCATTTTGTTCCAAAAATGTGTTTTGCAAAAATCCACCTGTTGGTGGCGCTATAACAGG
Organism: Electrona antarctica; assembly: GCF_951216825.1. Taxonomy (NCBI): domain Eukaryota; kingdom Metazoa; phylum Chordata; class Actinopteri; order Myctophiformes; family Myctophidae; genus Electrona; species Electrona antarctica. Next base: position 40,881,145 of record NC_136806.1, on the reverse strand, counting down.
CCAATGTGAAAAGGGTGGGATATATTCCTCAGCCTAGTAGGCAAGTCTGTGAAAGATTTCACGTAAATTGCACGCTGCGTTCATGATTTGAGGCTTTTTGTTCAAAACGGGCCAATCCTGTAAACTTTCAAAGCCAATTGATGGATCTGGTAGATCTGCTATATTGGTATTTTTTGTGGACTGGTGTCAATATGTTTCCTTTTGGCCCAGACCGTGTTCATCTTGCCCTTTGACCATCGGTTTTATCATCAGCCTACTGCCTGTTTACTCTGGGTTGTTCTTCTTATCATCATAAATGTCATGTCATCCATGTTTATGGCCAAAATATGTTTTCATCTGTCCCATTTAATATCTTGTTGACTCCTTATTAGGCTCCATACTGTCTGCCTGCAGTCAAAAGTTAGCTGGCATATTGAGAGGTCTATTTGGATAAACACTACATGCATTTGACCTTGATGCCTAGTGAGAAAGTAGATAGCAGGCCATTTCTCTGTTGAAGAGTTCACAGACGGCAGGGAAAGAATGTTATCTTCAGGTTGCCATAGCAACGCCAGCCTCTGTGCTTTCCCGGACTATGGCCATCAAGGACGGAATTAAGGAAGCTGTCCCAATATCAGTCCCATCATCTATGTGCTGGTCCAATCAGCGTTCGACACCTAGTGCCAGCGTGGCATTGTGGAAATTAACTGTGTATTGAGCCAATGAAAGTGTATCAACAATTGTAATTCTACAGTATTAATGCCTTTGTAATGAATTGTTCGTCAGAGACTACCATGTGCCCTTTTGGTGGTACAGGGGAGAGTAATTTGGCTGTATGCGGATCTGTTCTGTCTCTCTGATCTGAAAATGAATAGAACTAAACCATATTCTGCTGACTGGACAATCCTTCTTCCTGGTGGTTTCATCTTTTAATTGGGTACAAGGTATTTTTCTAAAAGCTAATGGTTAACTTGGTCATAGGCTCTCGGCCTAGTTGTGGTGCTGAGTATTTTATCAGTACTTTTGAGTACTTTCTCAAGAGTAGTTTTATAGTTTTAGCCCTGTGTGGCTCAGTAATTCAGTATAATACAGTCCTTTATATCTTTGGTCCCTTCTGCATTTTATATGCAACAAATGGGTTTTATCTTAATTATAAATCCATCACCAATGTTAGCCAATTAGGATGGAATATGAAATATCGGACAGATCCGGTTTGACTATAGAGATAGTGTGTAACGATTTGCGGGATTTTTGGACAGAATCTGGAGGAGTAATATCCAAAAATGTGTTTTTCAAAAGTCGGCCTTCTGGTGGCGCTATAACAGGCCCTTCTGGAAAATTTGGGGCAGAGGTTCATCGTTGGCATCCAGGGAGTGTGTGTGCAAAATTTGGCATCGACCGGGTTAACGGTGCCGGAGATTAGCTGTACACAGACGTACGGACACACGGATGGACACACACACGGACGGACAGAGTGCAAAACATACTCTCTCCCCATGCCTACGGCCTGGTGGAGACAATTGGCTATACAAAGTTCAATTGAAAGATATAAATGGAAACATGAGTATCTACTCTGACCATTCATAAATTATGATGTCAAAAGCAGAGCACTCTGAAAGAACATTCTCATATTTAAACTTCTGCAACACATAAACCAAGATAATTCTTCTGTAAATTACTTTTCTAGGCTCTTTTTATTTTCTCACCATCATTTACTGCATTCATGTTGAAAAGGAATGGAAGAAGAGTCTTGAAAGTAATGTCTTGAAACATGCAAAGTATTGGTAATTCAGCCTTGTAGGATATTGATGATCCTGCTTCACAGTGCAGTTTAACCATCATCACTTATTTACTTTAAATGACTGGTGGTGAATTTATTTATTTTTAAGCCGATGTGATAGACGGCAGGTGTGTAGGACAAAAAGGAAGTCCAACTGTACACAGAAAGGTACCACAAAAATAGGTATTTTGTCCTGATGAACGTCTAAGGACCGAAACGTTGTTTGGTAACAGCTAAAGTTTTTTGTGGGCCCTACACAGTGTGCCCTTTCTCATTGTGTGCAGTTACATGACTGGACAAAATGCAAAACATATAGCCTAAGCCTACACAAACAGAAAAATGTCGACATTAACGTACAATATGTGGCCAAATTTCTGAATAGACAAATTACACTGGTATGGTCCTGCTACAATTTAGCAGAGCTGTAGTTGCAGTAAGTGATATTTTTGTTAAAATATGTGTAAAAACATCTATATTCTGATAGTAATCATTGCTTGCGTTTGTCCGTTTGTCCAGTATAGGGGTCTTCCTGACTCCCCAGCTCGAGGAAACAGACCTGAAAATTTATTTTCTGTTTATTAAGAGCTGGAGAGACAGGGAGACCCCTACTGAACACTCAGTAGCAATGACAGAGTGACAGCACAATACTTTTAGTTCGAAACAATAACTTACACTACCTTTAACTAAAACACTACACACACTACATCTACAAAAATAATTACATTTTCTCTAACAGTTACCATAAAACGTAATTTACCTCCAGAATAGAAAGGAGCAGTAGAGATACTGAACAGACAACATGGACAACACTCACCAGACAGCACTTCTCCTACGAGTGATGGAGACCTTTGCCTGCTGCTGTCTGGTCATCTCCCAACTGTAAATGTGAATGATTAATGTCATAGAGTGGAGAATGCCATCTGGTTTAATGTCACAAATGCACAGGGCCATGTAGAGCAGCATGATAAATGGTTAACTTTATATTGTGTTTTATTGTTTTATTTTAACATTATGCCACAGTATTGTTACCTGTCAGGTGCTCTAACCGAGGCGTGTGCAGCCTATCAGACACAGACTGAGTCAAGGCATTCATTCGCCAGTGAAAACTGTAACGTTTTGATACGCTTGTAATTTTACTTTAGATTAGAACACAGGACACTCTGACCAACGCTTGCGGGGGTTACATAACAACTGTTTTATTGAAGTGTGCCAATCAACCACAACTCACACATACCAGCGTGCGCATGCGCACAACAGACTTGACATAATGGCATATGTAGTTATATTAGTTTGACACATGTAGTTCACTTTACATGACACCTCCCCTCTTAAGTAAAGAAATCCCAAAGTCTTTTACAAAGGCAATATCACCAATAAAATACCTCAGTTTATCTTTTTCTTTCAATTACAAAACCATATGCATCAAAAGTTAGATTAATGAATTAAACGTAAATGCAAATAACATCAAGCATGCAAATTAGCTGTAAACATTATTTCAAGGATTAACTGACCTTAAGGGGAGTGGGTGGACTACCACAACCCGAGAGGAGGCAGGGATTATTCTGCCCTAATGCCATCCATCTCTGCTTACAGTAACAAACAACCTAACTAACATAGCGACTGTTAGGCTTCACCACTCTTCCGCTCCTGGTGGCAACAGGACCTCCGAGACCTGCTGCTGGGTGGCTGCTGACAGGTTGTGTAGTGTACAGTACCGGGGGTACTGGATCAGGATACTCTGGTGTATAATGTTCTGGTTCAGGCGGGACCGCTGGTGGCTCCGCTGGTGGTTCCACTGGAGTCTCTCTGTTGACCAGCTGGATGTTCCTCCGGTTCCTCCTGGGTGTGTCACCTCGGCCTGTCTGCAGTGTGAACGACCGTGGTGTAGGCTCCTCACGCTGCACCACCGCTGTTGTCGCCCACGTCTTCTCTCCGTCGATCTTAAGACGTACTTGATCACCACAGGTGAGAGGCGGCAGAGGCTTTGCTGAGTGCCTGCGGTTGTAGAACTTCTCGTAGGACTGTTTAGCTTGCTTGTCATTTTTCCTGACCTTTTCCAAATCAGGCCAAGCAGGTTTCAGATTCTCCATGAGGGTCGGCAGGGTTGTTCGCAGGTTCCGGCCCATCATGAGTTTAGCAGGGCTCTCTCTTGTTGGCTCTGTTGGTGTTGACCGATAGCACAGGAGTGCCAGGTGAGGGTCATCCTGCTTGAGAATGGCTTTGGCTGACTGAACCGCGCGTTCAGCCATGCCGTTTGACTGAGGACAATAGGGACTGGATGTGATATGTTGGAAATCGAACTCTGCAGCAAACTTCTTGAAGAGCTCCGCAGAGAATTGAGGCCCGTTGTCGGTGCGGACCTCCGAAGCGATCCCCCAGCGGCTGAAGGTGCTCTTCATCTTCCCAATGAGTGTTTCACAGTTCGTCTTCGGCAGATTGAGGATTTCCAGCCATCTGGAGAAATAGTCAATTATGACAAGGTAGTGTCGGCCTTTGTACTCACAGAGGTCAGCTGCAATCTTCTGCCAAGGCAGCTCCGGCAGTGCTGTAGTGATTAAAGGCTCCTTGCGCTGACTGGGTCGGTTGAGGTTGCAGTGCCGACATGACTGTATGAGTTCTTTCACATCATCTCCAATACCTGGCCACCAGATGGAATCATTGTAGCACTGTCTACATTTCGTCAGCCCCTGGTGACCCTGGTGGACCTTCCGGACCATGTCATCGCGCATGCTGAATGGGACAACAATCTGGTTGCCATGTCTCAGGACTCCATTCAGCTCACTTAGAGTTCCACGCTTGTGGAAGTACGGCTTCGCCAATATGGCCACATTTTTGATGTGACCTGGCCAGCCTGTCTTTATGTAGCTCAGGACACACTGGAGCTCACTGTCCTTCTCTGTTTGCTCCATGATCTGCTCCAAGACCGGCCTCCTGACTCCTACGCTCTCCTCAATGGCATTAACGTATGCCTGGACCTCCTTTTCCAGGCTGCCCGGATCTGTGCTTCGTAGCGGGCGCCTCGACAGTGCATCAGCAGCGACGAGGTTCTTCCCCGGGACATACACAGCTACAGGATTGAACTTCATCAGTCTGATGAGGAGAGGCTGGCAGCGGAGGGGTGTCGTATCCAGATCTTTTGAATTGATCAGTGTGACCAGTGGCTTATGGTCTGTGTGTAGCTCGTATGACTCTAGGCCACACAGATACTGGTAGAAACGTTCTGACGCCCAAACGCCCGCCAGACATTCCTTCTCGATCTGGGCGTATCTTCGTTCAGCATCAGATAGAGTACGGGAACAGAATGCCACGGGCTTCAGTGTCCCATCATGGTTCTGCATCAGTAAGCCTCCCAGGCCATAGCTGCTTGCATCGGCGCTGACGACGGTGGGTCTCCGAGGGTCAAAGTAGACTAAAAGCTGGTGCTGAGGAGATCAGTGATTTCACCTCAGTGAATGTTCTTTCTTGTTCCGGACCCCAGACCCATTCTCTGTCAAACTTTAGCAGTTCGTTCAACGGCTGGAGACAGGTGGACAAGTTTGACAGATAGCGACCTATGTAGGTCACCATTCCGAGGAACCGCCTCAGTTCTGGAACGTTCGTTGGGGCGCTCATGTCTCTGATAGCGGCAACTCTCGCTGGGTTTGGCTTAATGCCATCCTTGCTCACCACCTGCCCCAAAAAGTCCAACTTCGTTTGAGACATCTTACACTTTTCTTTGTTGAGCTTGAGGACAGAGTTTCTGATGGACTCCATAACCTTGCTGAGTCTCATGTCATGTTGCTTTTGGTTTTCTCCGAAAATCAAAATGTCATCCATGTAGACTATTACGCCTTCATGTCCTTCCAGCAGCTCCGACATTTTCCTCTGAAATATTTCGGGCGCCGACGTGATGCCGAAAGGCAGCCTTTTAAAGCAGTATCTACCCCATGGGGTGATAAACGTAGTCAGCCGGGCACAGTCCTCCTCCAAAAGGATCTGCCAGAATCCGCTGGCCGCGTCCAGGCTTGTGAAGACTGCACTTCCTGCTAGCTTGGGGAGAAGGTCGTCAATAGTAGGCAGTATGAACTTTTCTCGTTCAACACATTCGTTCAGCCTCTTTAAGTCAACACATATTCAGATTTTGTTGTTCTTCTTTATCACTGGGACCATAGGTGCACACCATTGCGTTGGCTGTGTGACTTTCTCTATGATGCCCAGTGACTCCATCCGTCTCAATTCTGCCTCCACCTTTTTCCTTTAGCTGGACACTGATCTGGATCACTGTGTTCTCTGTGACATTTTCCACAGTTTCCTCTCCCCCTTTTGTTTTTCTGTCTGTGTGGAGTGTGTGCTTTAGCTCCACTTGCTTTATAGTCTCTCCTTCCCTTCTGTCCGAAGGTTTTGACTTCATCCACATTGTCTGATGAGCCTTGGTTCTGTCCTTTAATTAGCTCGCTATGCCTCGCCATGTCAATTGCACTACGCAGCGTCAGATCATCCTTCATTTGTAGATTTTGAGACAGTCCTTTATCACGGATTCCCAGGACTAACCTGTCCCTCAAATTGTCATCTTTCTGGGCTCCAAACTCGCAGTTTTCTGCTAACTCATAGAGCTGCCTTACAAACGCTTCCACATTTTCGCAAGCATGTTTCTTGAGTGAAACCTAGCCCTCTCAAATATGACGTTACGTTTGGGGACAAAATGTGCGTCACATTTTGCAAGCACTGGGTCATATTTGTCTGCATCTAGTGCATCCGTGAATGTGAACGATTTAAATATGTGCTCAGCCTCTGCTCCCATGGAGTATATTAAGGCGCTGACCTGTATTGCATCAGCCTCCGCTGTCAGTTTTGTTGCAACTCTGTACCGGGAAAATCTTTCCTTCCAATCTGGCCAGGTTGCCGGCTTCGTGAAATCCAACTGATCCGGGGAGGGAAACTTCGCCATAGCGATGCACACACACGTTCAAAAGTCTCAAAGTTACTCTTCTTTTCCTTCTCCAACTGTTAAGTTAACTTCTGACACCATGTAACGTTTTCATACGCTTGTAATCTTACTTTAGATTAGAACACAGGACGCTCTGACCAACGCTTGCGGGGGTTACATAACAACTGACTGTTTTATTGAAATGTGCCAATCAACCACAACTCACACATACCTGCGTGCGCATGCGCACAACAGACTTGACATAATGGCATATGTAGTTCTATTAGTTTGACACATGTAGTTCACTTTACATGACAGATCCCACCCCGGCTCTCTCTCTGCAGTGCTCAGACAGTGCCTGCTGCCGCCGTCGTCGGATCACGCCAGACCTTTCTCTGTCCTCTTATCCCTACATGTTGTAGGCCAGATTAAATATCTCATCGTCTCTCCACGCTGTGCCCGCGGACCAGACTCCTCTCCTCCTCTCGACCACACCGTGGGTCCGATGTCCTCATCGCCTCCTCCACGTCGCTGAGATTGATCACTCTGCAATGTCAACGCTCTCTATCATCTGAATTAAGGAAAGTAACTATATGTGCTATTGAGTTTGTGGGTTAAGGCTCTTAAGTGTGACAGTAAAGTGATTCGAGTTCCCGTTTCTGTGTTGAAGTGCTGGAGCCAGCCAGATGTTGTGACAGCGGTGGAGCAGCAGACCAGAGATTGATTAATGATATGCTCATCCTACTCCTTTTTAAAGGAAAGTAATAATGCTAGCCTGCGTGTGTTGTCAAAGTTGAAAGTGCCGGTTGTGAGAGGGCTGTCACTCATTACGTCGTTCTCCTTGTCCAACAGCGGAGCGTCAGGTCGCCCGGACAGCGGCGACGCGGAAGTCCCGGACTGGACAATGTGGAATGTGGATCGAACTGAACTTAACTAGCTGTCTCGTCACGGCTGTGGCGAGGCGCAAAACCCGGATCGGATTCACTACTGGACTGGACTGTGGTATTTCTAACTCCCCTGACTCACTGACTCTCTCCCTACAGTTTTATCAATTGCTGCTTGCTATTTTAAATGCTGATGAAGTGATTTATTGATGAAGTGATTTATTATTGTTTTGTTTTAAAAGAGGGTACCCTTGCATTTAATTATTGTACTGTTGAATGGATTCATATGTCTAGATTATAATAAAAGGATTTTGTACTTTTATACTTTACCCCTATTGTGTCGTGTCATTTACTCTGTATTGGTGTGAACTGGAGTCTGAACTTTAGAGTAGTACAACTCTCTCAAAAACCTGTTACATAAGTGGCGTAGTTGGCAGGACTCCTTATTCACACCGTACAGAGCAAAATGGCCGACGACAATGTAATGCAACCTGAAAGGGCAGGCCCTAGTGTACCACGAGAAGATGGGGCCAGGTCAGAAAATGTTAATGCAAGCCAACCATTGATAAATGCAATGATGATGCCATGGTTTATGGGGGTCCCATGAATCCCAAAATTCAATGGTAACCCAAGTAAAATGAGGTTTTCAGAATGGAATGGGCAGGTTCGGGCTATGCTGCGGGCACAAGGGTTAAATGAAGAACAGAAAATAGACTTTATTTTTGGAGCGCTTGAAGGCAAAGCAAAGCGAGAGATACGTCTATTAGACCCAGCTAGGCGTGCAACTAGCGCAGCCATCCTACAGGAGCTACAGAAGCTGTATGGACAGGTAACTCCAGTAGCCCAGCTCCGTGCACAATTCTTTAAAATTAATGTCACCAACAGAAAGGAGAAACTGCTGCCGCCTACATTCTCCGGCTGCGGGAGCTATTCTCCATATGGCGAGAGCATGAACCAAATGGCTCGGCTCAAGATGAGATGACCATCCGAGACCAGCTTGTCCTGGGTTTGAGACCTAGCACAGTACAACAAGAACTCCAACGCCAGGTGCGTAGAAACCCTACATTATCCTTCAGTGAAGTGTGTAGTGAAGCCCGAGCATTGGAAGCCGAACAGAGGATGGAGTCTGCATGCGCAGCGTGTGTCTCAGTGCCTCCACCACAACAGACCCCAGTTGCTCCTAGTTTAAACGAGTGGAGAGAGACTGTAAGAGCTGAACTTAGGAAAGAAATGAAAGACCAAATATCTGTTCTAACTGAAACTCTGAAAGATGTGGGGCAACTTTCCCCACAGAATGCCCCAGATGAGTACAGACGCCCTACTACAAGAGGGAGAGTTCAGGAGGGTCGTTATACACCCTCCCCCGGACGACACCAGACATTCGAATGGGACCAACAGGGCCAGCCCATTTGTAGAGGCTGTGGAAAGGCAGGCCACATCCAGAGGCGCTGCCCACAGGAGAAGAGGCATTTAAACTAACAGCCCCAGCCACTGGGAGCCAAGTGGTTGGGGAGGGGAACCAGGGGAACCGAGCAGAGGAGAACGCTATGATTGGTACGTGTCCAGGGGTGGAAATAGCTGTTGCAGGGGTTAAATTACCCTGCTTGCTCGATACAGGCTCACAAGTAACATTGTTCAGCGAATCCTTCTTTCAAAAATGGCTCAGTGGGGAACAGACCCTAAAAGCTGCCAATGGCCTACGGATCCCCTATACCGGGTACGCCATCTTGGATTTCACAGTGGGAGGGGTCACTGTGTCCGGTAAGGGGGTCATCATTGTCAAAGACGAGTGCCTGAATGCTGAGAAGGGCATTCTAGGAATGAACGTGATCTCACACTTCTGGAAGGAACTGTTCCAGGGAGTCCACCCAGGGCTGACGGCATTTGGTGCTACCATGTCCCGACAGGCCAAAGGTGAGTGGGAACGTGCCTTCGCCGTCTGCCAGAAGGTGTCGCAGGCTGAACCATCAGATGGACAGGTTGGAGTGGCCCGGTTGACCCGCCAAGATCCAGTCTATGTCCCTCCCAACAGCGAGATGGTGTTATGGACACACCTGTACGGGACGAGGCCCAGGTCTGACTTCTGCGCTCTTGTGGAGGGCCCAGAGAGAGATGATGAATGGCAGGTGGCCCGGTCCGTTGCTTGGGTGGTGAAAGGACGCCTCCCCATAAGGATACGCAACGTGAACCCATACCCCATCTTAATACCTCAACGGCGCCCCCTTGCTAACATTTTCCAGGTTGATGCAAGCCAGGTGCGAGGGGAGAAGGACCTGGTGTTGAAGGCTTCAGACCCAGGGGTAGTTGAAGTTGACGTCCAGGTGAACCAGGTCACCACAGAAGACCAGCACCCAGTCCACCTGCTGAAAGGTGATGGGCTGTCTGCAGAGCAGCAACAGATGATGGACTCCCTGCTGCAGCGATGGAAGACTGCCTTTGCAGCAGGAGAAGAGGACTTTGGACAGTCCTCCATTCAATCCCCACAGGCTCGGCACCACCCAGCAGGGAGTGCTACAGGCCGATCCCACCAAGCCTCTACCCAGAGCTGAGAGGGCTCCTCCAAAACATGTTGGACACAGAGGTCATCAAGGAAAGCTCCAGCCCTTGGGCGGCGCCAATTGTCCTTGTGAAGAACAAGGATGGGTCGTGGCGCTTCTGCGTGGACTACAGGAAGCTCAGCGCCCTCACCCACAAAGACGCCTACCCTCTACCGAGGATAGAAGAGTCCCTCACCTGTCTAAAACAAGCGGCCTGGTACTCCACTCTCGACCTCGCCAGTGGGTTCTGGCAGGTGGACGTGGACCCGAAGGACAGAGAGAAGACTGCATTCACCACCCCCATGGGCCTCTACGAGTTCCAGAGGATGCCTTTCGGCCTATGCAACCGCCCAGCGACGTTCCAACGTCTGATGCAGCGGTGCCTGGGGGGGCACGTCAATGAGTCTCTCCTCGCACGCTTAGGGGCTGTTGAACAGCGCTGGGCAGCCCAACTGGCAAATTTTGATTTTGAACTGAAATACCGCCCAGGTACTGCCAACCGTAACGCTGATATCTTGTCCAGGTTACCGCAGGAGACTGAATTCGTCCAAGCCGCAGCGGCTGCAGTGGAATTGGAGGCAACCCCTGAAACGGAAGACCAGTGGAAGAACTGGCAGGATGGAGACCAAACCCTGGCCCAAGTGAAGGAACTTGGCATCCATGGACAGGCTCTGCGGCAGACAATCAGAACACTTTCTGAAGCAGCTGAAAGAGGCAGCCAGTGGATCTGGATTAAAAGGAAAGACCCTTGCTGGGCTAAAAGAACATGACCCCCCCCCCCCCACACACACACACATCTGAGAACTCCATTCAAACCCCTCAAACATGAGGGCATATGAGGTATGCGGTCAGCTGTATGGCTGGCTCAGGGAAGAGGACGCCCCTGCCTTGCATAGTCCCGTGAGAGGCAAATCTTAACGATTGGGCATGGGGCACAAGCTAAGGCTTGATCACCCTTTAGCTGGCCACCTTTGATGAGGGTGTATAGTGTTTGAAGGCCGAAACACCCGCTGATTCAAAGGCACACTACTGAGGATGTGTCCCGAAATTGACATCATACCCTAGTTAAGAAATACACCTCCCAATGCCACTCTTAACATCAAGGAAATCTCATGTGAGCCCACACCATCTATTGGCACAATGGACAGTCTTAACATCACGTCCCGTGTTTTATGATTCTCAGGAGAACACCTCCCAGGAGCAGAGGAAAGGAAGGACAGCCTGCCTGTGGTAAGACGCCTCTTGCGAGAATGGAGCCGCCTACACATCCAGGGAGGTGTGTTGAAGAGGAGAGCGCAGGAGCGCAACACCGGTTTGAACTCAAATTGTGGTACCCTCAAGCAAGACCAAGGAGCTGTGGGAGAAGTACCACAACTCCTCAGGCCACATGGGAGTGGCCAAAACTGAAGCCCTACTGAGGAAGACCTTCTACTGGCCAGGGATGATTACTGACCTGCAGGAATGGGGGTCCCAGTGCGCAAGTTGTGTCCAACAGAAACGTGGCCCAGAGGTAAGGGCGCCTTTGGTGCCAATTCTCACATCTTACCCCATGGAAACTGTCTCAATGGTAACAAGACAACTCACCCCTTTTGCCTCTTTTGGTGAGTTGTCAGGACAACTCACCCCGAACGTGAAGACAACTCACCAGGGGTGAGATGTCTTCACTTTCAGGGGTGAGATGTCTTCACTTTCGGCCACTTTTGGGGTGAGTTGTCTTCACTTTCGGGGTGAGTTGTCTGACTGAATATGTAGCCTTTGAGCTCTTTTATATACTGAATATTGCACAATAATACTTTACTGAATATTAGAACTGTGATTGATTGATCATACATTATTATGATGTTATTTCACACTAGGGTACATTTCAAACAAAAGCAGAGCAAAAAGCACTAAGACTTAGGGTCTTTCGGTTTAAATTTATCAGAACATTTACAGACGTAAAGATATACACTTCTATGAAATGAAAAAAAGGAAATCATCATATAAAGAACTAAATAAATAAAGGGAAAATGTATCCAGTAATGGAAAAAAGGCGTGAATTTAGAACTAATGGTGACATAGTTCCTATTGGATATTGAAGTAGTCTATTTTCAGAACTTTACAACAACAACAACAATTTCTAGTTAGATCCGAAATTGAATTAGGCCTACTGTAATGGGTGCCACGGAAAGTACAGACAACTCACCCCGACATGTCAGAAAGTGAAGACAACTCACCGGGGTGAGTTGTCTGGACTTTCGGGGTGAGCTGTCCGTACTTTCTCGCCCAACTCGCCCCAGTGGAAAGTACAGACAACTCACCCCGACATGTCAGAAAGTGAAGACAACTCACCGGGGTGAGTTGTCCAGTATTCGTCTCAATTGATTACTTATCTCTTGGCCGGCATGGCGACACCTACCCTTACCTGTTGGTTATAACTGACTTATTATCCAAGTATGGGTGGGCCATCCCTACGAAAGACCAGACAGCAGCCACTACGACCCGGGTTCTCTGGCGCCACCTCATCCAGGCGTGGGGGTGCCCAGAACGGATCCTGTCTGACCATGGGGCAGCGTTCGAGTCAAACCTGGTAGCACAGCTGTGCAGCCTCTACGGATGCTCCAAGATCCGAACTACACCTTACAGGCCTCAGGGAAACGGGGCCTGTGAAAGGTTTAACAAGACTATTCTGTCTCTCCTAGGAACGCTGAGTCAGGTTGACCAAGCACACTGGCCAGATCACTTGCCGACTCTGCTCCAGATGTACAACAACACCACCCACGAGACCACCGGACTGACCCCACACTATGTCATGTTTGGTCGACATGCCCGCCTGCCTGTGGTCGTAGGAGCACCGGCAATGACCCAAAGACATGACCTAGAAGGCTGGGTTCATCAACACAACCAGACGCTGCAGAGAGTCTACAAACAGGTTGCAGTTAAGACCAGAGAAAACAGAATGAGGGACAAGGACAGGTATGATGAGAGAGCAAAACACCTACCCTTGTTGCCCGGAGAAAGAGTGCTCTTGCGCAACTTCCGCCGCAGAGAGCAAGGCAAGCTGGCACCCCACTGGCAGCCCCAACCCTATGTTGTTCTCGACCAATCACGCCCCGGCGTGCCAGTCTTCCAGATCAGGCCAGAAGGGAAGGAAGGACCCGTTAGGACAATCCACCGGAATCACCTTCGACCATGCCCTTTCAACCCCCCTGAAGTGGTACAACAAGCCCCAGAGACTGAAACAATGCCCTCTTACTCAAATGAACACTTTAGGCCAATATTGTTACCTGTGACCTTTGTGCCCACAGCATCTACAGGCCCAAGAGAAGGTGACCCAGTAACCCCGCCTATACAAGACTCAAAATAAATGCAACTAGAACTGCACTCTGTCGAGTGCCTACTTGCTTGTTGCACACTAGTAGGCCATAAATTGCCTACTAGTGCGCAAGCAGAGCGTGCAAGTACTGTAGACCGCTACAAACAATCTCAGCCTCTCTGTGAAAGAACGTTTGCAATATTGAATTATTAGGTTTAGCTATTTGCTACGTACCTTGCTTTTGGAGGAAAAACGTAGTATTTTGAAGAACGGTAATGATTACCTATGCCTGTTATGGCAGTGGTATCAGATTACATACATGTATACATAGGGGCATTACCTTTAGTCCACCCAACACTGAAACATGTCATCGTTACGTCACCATCGATAACCAATTATACCCTGGCATTGGTACATATATTCATCACGTCATATGCTCATATGTCTATATGTCTATATGTATATATGTAATTTCTGAGTTGGTTAGTGGTATAATGTGGTTACTCGGGTGGTTTTATGCGTATGTCCCTTTAATCCACCCGACACAGAAGCATGAGTTCAAGTCCGTTGCTCTCCCCATGTCCCCCATATATGGGGACTAGGTTGGCGGAGGGTGTGTAGAGAGCCCAGGATCACATTAGATAATTGACACAGGGGTGAAAAAATGGGTTACAAAATCGTGGGATAAAAATTTAAAGAAAAAAATAATAATCCACCCGACACTGAAACATATCATTACGTCACCATCGTAAACCAATTATACCCTGGCATTGGTACATATCTTCATCACGTCATGGGACATACGCTTCGTAGCATGACGGAAAACATACTTGCACCGTCTGCTTCCGTATGTCCCGTGCCAGCATATGACGTCATATCATATGCTGCTAAGGGACATTGGTACATATCTTCATCACGTCATGGGACATATACGCTTCGTAGCATGACGGAAAACATACCTGCACGGTCTGCTTCCGTATGTACCGTGCAAGCATATGATGTCATATCATATGCTGCTAAGGGACATACGCATCGTGGTAGCACCTGACTGATAACATTACTTGCACGCTCTGCTTGCGCAAGTAATAAAGGTCAGAATTATTTCAACATATTGTATGAAACATTTATTCAAGTACCACAAAGTGTCACAGCATCTGACATTTGTACAACCCTAATTTGCATATTACCAAAATGGCAGCTATGTGAAACCAAGTTCTAACTTAACTTGGAGTCGATTTGTTTTACTAATCATTAGAAACACATTGGAATGTTCCAATTTATACTCCCACAGCTTCCTCGCTGTATGCACCTTAACCACCCACTCCAGTGAGGTCCCCACGAAGGAGCCCTTCCTCGATCACCAGCATCCTGTTGCATACGCTAAAAGATCTGAGCCTTCTCGAGAACAATACAGTGCATCAGAGTAGACTACTCCAACAACCTGTTTAGGTGCACTCGGAAACTACAAACTTGTAGTTGTCTACATTCTCCACTACCTCTGCATTTATGTTGGAGCCTCTTGGTCATGTCATATAGTCTACCACCATCTCCTTGGTCTTGCTAGCATTGAGCCAGAGGCGGTTTGCCTTGCTCCAGTGCACTACCTCCTTAACCATGCGTGCTCAACAGTGTTATCACCTGAGATACATTCACCTGAGATGCAGCTGACCACTGCAATGTTATCTAAAAAATTCATCTGTAGGTGACAACTGACATGTCTTTTAGTTGAAGCGGAAGTCAGATGTTTATAGGGTGAACAGGAAAGGTGACAGCACTGTGCCCTGGGGAGTGCCTGTGATGTTCACCAGCACATCCGAACAGACAACACTGCAGTCTCACATACTGCAGTTTGCCCGAGAGATAGTCTTAGATCCATGCCTGACACATAACTCCATATATAGGCATAAAGGGACACAGAGAGGCAGATACTGAAATCTCCAGTTGCATCATTACAAATATGTTCTGACATCTGCATAGACTCCATATTTGGGCATGTCTGACAAAGAACTCCATATGGGCATAAAAGGGCCTGTTCTTCTGATATCTGCATGTTCTGACATCACATTGTGATATATATGGAATTAATTCTGACTATGCCACACCTCCTAATTGATTACTTAGTAATTACACACTGAGGGTAGTTTTTTTTTCCAGGCCTGAGATTACAAACCAATTTCCAGGGTTGTGCAGATGTACATATGAGTATACCCATATACGTATGCCTATATATTCTATATCTGCAAATGTTTCATATCCTAACCAGTCAGTCCAAGTGAAAATGGCCAGATCAGACTTTAGGTCTTCAAGTTTATTTATAAATGTGTAGGGCAGAAACCTCTTATCTCCATATTTTAACTTTGGGGTTTTTTTCGTAAATGAATGCCCTACTCGATCACACTACAGCCTTTATTGCTATTTTTGCATATGATTCCTGAAAAGTAACAGTTTTGGACATATGAGGTTTCCACTCGACAGATTAAAAAGAAATGTCTTCTCGTCAGTGACAATGACCATAACATGACATAATGACGTGATAAAATAAACAGTCAGACTCAACAAAATAAATTTAAAACAAATTTAAAACATTTGACTTACACATTTATACAGTAGAACAGCTGTGAATCATTGTTTGCAACGATCATTTGTTGTTTGCCGTTTTGCTCTCTTTTCAAGCTTGCAAACTCATTAGTGCTTCAATGATTATTATACAAAAAAAACAACACACTCAATTGTATTTAACAAAGATCAAATTAAATAAACTGGTCATGACAACACAAAACATTCCATGCCAACAGCTGAAGCAGATGAGATCCTTGCAACTTGTGGTTAAATTGTAATTAAGGCATGGGTACATCAACGTATGTTGTGGTACTGTAATAGAACAATGATGGCTTTAACTTTACTGACGTCCATTTATAGATTGGTCAAGTGTCTAATAAAGGTCCCATTCTAAACCATGCACATCCCATGCTATAATGCTGTCATTCAGAAAATAAGGCTTTTTCCGCATCAGCTGCTAAAACGTGGGGTCTTTTTAAAATGGCAAAGTTTCTGTTATATAGCGGTGATGTTCTGCCTTTGATTGACAGTGGTTGCTAAAACTCTAAAGATGTCAGATTCCTGTTTGTCGACGTCAGTCCTGGGACGAACAAAGGTCCAAATGGACCATTAGGGGTTTGTAATTCTGAGATTGTATAACTCAGAGAATGTACAAATGAACCCATGGTGGTCCATTTGTACATTCTCAGAGTTAAACAACCACACTGAGGATTTGACAGTGGAGATTGCAGTTCCAGAGGAAAAAAAAAAGTGGGGGTCCTTGGCCTAGTGCATATCAAACTGGGGGCCTCCAGTGACTGTCAGCCCCACTCCCACTCCCTCACCCGCTGGCATGTGTCAACCACCCCTGCCCCTTCACCCAGGCTGTTACAGGTCAGTTGTACTACCCGAAAAGGCAGGATTATCAAACGCTACATGAGTTTTCCCAGAGCCTTTCTTGGCTCCCCGCTGGGCAAGTGCTGCCCCCAGAGGCTCAATGTATCCTGGCTCCTCATGGTCCTCATCCTCTTCTTGGATTATCTGTCAAAGAGGAGACACACTGGTAAATGAAAGCCCGGTAATACGTTGCACAGCAAGCGTGCAGATCATGCTTTTTGTTGTATTTTGTATTGAGTTTGTGCTTGAAATGTACTGTAATTCTGCAAACTGTTTGATTGATTGTTGATTGTTGATTGTTTTTCAATCAATCAATCAAAAACTTGTATGGAAAGTACAGAATATATATAACACACTTTTAAACTAGCAGTTGTTGTAGATGTGACAAATCAAGATTGAGTAACCTTCATGGACTAGGTGCCTTGCCTTGCCTAAAACTTTATACATTTTACTAAAATGAATAAAGTAGAATTAGAAGAGAACAGTTTACAGACAAGCTGCCGGAGGCATGGTATCGACTACTGAGTGCCTGCACTTCTCCCTGCCTGTGAGCTCTCTTGCACAGCTGTGTGTTGGCTTGTGCAGCCTGGAGCCGTGATGGCACTCACAGTGAACCACATCTCACTTAATGATTAATAGGTCTGCCTGACTGCCTTTAACAAAATTCATCTCCACAATTGAATATAGCAAAACATATAATAGGCAACTCTTAAGGTGAAATAGGCTCAATCTTACCCCCTTCATCCCTCCCTTCCCCTCTTACTCACACTGAGGGAATCCCTCTATCCCTTTCACCTTTTCTCCCGCTCTCTCACTGATCGAGCTCCGATTTGACGTCACACAACAGAAATAGGCGTCGCCTATTGCAATGGCGACGCGGTACGGGAGCGTTCCCCCTTCACACCATTTTAAGACGGAACGATGATGGCGGCCGGGTGGTTCTTCAAAGGTTAGTGAAAAACTAGGCAGTCGCTGAAGGGAATTAGCACTCATAGCAATTGGCACTCATATCCGCCGATCAGATTCATGCAAGGCCCCAGAACAGCTGGCCAACGTTGAAGCCGTCGAGCCTACTGGTCAAAGCTGGAACTGCAGGCGCAACCGTGCATATAGCACGAGGAAACCCCGCTCAGCTGGGGTTTAACATTGAGCGTTCATTTGCTGTTGGAGTGTCCTTTTTCAATTTATATACTTTTTCTTTTCATCAGATATCGATGATTTATTTTTCTTTGAGAAACTAAAAAGGGATCCAGGACACTTCTAAATCGATAGAACTGTATTTCTTTTATAGATAGAAACTTTTACCATACTTCACAATACTACTTTTTACCTCCAAAAACTAGGTACGTAGCAAATAGCTAAACCTAATAATATAACGTTTTTTTCACAGAGAAGCTGAGATTTGACAGTTTGTAGCGGTAGACAGTACTTGCGCGCTCTGCTTGCGCACTAGTAGGCGATTTATGGCCTACTTGTGTGCAACAAGCAAGTGCAGTTGTATTATAAGTTTCCTACATGTGTACTTTATTATAAATTATTCTATGATTACAACTGTATCCATAGAAATGTAAAGAGACAGAACAGTGGTTATTCAAAAAAACAGACCAATTAATTCATTGATTAATGTATAATCTATTAATCTATCACCTGATAGATTCATTGATTATAAATTAAACAATGAGTGCTCTACAAAGCTGTGTAATAACTGCTAATAAACATGCTGTTTGGTCATATGAGCATTAGAGCTGCTATAAGCAATCATTTGTCAAAATCTTAATGACCTTTTTTGGGGGTTTTTTCTTTCTTTTTTTGGGGTATTTAGACAGCCAGCAATGGGTAGAACGCTCTCCAAAAGGGGCCGCAATCTGCATTCAAAGATTTTCCTAGAAGCTTTGTCATTGGTCGATTTGCCTGTCTATTTCCTGATTGGTTAGTCATTGCGACCGGGTTTTTTTCGACCAATGACAAAGCTTCTATGAACATCTTTGAATGCAGATTTCAGCCCCTAGATATTTCACAGAGACTACATTTTTTGGGGGAGCGTTCTACCCATTGATGGCTGTCTGGAAAAAAAAAAAAAAAAAAAAGGTAATTAAAATGTTGACATTATTGCTTATAGCAGCTTTAAGTTACTCAGTCAATTTAATGCACAGAAGGACAGTGGATGGACATGGACTGGTGACGTAACCAATGCATACAGTAATGCATGAATTCATAACGACGATGAAGGTAGTTCAAATGTAAACTCACCATAGTAAGGGGCGAATCCTTCTCAGACATGTCGATGTTGTAGTCCAGAGAGTTGAGGCTTGATGGGGAAAGAACAAATGTGTTATCGTTACTGAAGCTTTTCTCAGGGAGCCTATGTAGTGTTTCATGTCAGGACACCAAAATGTATACGTATAATATTGACCGCAGAGCCCCATCTGAAAATACTGTGCCATTTTTTACTGATAAAAGTATTCAACCAACCAAACAATCAATCAATGACTACAGTAAAGTGGACACCATGGGTCCTCATTCACAAAGGAGAAATACGCCAGAGTGTAACGTATGCGTAAACAGATACTAAATATCATCGTATTTCTCTGTCCGATCACGCTGCGATTTGCTCCCGTCTTATTCAGGGAAGCTGGTGTAATCACTTCATTTGTGCGGATCGCAGAGTGTAGACTTTCCGCATTTTTCCCCAAGCGATTCGCCTGGTGTCGCCTGGTTAGAACGCCCATCCCACACCATATAAGGCAACAGGAAATATCGAAATACGTCATCATAGCCTGCACCGGGCTTTAAATTATATACAACAGCCGCGATGAGCTTGTAGAGCAGTTAATTTTGACAGGCGGGTCTCTGCACGGACAGATCTTCAAGCAAACAGCACGAGTTATGTATATAATTATAAACGAAACTTGTCAACTTGGCACGCATTGCTTCACTCCTTGTTAAATGTCAGAACGCTAATAAGTTAACTGATGTTACAGTTACTTTCACATAATGAGAAAGAAGTTAATTTGTACTGTTCACCACACGACTAGATTCGTACAGTGCAGAATGCAGATAAGTGTATGCAGCGTATAACATGCAGCGCGAGTCCGCGAGAGCCGATCTACAAGCTCACACCGCGTTGCACTGCGAGTAGAAAGCTGTCAAGTGAGCAGCGCAATCGCGCATGCTAGAAATATCCTAATAAATAAATAAAAAGGTGTCGGGCTTGCAGGGGCAGTTTCTGTATGGGACTCTAGGCTAACCTGCCTCTAGAATGCATCATTTTTTTATGTGCTGACCAATGTTTTGGACACATGCCTACATATTTTATCTGAGATTTGGGGACTTTTAATTGAGTCAGCATGAAGACTAAAGCCTTCTGAATAAATCTACGCAAGCAGTACACGACCCTCTGAGCTGGCGCAGCATTTAGCGGAGTTTCCGACCAAACAACGTCAGCGTCAAGTTCACGTTCAAGTTCATGAATTCCCACGTAATGTGGGAATCCACGTAAATGCCTGTCTGCTCACGCTCCGCTCACGTAACGTCACTTTATGAGCGTAAACTCGTTGTGAATGAGGACCCATATGCGTATTAAAGTAGGGAGCAGTCAGTGTTCCATCATCACAACACAGGTATCATGCTGTAGTGAAACCACTCGGACAAAATTATTTTGTAGCTTGTCGTGGAGAGCGATGTCTCCACTCTGTCACTTTGCATCAGTACGATGGTTGTGGAGAATGCTGCGGAGGGTCGTTTGTACCTGACTTTGTCTGCGTTAGAGTTTTCCTCATCGAATCCCAGATCTGTGGCCGTGTCGATGTTGAGGTTGAGCACAGGGTTAGCCCTGTCAGTGCACACACAAAAACGTACACACGCACAGACAGAATTAAATATAGATCATATCGATACATGGACAGGGCAATACATCATTTATTAGATATAAATTATATATATAAAATGTATATATAAGAGATGTGGTATATATATCCGTTTTTAATCATTTGAATAGACCAGGGGTGCCCACACATTTATGACGTGAGATCTACTTTCAAAATGACAAGCTCAACAAGATCTACCCACTGAAAAAATAAGTGTACCATTGCTGAAAATAGTTTGAATATATAATGTACCTGGGGGGGCTTTGGAATAGGGAGGGGGGAGAAATTATGGCAGGCAGTTTCTGCTGTCAAAATATGTCCCCCCCGTATTTAACTTAAACACCCAATGCATTCTCAATGGCAATAGCACAAACTTTGCCATGCTACTAGTCCTACATACTTACACCTAGAAACCCCATTCAAACCTATTTAGGTTCATCTTACGGTGGACATGTTTGCCTGAAAAGAAATCTTTGAAATGTTTCATAGTTTTAGAAATATATAGTGCAAGGACACTTCGACACCAACTCTGGGGGAGCCCGGGTTCGAACTGGCAACCTTGCAGTTACCATCCAGCCACTCTACCCCCTGAGCCACCGTCGCCCTGTTTTGGTTTGGTTTTACTATAGTTTATGACAGAATGGAGAGAGAAAGCTAAATTCATTGACAAAGTACATTTGGAATTTGTCACCCATCCTACACACCCTATGGGTGCCCACACTTTTTGACTTGAGAGCTACATTAAAAATGACCAGCTCGGCAAGATCTACCCACCAAATCAATTATTATACCATTGCTGAAAATAGTTTAAATATGTACCTGAGGGGGCTTCGGAATAGTAGAGTTCGTGTTACATTCTGTACAGTATAAGACAAATGCACTTGGAATGGGAAATAGAGGGGGAGAAATGTTTTTCTCTTTTTTTTTTTATCGTTTTGTTTCTTCAATATATTTAAATGAAATACTCTTTAGAGGCATGTCATGTGATCTACCTGCACAGCCTTTGTGATCTACTGGTAGATCGTGATCTACCTTTTGGGCACCCCTCAATAGACCGTCAAAAGTACACACACACACACACACACACACACACACACACACACACACACACACACACACACACACACACACACACACACACACACACACACACACACACACACACACACACACACACACACACACACACACACACACACACACACACACACACACACACACACACACACACACACACACACACACACACACACACACACACACACACACACACACACACACACACACACAAACCACTTACTTGTACTTGTTAGTTCCAGGAACTA
The DNA here is from genome assembly GCF_951216825.1 of Electrona antarctica. NCBI lineage: Eukaryota > Metazoa > Chordata > Actinopteri > Myctophiformes > Myctophidae > Electrona > Electrona antarctica. The sequence continues at coordinate 40,859,138 of NC_136806.1, read as the reverse complement.
CCGGTCCATTGGTCTGGTTTTCAGTCACTGTCATGGCCACAGTGTTCATGGCTTTAGCCGCCTTCAGCTTCCTCCGGTAGCTAACACATGAATTAATTGGATTCAGTTGAAACAGATCCAGTACCTCTCTAGTCAAAGTCTTTATCACAATATAAAGCAATAAGCCACTAGCATTTGAGAGTGTGACTCAGGTGTTATTAAAAGCCAGTGAAAATAAATACAGTAGGTCTTAAGTTAGGATTTAAAAGCTTCGATGGACTGTTACTGTATTAAGAGCCAGTGAAAAGAAATAGGTCTTAAGTTAGGATTTAAAAGCTTCAATAGACTAGGCCCTAAAGAGCAGCAGCAAATGTGCTGTCAGCCCTGCAAGCTGGTCTCCTCTTACGTTCAGAGTCCAAAGGGAAGCATGCACATCCCAACAAAAACCTTTTCAGGTGCTGAACATCAACACGTACAAATTAATGGAGGAAAGGAGGGGGAGTCTGCACACCGTAGCTCCCAGTAGATTTCAAAACAAATAACAGAACCTTGAATGTATTCTAAAAGTGAAAGGAAGCCAATGAAGTGCAGCTAAAACTCAGATTTGTTTTGTGCTGGTGAGGAGAGCAGCTGCATTTTGCACCAGCTGGAGGCATTGATGATTGATCAATGTCATTATAGAGATAATTGCAATAATGATTAGACGGCGACGCCATGAGATGCTCTTCAGACGCCATTGGATGCTCTGAAGAGTATCCAAATGTACTGTGCGTGTGCTCTCCACATTAATTGCTTCTGCTTCTTTCACACCAACAGCCAGCATAATGATCAACGAATTGTTAATGTGTATTATAGTAACAGAGTGGTCATTGCAGCGAGAGGCAAGCAATCAGCCAATCCACAACAACGATTGTGCAACACAATGGGAAACGGTGGGAGTGCTAGACCAGCACCAGTTGGGGAGATAGACAAGTCGGTCCCTAAATAGGCCCTTCTGACCCCCTTTCCGGGGCCCATGAGATTGGCTGCTCCGTCTGTCTCCCCCCCCCCCCCCCACCCAAATCCTTGCTTACTTTCTGCGTGTGCACAGCAGAGATGTGGTGAGAACTGCCAAAACGATGATGCACCCACCGACGAGGCCCACCAGGACAAAGGTAAGAGGTTTTTCTTTTGGTTCCTCCACGGCCACAGTCCCCTGGAACGTAAATCACAATCAAAGCAACAATAACAGTCACAATCACAATTAGGCTTGGATGGTGCACACACACACACACACACACACACACACACACACACACACACACACACACACACACACACACACACACACACACACACACACACACACACACACACACACACACACACACACACACACACACACACACACACACACACACACACACACACACACACACACACACACACACACACACACACTTACAATGTCTATGAGGCCAAGCTGACGCAGTACAGCAATATGTTCAGCAGAGAGCATCTTCTCGAGAGCGTCAGGTGGAAGGGCGGTCCCATTAGAGTAGACACAATACAACTCCATTATAGTGTCCTTTTCAGCCCTGCCGAATGATAGCACTCAACCAAGTCAATACCGGCTGAGAGAGAACACTTTACAACAAAAACATGCCAGAATTATGTTTATGACGTTATGTTATACCTAACATATCATTTACGAAATGTCTGAATGTCTATCTGTATGTCTGAATGTCTGTCTGAAACACTGTCACTGGTCCTCACTGGCTGCACTCACATTCAACAATTTTTCTCTAAGAAACCGTAAGGGCTACAGTTTCAACACTTGGAGGGGAGGTACCTAATAATTATTAAAATTAATAATAATTACATCAGTCGGCCTCATGTTGGCGCTATAACAGCCCACTTTACATTTCGCCTTATAACTCTTGAACTGTAGGTTGTAAAATCAAAATGTCTCTTTCCCTGGATTCCTTGGGTCATGAGTGGCACATCTATCTCCCTATATAGGCCACGCCCATTTGTGTCAGGATAGATTTCCTGCCATTTAGAATTTTCTTCAAAACACACTTTTTGTTCTTCCACCTACAGATTTGTGTCCAAATCTCACAAACATCGGTACACATAATCTCTGGACCTATCCGAATAAAACACAGCTGGCAGAATTTCCATAGTCCGTATAGTTCGGCTCTAATCGGCTTCCAAAGTTAGTGGGTTGGCTCTTCTACAAAAAAAAAACTTACAAGTTAGTTACAAGGCTGCGTTCTGTCGCGCGTGCCAAGCTGTCATTCTCTTGTATTATTTTCCCACCATGGAGTAACCTCGCATCTCGGAGGACAGTCGAGACGGGCAGTGTCGGTAGGCCAATCAGAGGCAGGCGGGGCGTTACCATGTCTATGCTCAGATGCACACTAGATATACGCGTAAGGACTAGTCAAATTTGATTTATCTGAAATTCTTCTTGCGTCACAAGCTACATCATTCAGTAGAGAGGCACATACACACAGTGTACAATGAACAAAAATGCATCGCATGGATGCACCTGGGACGTATCCTCAGTGATGTATCCCAAGGTCATCGGGTTTTGGGTCTCGCAACATCAGACCCCTCACTCAGGTGACCCAGACGGTCCCAACTTACGTCCCAGTAGCTACCCTCGATCAGTCCCATTTTCCCATAAAAAGTATAACCAACAGATAATGTGCATTTCATTGACAATCTAACATAATTAAGGGAATATCTGTCCGAAGCAATGTCGCTGTCCTAAGGAATCCAGGGAAAGAAATTTAGATTTTACGACCTAAGGTTCAAGAGCTATAAGGCTAAATGTAAAGTGAGCTGTTATAGCGCCACCATGAGGCCGACTGATGTAATTATTCATTACATTAATTTTAATAATTATTATGAACCTCCCCTCCAAGTGTTGTAACTGTAGCCCTTTCGGTTTCTGAGAGAAAAATACTTGAATGTGAGTTTTCGCATTTTCCCATATAAGTCGATGGGAAATTTGTATTCAATAATACATTTAATTAACAGCGTTACATTTGTTAAATTGAAAAAAGGGCCTCATTAAGACCCTTATAATATAATGGTCAATACCTGTGAAAATTCAGAGCGATTGGTGCAGCCAGTGAGGAACAGCAACAGTGTTTCAGACAGACAGACAGGACAGACATTCTGTTAATTATATGTTAGATGTACATATCTACAATAACTATAACAGCATATTATAGGATAGTTGGCACCACCTGGTGGTGGGTGAGCTGAATGAAGTCAAGAGCTGAAAAAAGTACATTTGAATGGGTGGGATGAAGATGACGTGCTCACCTGGACTCTTCAGTTTCAGTGTCAGGTCTGATTTTCATAACTTGAACAGCAGCTTTGGTAGCAAAGGTAAGTACCCTTGGATAGAAGGTAGAAGAAATAATACACTGACAAGACCTGATTTCAAAGATTCCAAAGTTGTTTCTACCACAGTTGTTGTGGAAAGGGCAAATGTTGTACTTTAGGCTATGAAACCGCCTTACCTAATGATTTCATTTTTGTTCTTGTTGACTTCCTCTACAGGTGAATCAAATCGAAGCTCAATTTTATATGATTGGTCAACCGTGAAAATCTAGAATATAAACAATGAGCAGAGAGAGCAATTATTCTTCCCACCAGGTAATGAACTCACCAGACAGACAGACAGACAGACAGACAGACAGACAGACAGACAGACAGACAGACAGACAGACAGACAGACAGACAGACAGACAGACAGACAGACAGACAGACAGACAGACAGACAGGGCAAGTTTATACTGCATGTATAGCAAATTTCAACAAGGCAAATATACTGTACAATTTCTTCAGGCTTCTCACCTCCAGCACTGTGGTTGTTGAGAGGCCACCCGTGTCTGTTGCTGTTACGTTCACCAAATACTTCCCTTTCAGATTCGTAACAAGCTCTTCAAGAGATCTGCAATGTAGAAAAAAATGAAAAGCTAAAAAGATTTAGTAAAACACTCAACAGAAAGCTATTTTAAATATGTATTTTTCAGCTTTTTATTTTATTTAAGCAGGCAGACAGAAAAGTGGTCTGGCAAAAGGCAGCCTCTTTTGGGTGCAAGTATGGGAACCCCTGCTCGATAACAAATCCCTTCTGCAGAAAACGCTGATCTACAAGCATGCAAAATTGTAGATTTTGTGACTCTTAAGAAGAGCGTCATCTATAAACAGCTGCAATGCAGAAAGGGACTCACTGGATGACTGCGATGTAAATTTCATTTTCCTGTGGGGCGCGGACAGCTTCAAACAGAATCCTCTCGTCGTTCGTTTGATTGTTGGAGTCGTGGAATTGCACTGACGTCACTTCAAACGTAATTTGCTGATGGATCCCAGAGTCACGGTCTGTCGCCTGAAATGTGTGTGTGTGTGTGTGTGTGTGTGTGTGTGTGTGTGTGTGTGTGTGTGTGTGTGTGTGTGTGTGTGTGTGTGTGTGTGTGTGTGTGTGTGTGTGTGTGTGTGGAGGGGGGACACACACTTAAAGCAGCTAGCATCAACAGAGACAATTTAATTTATGGATTATTTGTGTCACTTCATACTCACTTTAACACTGGCCACCGATGTGGCCTTGCTTGCACTCTCTGACACCACAACTAAACACCAGAGAGGGAATCAAATCACAGACAGGCAGACGTACAGTACCACCATAGATATATACGTTGATAGATATACGAGCTCACTGTATATAGTATCTGAAATATCTTATACATCCACTCACCAAACACGGAATCGGGGACAATGAATTCTGGAACATTGTCATTTATATCCACAATGTTGATCACCATTTCTCCTGCAACAATTCAGATTATTAATTCATATTGTCTCTTTCCACAGATCTGTGCACTCATTCTGAAGAGGAGCAGCAAACCTACATTCTGTCTGTGTGTGTGTGCGTGCACAGTCTGCACGCATGCGTACAAGCACATGTGTGTGTTTTTGTGTGCCTCAAGTAACTGCATGTGAATGTGTATTCTGAATCTGATATAGTTCGCTTACAAACCAGTCATGCCCTACAACAAACTGCACAATTAGAACAACTATGTGAGCTCTTCCAACCACAAACCCTAATGAATCGCAGTGCTTACCTGATACTGCACTGTTGTTGGCTCCTTTTTCCGTGTTCACATCCACCACCTGAGCCTTCATTATCACCTGCACACACAGCTCATAATCCACTGTGACATTCGGGTTCACTATGACTTCCCCTGTTTTCTCCAAGAGGAACCAGTTGCAGGGGCTCAGCGTGTTGCTGCATCGGCACTGGGTGGATTCCATCTCGTAGACCAACAAAGGGTCGCCGTCTCTGTCCTCGGCCATAAACCACCCGACGGCTCCAGCGATCGTGCTGTTCTCCTTGACGTCCACGACCTCCGTCGGCAGGAACACTGGTCTTTCATCGTTCACATCCAAGACCTCCACTTCCACCACCACCATGGAGCTTTTGAGTTCCAGGTCTGCGGCCTCCACCCACATGGTGAAGTTCTTGTGAGCACTCTCGTAGTCCAACTCGATGTCCGGGTCCACGGAGATGTTGCCTCTGTAACCTCCCTCCTCAGGATAGGTACGAATGATGAAACTTCGAGAGCTTCCATTAATGATGCTGAAGGAGATGCGGTTGAAGTCTGAGGTCTGGTCCAAATCCACTGCATGCACGGAGCCAACATCGCCTGATTGGTTGAAGCAAAGGAGTAGAGAATGTTTCAGTAACAGTGTCTACAAGTGAAAGTAGTTGATTGAACAAAGTTGCTTACCTTTCATCCCTTCTTTGACTGAGAATTTGTATGACGTTTTATTAAATCGTGGAGTGTTGTCATTGACATCCTGGGAGGCATTAAGAGAAAATCAATAGATAGAAATTGATTATGCACCATAGAGAAAATCAATACCACTATCTACAGTGGCAACTGACAATAGTGTGTGTGTGTGTGTGTGTGTGTGTGTGTGTGTGTGTGTGTGTGTGTGTGTGTGTGTGTGTGTGTGTGTGTGTGTGTGTGTGTGTCAGGGTTAGGATTAGAGCAAGGGACAGATTTAGGTTTAGTTTTAGTGTTTGAAAGACAAAGGGTAAATGTAACTTTAATGCAAATTGTACATTCTAACCTGTTGCTGTCCTCATGAGCATACTTTGAAATACTAACACACCAGTGTGTATTCAGTTTCCTAACAACCTTGGTCTATTTGGGTGCTGCTGACAAACTGTACAGACCACAAATTGTAACATCAGGAGTATAGCATCAACATGGGTTGACTAGACACTGGTGAAGACTCACATCCACTTGGATGATAACTGTGACCCACGTGGACAGGGGATGGGGATCAGTGCCCTTGTCGGTAGCAGTCACATTCAACTCAATTTTCCCCTCTAGCTCAGGATCCAAGGCCTCTCGGTCCAGTTGGGTTCGGTTTGTCAGAACTCCAGTGTCAGGGTCAATCGTGAAGAGATCACTGTACTCGCTTGGCACAATTCCAAACACAATCTGGCTGTTTTCCGTCCCTTGTTCGTCATCATCAGTAGCCTGTAGGGAACATTGGAAGAAACAGATGGTAGAATCCAATATTTTATATTATCAGATATGCCACCTGGAAAAATAAATTAAAAAAATCATGAGACAACCATCACCATGTTTTCTGTTTGTAAGTGAGATTGTGAGGTCCATTTGTTGTATAAGATTTACATGCAGGATTATACTTCTATAATACTATCCAATAGTTACTATAGTTAATTTCGTTTGTGGTTCTTAGTTGAAGTTGTCAGTTAAATTTATTTTTAAATTGTCTTAGCGACTTACACCCTATACTAGGCTACTTTGACAAATAGCGGAAATAGCCAATGTATTGCGAGCGCGATTGGTTTTTGACATTTTTTGAAGGGCACTAGCCCCTCCAATGCATGGCTTTCCGAAATGATATCATAGGCCAGCCAAGTCTATGGAATTTGTCGAGAGCCCAATTATAATTTCCTGTCCCAGCAAAAGTCTACTCAGGCTTATGGGAGCACCCCAGACCGTTTGATTGATATTCATTTTAGCTGCCCCGCCCCCTTCCTATACAAACCCATTGTAACCGTAATATTCCTCGAAAAAACACGTCCTTTTTTTCTGGTTTTTTCATTTACTTTTTCATTTATTTAAAAAAAAAAGTATGCAGAGGCCGGAGGAGACAAAATAATATATTCAAAATTAAAGATTAACCATATCCCCTAAAATGGAGGGATATCAAAAGCAGAGTCATGTTCATGGATATCCTCATCGTAAATACCTGTATTTTGAGGTCCACATTTTCACCCTCTTTAACAAACTCCAGATAAGGATTCCTGTTGATTTCCGGCCTGTTGTCATTGATGTCAGTCAGTGTGATCTCTAACACTGTTGAGCCTGTCTTGTTGTCCGTGTCTCTGGCTTGCAGGGTGGCTGAATACAGAGACGTGACCTCTCGGTCAATCAGCCTGCTGTTTGCCACATACACCACTCCTGTGTCTGGATACACATCGAAATACTTGCGCCTGAAAGAAAAACAAAAGAGCACACAGGAATAACCCAGTGTCACAACGACAAGAAGGATATGTCTTTTGTTTCAAGATACAGCATGGATAGGGCCGTCACCATCATGATATTTTACTTATTGATTGTCATTAATAATTTAGATTAATGATTGAATTGTGTTTTAATTATACATGTCTGTCTAAACAGACATGTATAATTTCTAAACAAAAATTGCACAGGGCAGATATGACAAAAAACTTAAAGGACCACTTCACCACTTTTCAACTTCTCTTCCTATAATTGGTCCTAACTAATGTTCATGATAAAATACCACCATTTTTTTCTACTCAGTCTGTGTCTCATAGGAAGGCTGTGGGCAGTTCAGAAACCCGTCCACCAGTGACATCATCGATGGTGAATCCAAGCTAATAGAAACGGCAGGCTTTCTTTTCCTGAAAAGTTGCAATGCAAAAGTTGAAGCCATCGTTCTCACGATAATACAAATCTAAATATATTTTAAAACAAATCTTGTCACTTGTCACTGGTGGACGGGTGTCCGAACTGCCCAAAGCCCTCCTATGAGACACAGGAAAAAATGGTGGTGTTTTATCATGAACATTAGTGAGGACCAATTATATGAAGAGATGTTGAAAAGTGGTGAAGTGGTCCTTTAAATAAGAAATTACTGACATGTATTCATTTTAATATATCTAGAAATAGCCGATTTGTAGCTCTGCTATTTACACTATTTTTTGAAAAGTATGAAAAATATTTCTTCCAACAAGGAAACTATGACAATTATACAAAAATAATTGTGATTATCTAAAATAATTGTGATTAGGCTCTTTCTCTAGTATGTAACAATTGTGACATGCTTAAAGATGGATCGAGTGCAGTGATGTTTGTACTTTTTCTGTTTTGCACGGTTAACATTACTCTAATAGACCCTCCAGGTGTGGTTATAATATTAAAATATGTCTTCCCTGTGTATTTTTGGTTTCTTCCTGAAAGCTGAAAGTCTTTGAGTCAAAAGGCCCAATCGAAATAACACCATTTTAGTGTCAATCAATCAATCAACATCATAATTATACTGTACATTCATTCAAATGTAGAATTTCATGCTAGAAGGCTTTCTTACCTTTCGTTGTAGTTGTTAGGTCCGCACCAAAGTGGTCCAGGTGTTATTTTGTGCAAAACCGCATTATTGGCTATTTCCCCTACCACACCATAAGCCCTCAATGGGGCGTTGGGTTTTAGTGCTAATTTGCTCATTTCCATTGCTCGAAAATCCTTTTTTTATATAAATCCTCTCTGGACCACTTTGGTGCGGACCTAACAACTACAACGAAAGGTAAGAAAGCCTTCCAACATGAAATTCTCCTTTAATCATTACATTCTGATGCGAGTGTATATATAGACAAAATATTTTGGAAATATTACATTTTGATGTACAGTAGTGTCATAATTAAATGTAATGTTAAGGCACACAGACTATCAAGAAACATGACACTTCATGTCAAAAAGGTTGCTGACCCCTGCAGTATATAAAGGATAGTTATACATAGTGTCTGGGAGCAGTCTGTAGATGAGTCTGCCTTCATCCATTGTGTCAGGATCCTCTGCCTGAAAAAGAACATAACCCTTTGTGAATGTCAGATCAATCCAAAAATATTCCCAGTTCCTTGCACATTTTACTACATGGGTTTCTACATGGGTTACATGTAGTTAACTACAGATAGTGTGTGTAGCATCTCGTTGCAGTCGGTCAGAAGCCTTGTATCTCCATATTTCAATGTTCTGTAAATTAATGCATGCTCTACTTTGTCACACAACATTAATAGCAGATGTACAAGCTTGTAGATGTGCTATTTTTAAACTTTTTAAGTGAAAGTGTCTGTCTGTAGGTCTGTCTGTAGGTTTTATGATATTTTTAACCAATGAAAAGAGCTTACTAAATAATAACTGCCTTGATTGGATCCATTGGAACACAATTTCCTGTAAAGTAAATGTTTTGGACGTACTGCATAAGGGTTCCACCCAACAGCAACGATACTCTATACAATATATTGTATATACATGTATGCTAGAAACTATTGTGTTTTCTATGGCCATGTCATATGCTTCTGACATACAGACAGTATATGCACATTACAGAGCATACCTTTAAAGCTTGGGATTGAATTTATCATTAAAGTTCAAAATTCAAATAATACACAGAATAACCCTATTGAATTTCTCAATCAAATCAAACCATTATTTATGGGAAGTAGCTGTCAATAATGTCACGAGTACTGTAGCTCATTAAGCTTTAATCTAAAATACTACAGATTGATAAGTAAAAACTTACAGTGATGTTGGCGGCAACTGCTGTACCATTTGGACTGTGCTCCTTAACAGATATCGAATAGGACTCCTGTGGGAATTTGGGGTTGTTGTCGTTGATGTCTTTGACCTTGATGGTGACAGTAGCAGTAGAACGGAGCGTACTGTCTTGTACATCTTCTGCTATCACCTGTACCGTAAGACAAAGGAAACCAGGAAATAGCATCATGTTCACCAACAGCACAACTTGTAATTTTTATTTTTGTACCCCTTTTACTCCCCAATGTAGTCGTTATTCCAATTGATTCCTCCCCACACATACCGGTATCTGTATTGTCACTGCTGTTGTATCCTACTGTCTCACCTACCAGTGTGAAGCCCCCACCGGGGGGATGTAGAGCATCCGTCCTACTCCTCTCACCCAACACTCCGCCCCAGCCGTAGGAATACGTGCAGTGACAATTATCACACTCCCTGCCTGGCTTCCCTCCCCTGAACACGTGCCAACTGTGTTTGGATATGGACCAAGGTGGATTCAAACCCACAACCTCTGCGGTAGTGGGCAGGGCACTGCCACACCCAAGCGCCTTATCAACAGCACAACTAATTCAGGCCTCACACACATGCAGATGCCATTTCCATTTTATCACAAGTCTTGCTAAATTACCTGCACATGAATTCACTGTGAGCGGAGTCGGACTATAAATTCTGTCCAACATTATCCTGAGCTGAAATACAAACAAATCTACATGCAAATAGTGCACTGCAAGCCCATATACACCGGTCAACTAGTGATGAAGTCCACTAAGAACGGAGTCCCGCAGCGCTCATTAGGCCCTCTCCTATTTTTGAGTGGTGCCTCCGATGTATGTGTGTGTGTGTGTATGTACAGTATGTGTGTCTGTCTCTGTATCCGAGCACGGACAGCTGAAACACCTAAAGTGGCCAGTAGAGTACAGCACAGAGTAAAGTGGCACAGAGTACACTACAGTAGAGCCCTGGGCACGTTCCTGGGGGTCTGGATGTTCCACACTGTAACTCTTGTCATTTCTCGACCGTTTCGGACGCGGGAAGGCTCGCCGGAACCGGGCCGGACCCCTGGGCGCGTTCCTGGGGGTCTGGTTGTTCCGGGACCCCCATACACGGTAACTCTGTCATTTCTCGAAGATTTTTTTCCAAACATTATCTAAGTACTGTAGAGAGCACAGTACACTACAATACAGTACAGAGCACAGTACAGTACAGTATCCATAAATAAATGTCTAGTTGCACCGCTCAGTTCACACAGGTGTGATTTTCAAGTGGTTTTAACCAGTTTTGGTGTAACAGCTTACGCGCTTTTCCTTATCTTATCTTAATATAGTATTTACTGGTCCCCTGGGGCGGGGAAATTACTTTTCTGCATTTACCCAGCGAGATGGCAGATCAAATTGCTCAGATAAGTGCTCTGTGGCGAGCTTTTAGGTGTTAAAAGACTTGCTCAGAGACACTTCGACACATAGACGGACAAGCCGAGAGTCAAACTTAACTCAGCCAAGGTTGCCAACCTGTCTCACCAAACATGATGATTTTGAAATTGGCTTCCCAGTGCAACATCATTCTCAGGTTTCATTGCTTGACACCTCAATTCTGCAATCTGTGCTTACCTGAATCACCATCTCTTTTGTTTTCTCGAAATCCAGTTCCTGCGTGTTTTTGACCATGAGCTGAACAACGCTCTCTGAAAAGGCAAGCGAGGGACCCACAGCAAACACCTCCTTATAAACTCCGTCAATGCTCAGTTTGATTTCTGCATTTTTCCCCTGCAAACATCAGAAAATGATGACATACTTTATAAAACCTAAATCAGATCATAAAAGTCATACATTATTAACATAATGCAAAAGCTGTGGTTTCCCAACTCAATACAAGGGATCTATAGAAATATATCCCAATGAGTGAGTATGCCGACTGATTCATCTGAATCTTAAAATCTTAAAAGAGAAGGCATACAATGGTAGCCTGTTTTTTAGTGCCTTGTACTGTCTCCGCACCCTGAGTGAAGTCCACCCGAATTTCTCACAGGGATTGTCTGTAATAAATCTAGATAAACAGATACACTGCATCCATTAATAGGCTTGAGGGTTTACAGTAAAGCATTGGCATGTTCTAATTAACTATCTGAGAAGGGTTTAATAAGCAGTGAAATCCTTAACCTTATCCAGTGTGGTACTGGTGTACTCAAGTACTGACACACGTTGCATTGCAACGTGTTGTTGTGAGCTTGTAGGTCGTTAACTATATTATATTTATATTTTGATTGCAGTATAAATACTTTTACTTAAGTAAAAAAAGGGTTGCATCACATCACTGACCTTATCCATGTCTCTGACTGTCATGTTGATGGGAACATTGCCTAGCGAGTGCTCAAAGACCTCTCCTGTGAAGTTATCCGCCCGTATGCATTCACTTTCAGCAGAATCACCACACATGTAAAACTCAGGGTATTTATCATTTATGTCTTCAATGGTGATCCGTACTTCTGCAAAGGCACTGGCCTGAACACCATGGATGTTTAATGTGGTCTCCATAGCCTGGGGAATAGAATACAATTGAAAATAGGATTCAATTACAATTACGTTACAATTATATTTATAATTGAGTATAATTAAGTACTGTACAATTACAATTCGTCCCCTTCTTAAATGAATGGCCTAAGTCTGATTCAAAACAAAACTAGCCTATATGATATTTCCTAATCATTCCACAAAAAAAACGTTTATGACTATTAATATAAAAATAGCACTCCTTTTCAATTAGGACGTCGAGGTGGCCATGTCATTAGGAGCCGACTTAGGCTAAAAACAAATTAGTTTAAGAAAGTGACAAATTTGGAACTTTAGAAGACGCTCTTAAAACTGCAAGAACGGTGTAAGCATTATATATATATACATACATACAGGTGCTTGCATACATGCACCTGACGAAGCCAAACGGCGAAACGCGTCGTGCAATAAAAAATGAAGCATAAATAATCTTGTCCTGAGTCTCTGGAGTGTGCGGTCCCTTGCTTTCCCTGGGGAAGTTCTCTTTGGCCTGCATATATATATATATATATATATATATATATATATATATATATATATCCTGTAACTACCATACATACTGTATATCTGGGAACAATAGGAGGGAGCCAGGGAGACATAAAATTGAGGAAACTAAAATAAAAATCAAAGCTGTACCTTGACTCTCAGAGTGACGACATCACCAACAACTTCACGGTCTATGTCATTATTGACAAATATAGCTCCATCATTTTCTGAGATGCGGAACAACGCGACTGCTCTGGAAACTGTTGCAGCTGCGGAAACAATTCCAATGTCAACGATTCATCCAGTAACATCATTCATTAATAACATTCATTCATTCATTCATTCGGTCGTTTGTTCGTTTGTATGTTCATTCATTCATCCATTTATCCTTTAATTAATTCATCCATTCATAATGTGTCCGCCCTGTCACTCATCCTATCATTCATCCAATTAACCCAGCATCCGTACTCTGGGGGGGAACAATGAACATTATCCAAAAATAGTAGATCTGACTACTGTAGATCGGTTATTTTTGGTGTAGAGACTTGGGCCCTTATTTATCAACGCGTTGATAAATAAGGGCCATAGTGTAGATGGGAAAAAGCAGTCAACGTCCAGTTGCAACTAAGGCGTGTTTACTAAGATTAGAGGATTTAAACTGCAATAACTGCAATACTGTTGTTGATGCTCACATTCAATGCTGTAGGTGATACGATCGTTGATTCCTGTGTCCTGGTCTATGGCCAACACTTGAAATATAGAGTCGACCTGGCAATACAAAAATAAACCAGTCAGTTGAAGAAGTCTACACACAAACACACAAATGGCTACTAAATTCTCGGTTGCTGAAGTACAGCTAGGCTGAACGAGTTCACGTCAAATTCACAGCAACTGTGCTTGACATGAGTGCAATAATACATGAACACAAGTAAAGCGTTATTCATAGTCTGGATTTTTGGTGGTGAGGTGACCACCGAACTACAACATGACGTCACAAGCCGCGGTGAAAAGCAAACCACCGCCACCGCCCCAGCCATTCTCTCTGTTTTTACTCACCACCGCTCAACGTTATTTCAGCTCCGGTGGTCAGCTCACCCCCGGAGCGATGCAGGTCACCTGACCACCGAAAATCCAGACTATGAATGAGCCTTAAATGCCCAGTATCAGTGTTGCCAGCTTTTCCGAGAGAAAAAAGCAACCAGGCTCAAGCTCAAAAGAAGCGACTATAGGCCACATGAGCAGTTTAACCCTATATGGATCTTCAAACTCATATTAAAAGGCGTCAATTTACTATTGTCAAACAGACCTTGAAAAAGAAAAAGTGATACATTTTAAATATTTTTCGAAACATTTTAACAACACAAATCTGGTACAGCATTCTGGCACAAAATATTTTCGATGGGGGCTCTGTGGACAAATACATATTATTTTGTTGGGGGTCCGACATGAACATTTTTGAGAACCACTCGTTTAACCAGAATTAGGAAACAAGCCCAAATATGTAACTGCACTTAAGAAACAAGCCCCAAAACCTGAAACCTCCAACTACCAATATTTACAAGCAACTGTACAGAAAAACAAGCCCAAAGCTTATAACAAGCAGTATATGTAAACTCAGTGATAGCACATCTCTTTTCAGGCAATCTGAGAACCCATCGGCATATAAAGGAAAGATCACACCCGTGTGAAGTGAGGGGTGCTATATTAAAGTCTATCTCATGTTGATTAGGTGATGTAATGGTGATATAAAACAAACGGTGCCAACACAAACATTAAATGCCATTAACAATAAAGAGATGACATAATTGAACTAAAGAGAAACATTAAACCTGTATTAGGAGGGGCTAGCGCCCCTCAAATACAGCGCCCTCTTGAGTCTTGACATGAGTCAACAGTCTGTCTTGAGAGACAGACTTTTCAGGTGGTAGAACTAGATTATCAGTCCACCTTTTAGGAGCTAAAATCACTGCTCAATTTAGTCAGTTAGACCAGTGGCTCTCAACCTTTTCAGGCCGTGAACCCCCAAAATAATCATATTAGAACAGGGGACCCCTCCCACCCTGACCAAAATAATCATATTAGAACAGGGGACCCCTCCCACCCTGATAAGCACTTGACTTTTTCCGCATGTCGGACCTTTGGTGTGTCGGATCTGCATGTGCATCCCCACATCCCCACATACCCACATTCATTTTCGGGCCTGTTGAGAACTCTAGTTTTCGCCGGCTGCACTAATAAGTGCAGTTTAAATGGACAGGTATCAGTCAAAAGGGAGACATCGAAGAGGAAGGATGGATGGGGAAGGATCAATATATGGAATGTCAGAACAGAACAATGGAGATCTAAGGGGTTGAGGTCAGATGTAGAGTTGCTGGCCAATATTGATGACATCAGGGATCTCCATATATGAGCTTAATAATGATGACATCAGGGATCTCCATACATCCATCCCTGATGATGTCACGTTGATGGATAATTTTGAATTATTGTAGATCTGTTATTTTGTGGATGGAAGTTTCCATGTTCCCAATGACTTTGTATCTTCATGCCCCATGTCCTGTACCTTTCATATCTCAAGCCCTGTGTCCTACCGATTTTAATTCTTCCCCCCAGCCGGCGTGCTGATAAAGTATTGTTTTCTCCGGTTTGCTAAAACACCCAGCGTGTCTGTGGAAAACACCCTGTTATTCGGCCTTGGTGCTTTGCCAGAGCAGACAAGTTGTCTGCTAGTCACGTTAGCTGGTTGAATTTAACTTAAATTATGAACTACATTTACATGATTAACTACATATCCCATACATTATGCTTCCTGGTTTGGACAGGATGTGATTGTTTGAACTTCCTTTGGTTATTTGACACGTTGCTTTGTGTAGCCTTCTCAAATCTTGATTAAAATGATATATATACCGTGTCCATTTTGTGGCACGCCGGAGAGACATTTTGTAATTTGGCTGTATGTGGGATCTGTTCTATTCTCTCCGAACTGAAAATGAATCGACAAAAAACATATTTGCTCTGACTGGACAATCATTCTTCCTGGTGGATTCATTTATTCTATTGGGTATTTAAAGGTATTTTTCTAAAGAGTATTTCCTGCTTAAGGTAACATTTGGATATTGATCATTCTCTTAAAAGTATTCCTGTTAAAGCTAATTCTTAACTTTATCATCTAAAAGGTTTAAATCCATTTTTGTAAATTGTTAGAGGCTCTCTGCCTAGACTTGTGGTGCTGAGTATTTATTTGTACTCAAAATACTTTCAAAAGTATTTTTACAGTTTTATAGTTTCAGCTCTGGCTATCGAAGTAATAAAGTAATACAGTCCTTTTTATCATTAGTAAATCATTAATTGTCCCTTCTGCATTTTATATGCAACACACTTGATGTCACGAGGCCAACCAACTAGTCTCGCGTTCCCAGACTGTTGCCTCTCACAATTTCCAAATACTTCTGTCATACAGTCTGGAGCAACGGAAGAGCTGTCATAAGTAAAATATAAAGCGGAAGTGGAGACTCCTCCACACTTCCGTTTAGTCGTGCAAATTTATCCTAATATAAATAGAAAACATCTAAGCATATATAGCTTGTTGCTTAGCAGAAAAGGAAATAAAAAAAACAAAATATTAGATTATCTTTATTGTTAATGGCATTTAATATTTCTGTTAAGGACAAGATGAAATATTTTTTTTCATTGTCAATGGCGTTTTTAAAACAAACATTGAACTAAAACAAACATTAAACCTGTATATAGGAGTATTAGTCCAAAGTTAATGAGACCTTGATGTACTGTATATATATATATATTTTTATAACTTTGTTTATTGGTTTTTTCACAGAAGCATTATTCAAATACTGGAGTTGAAAAAGAATAAATGGTGGCATTAACAGCTTCTCTTAATAAACCGTAGATGTACTGTATATTTGAGTTGACTTACCACGCGGGAGTGCTCTGTGACTGAGGTTGTGTAAGGTAGTCGTATAAACTGTGGGTCAAGGTCTGGCACGTCTATGACGGTGATGAAGCCAAAGGCGACGTTTGACTGAAACACCTGCACTCCGTTGAGGAGACCTCCACCGTCCTGTTATGGGACATAAAGAGACACTGTAGCTCAAAGGTTACAGCCAGGGCAAAGCGACAGGAAATCCACGAGTTGGTTAATACAGTCTTAGCCTAATATGCTACATGATTGCCAGTTTACTATGTAAACCTGCAAAACCTGTCAGTCAGTCTGTCCGTCCGTCCGTCCATCACGCCTCGTGACACACTCCATATACTGTATAGCCAATACAGAATTCATTCCATACGTTGATCTGATCCCCCATGACAAAGCACCAGCGCCCGCCCAGCAGTCTGCCATTACCCAGGCGGATGCGTGCACGACCTTTGGGGCGAGGTCGCACCCTCAGGGCGTCTTAATGGTACATTATTTGGATCTATTACATGCTGCACTATGTCTCAGTGTGTACAATGGTTGGAATGCACATATTTGAGAGAACATTAACTTGGTCATACTAAAGACTGGGACCCAGTGCCTCCCTGCTTGGCACTCAGCATCAAGGGGTGGGTTGGATTGGGGTAAGACCCTGCGACATACTAGCGTCATGTCCAGTACATCAAGGGTTGGATTGGGGTAAGACCCTGCGACATACTAGGGTTGGATTGGGGTAAGACCCTGCGACATACTAGGGTTGGATTGGGGTAAGACCCTGCGACATACTAGGGTTGGATTGGGGTAAGACCCTGCGACATACTAGGGTTGGATTGGGGTAAGACCCTGCGACATACTAGGGTTGGATTGGGGTAAGACCCTGCGACATACTAGGGTTGGATTGGGGTAAGACCCTGCGACATACTAGCGTCATGTCCAGTACATCAAGCTGCCTCACGCTAAGGAATGGGGCTCCATTTTCGTCACCGCTAAACCCCTTATCCCTAAACTTCTTTGCCTTTTTTACTATTTTGCAAAACATTTTTGAATAGTTGAAATGGTCTACAAGCTCACAACGTGTCAGTGTAGATTGGCTAGTTGAACTATTCCAAAATGTTTTTTCAAAATAGTAAAAAAAAGCAAAGAAGTTTAGGGATAAGGGGTTTAGCGTTGACGAAAATGGAGCCCATAGGCTCCTGCCCCTATGGGCCTCATGGCTCGGCAACGCTTACAAAATTAGCTAAAGTCTATCCCTAAGGATAATGAATTATCTGCAAAAATATGTGGAAAGACTTTAGGGGAAATTTCTATGCAATATCCTTTGATAAGAAAAATACTTACAGTTGCATTTATCTTTATTCGGTAGAAAGTGCTCAGAGCGGTGTAATTTAGGCTGTCTGCTAATGTGACTGCACCAGAAAACACATCAATGGCAAACGGATGCACTCCATCACCTGGAATAACCTATAAATCATAGTGTAAAAGCATTTTACAGTTCCATATAGATTAATCCAGTCAATTATTTATCTGATAAGGTGTCTGGTAAATACTATCACCTCGTCAATGTTGTATCTCACAACAGAAGCAACTCCTTCATCAGCATCCTCTGCAAATACTGTAAACAAAGTTGTTCCCACAACTACATTCTGATCAATGGGAAGTAAAGAAAAGAATGAAAAGAAAAATAAGTAAATAAGTAGGAGTCAATGGATGCTTTAGCAGGTATTAAGGTCAATAATACCTGCTAAAGCATCCGCCTTGGCGAGTTGGTAAATTGGCGACTCGTTTGGTATTCGTGGCATCAGTGGGAATCATACTTGCCTTACAATATTGTCTAATTGGAGTCCCAGAAATAAACAAAAATGTATCAAATGCGGGGGCCGTAAACTAATGCATATACAACTGCGTTGAGAATCATTTATACACAATACAGGTCACTTTCCTGCAGAAGAATCAAATGAATAGGAAAAATATTTAATGCTGTTCAACTTACTTCTTCCACATCCCTGTTGTATGCAGATTCCGTAAAAATGGGTTTGTTGTCATTGGCATCTATTAATATTATGTTTATTTCTTTCGTGGTCTGAAAGGTAGAGCGTAGTGGACCAGTGAACAGCAAAATAATATGAAATGCAAAAAGCTGGTATGCTCACTTGTACTGTATTCCATCTGCCCTTACTGTATATTTAAACTTACCATAGTAAAGCCATCATTGACCCAAAGTCCAAGTTTCATGTATGTTTCACCAGATGGCATGGCCTAGAGCAAAAACACGGCAGTTTAAAGTGTGGGTAACTCAGCTTGAATACCAGTGACGTTATGGGAAAAAGTAAGTAACCAACAATTACCCCATCTAATTTATGCTTGTATGATCTGATATGTAAGTTATGTAACTAACTGACCTTTGTACGTCTTTAAATGTTCTGATGAATTGAAAATGGAGGACCCTGATGTAAACAAGTTTTAGCAGTTTGTTCCTGTATACACCTGTACTTTCGTTTGAACTGTACCCATTCTACAAACTGTGAATACAATTTTCAATCAATCAGCCTCTGACCACTGAGTTGCTCTCTGCTGGTGCTCTTGTGATGAGTTCTGATTATTCCGATACTTAATTAAAATGTATATGTAGGTTTAATTGAGCGATGACAATCAAATAAGAAAGGCTCGCAAGGAATACAGGAATCTGTACTACGTATAGGCCCTTAACTCATTCAGGACGGGAACCCCTTTTGGTGTTTCAACCCTTCTGGACGGGAACCCCTTTTGGGTACAGTATATAGCAGCATAACATTTTCGTGCTTTTTGAATAAATATTTGAAGTTTTTCAGAAAACTTGATTTAGGCCTCAATCCTAAATGGTTAAACTTTAACTTTAACGTGGTCCTTTAACTTAAAGGACCACTTCACCACTTTTCAACCTATCTTCATATCCTCACTAATGTTCATGATGAAATGCCACAATCTTTTTCCTACTCGGTCTGTGTCCCATAGGAGGGCTGCGGGCCGTTCAGAAACCCATCCACCACCAGTGACATCATCGATGGGGAATCCAAGAAGTATATATCTATTCCCGAAAATTTTTATTATCGTTCTCACGATAATAAAAATCTAAATATACATTTACAATGTAACAAACAAACAAAATCTTGTTTATAAGAAAATCTGCCTAATTATATTAAAGGTCTGGTGATTTTTTCTCCCTTTTTTCTGACCTCAATTGCACCAAAAAAACCTGAACATTCAGTTGATTTTTCTGAATAAGTCTCAAAAATAGCCTCAAAAAGTGCTATGATTTGGAGCAGACCCGTCGTTGATCCAGGCGACAACGGCTGCGTTCATCGCTGCCCGTTTGAAAAGCCCTTTAGAGGATCTCTGGAATGAGGGTGTTGTCGTTACAGTTAATAGTTATTTTTACAAACATATTAACCAATTAAGTCTTATTTTAGGCTATACTTGATTGTTTCCGAAAAGAATAATGTTTTTTTGTGAGAAACAAAATTGTAGGTATGTTTTGATGCCAATACTTTTTTTTACTTTCATTCAAGTAAAACATTTCAATAAAGGCCTTTAATAATTTTACTATTATTTAGTAACTATATATTATATTATTATTATTATATTATTATATTGTGACCAAACATATCTGAACACTGAGCAAAATTCACAAAGGAGATGTCCTTCCTACTGTAGGCCTACCTCTCTGTCAAGCTCGTTCTGGACTGTTACTTTTCCAGTTGCTGGGTTAACAGAGAAATAGACCATACTGAGACCACTTATGCCATAAGTCAATGGGTCGCCTTCAGGATCGGTTGCATTAATATTAAATGCAAGTCCATCTATAAAGAACAGGGAGTAAAGTAATGTAAATGTCAAAGTAAACTTTACATATGACTATAATCAATGTAGTAAAGTTTTTAAAAAAAACAGTTAAAAGGTTCATCCTATCTCCTCAGCTCTTTATAAAACAACTGAAATTGGAAAAGATGAAACAAAAACCTAAAAAGACCATGGGACTCGAATAGGCTACTATAGAATGTAAGATGCTAAATGATCTTGTTGGGTTCTCTCTCCCGATTGGATACAATTGATATGCCAATCTGTGTTTACTAAACTAGAGAGATGGGGAGATCCCAGTTAATGAATAAACACTCCATAGCAATGATTACTATTTGAACTTTACATTACATTTTTCTTTTTCTTTTCTTTTTTACAAAAAACATGACTTAGCCTACACCCCATTTAACTGCATTCACTTATAGTCACTGTTTAAATCAAAATGCAATAATAAAACTTGCATTTGTCTACCTACCTTTGGGGACATCCTCACGCACAAGTTCAACTGTATTGAAGATTCTAGGACTGAGATTTGCTAGGGGGAAAAAAGAAAGAGTTTAATGTTACATGCTGCTATACAGACACAAAAAGGGTATGCTTATATTGTTAGCTGAATATACTCACCGTTGCTGAGGCTAATAAGGCAGTACAACAGTAGGATGCTTCTTGTAAGTATCCCCATTTCTACCACAGAGACTAAATGGGAAAAAACACGTGTTAACTTGACCACTGAAGACCTAATTTCTCGTTGAGAATCAGTTCAATCAGTCTGTCTATGTCTTCAACACAGCATCTTGTGTTTTATGGAACATTATTATATGCTGCTGCTATTTACTACCTCATTTATATAGGCAGTTAAATGAGGCAGTAGTACTTAAAGGAATATTTCACTTTCAAAAAACTTTTGGTCGTTTACTCGTCTACTCAGGCTTATGTGACAGTTTTTAAGTTACTTGATTCAGTATTAGATATTTGATATTCATTTCAGCTTCCTCCGCTCCATTAATCTATTATGGTTAAAATGGGTTTGAATAGGAAGGGGGCGGCAGCTCGTTGACTATCACTCAACGGCCCATGCGTACCACCTGTTTTGAATGTGCACATAATGCAGGAGGCAGCAGGAGGTTGCTTTACTGATAACGAGCGCTTCCATACTCTGATACTTAGAAAATAATCATCTACAGGAAGTAGCTCATAAAATGTCTACGGTGGATTTTTATTAAACAAATATTTTACAGATTGAAAGAGGATAATTCAAGCTTTCCCTACAGCTGCAATGTTGGTGATTTTGACGTTGTTTAATATAATTAGAGAGGACTTTTCTGTTTGGATGAATGGGCTCTCTATGGGAAGTGTCACCTAGGTATCACCTTGCTGGCAAAATGGCTGTGGTCTGAATATGGAGAATTGCCATCCAAGGCGTAAGAAGAAATGTCACCCTTTACACATTGGCCTATTATAGTGCCACCAGGAGGCCACAACCTGACCTGCCCTGGTGGAGACCTGTGCCCCGAGGGGCACTTTTTCTAGTTGATTGTACAATGCAATAGTTGTGGCTTGGTATCAAGACAGTATTCAGCACATAGCTTAGGTGAAACAGGTCTCGTGTTTATACATGGGATGAATTAACCAATGCACTGTACCACTGAGCTCAGGTGGCAGGTGTGCCAGTAGGGTACAAGAGCAGCATATAAATGTGTAGGGAGGATTTAATTGTCTCCACCAGGCCGAAGGCATGGGGAGAGAGTATGTTTTGCACTCCGTCCGTGTGTCCGTCCGTCCGTCCTTCCTTCCGTCCGTCTGTGTACAGCTAATCTCCGGCACCGTTAACCCGGTCGATGCCAAACTTTGCACACACACTCCCTGGATGCCAACGATGAACCTCTGCCCCACATTTTCCAGAACGGCCTGTTATAGCGCCACCATGAGGCAGCTTTTCACATGTTTTACCTAAAACTGCACAGATCTGCGTGAAACGTTGCATGCACACTCCCTAGAGGCCAAGGACAAACCTTTGACCTGCATTTTCCGCATCTGCCTTTTATAGCGCCACCAGGAGGCCGACTTTTGTAAAACACATTTTTTGATATTACTCCTCCAGATTCTGTCCAAAAATCTCACAAATCGTTACACAGTATCTCTATGGTCATGTGCTCAAGTCGGATCTGTCTGATATTTCATATTCCATCCTAATTGGCTATAATTGGCTTTCACAGTTTGCAAGATTGCCCCGTTTTGAACAATAGCCTCAAATCATGAACGCAGCATGCAATTTACGTGAAATCTTTCACACATTTTCTTACTAGGCTGAGGAATATATCCCACCCTTTTCACATTGGCCTGTTATAGCGCCACCAACAGGTTGATTTTTGCAAAACACATTTTTGGACAAAATGCCTCAAATCATCCAATTGCCATCAAAGGCGTATGAAGAAATGGCAATCGGTACACATGATCTCTGTAGTCATGTGATCAAGACGAGTCTGTTGGATTTCTCAGATTGTACACTGATTGGCTAAGATTGCCTTCCAAAGTTTTCAGGAGTGGCCCGTTTTGTACAAAATGCTGCACATGTCTTGCTCATCCAGAATTCTATCCTCAGAGATGCTATGAGTGATCTGGCTCTGCATTTCCTCAACAAAATGAAGCAAATTGTTGCAAAAACAAATACAAAAAAACATCCTCCTAAACATTTTGCCAAACATCACACACACTCCTATCCTCCTGGTGGAGACCTGTGCCCGGAAGGGCACTTTTTCTAGTTGCTACTAAATTGGGGAGAAAAGGGGTTAAAAACTAGATAAAGTGCCCCTCGGGGCACAGGTCTCCACCAGGGCAGGTTAGGTTGTGGCCTCCTGATGGCGCTATAATAGGCCAATGTGAAAAGGGTGCCATTTCTTCTCATGCCTTGGATGGCAATTGGATGATTTGAGGCATTTTGTTCCAAAAATGTGTTTTGCAAAAATCCACATGTTGGTGGCGCTATAACAGGCCAATGTGAAAAGGGTGGGATATATTCCTCAGCCTAGTAGGCAAGTCTGTGAAAGATTTCACGTAAATTGCACGCTGCGTTCATGATTTGAGGCTTTTTGTTCAAAACGGGCCAATCCTGTAAACTTTCAAAGCCAATGTTAGCCAATTAGGATGGAATATGAAATATCGGACAGATCCGGTTTGACTATAGAGATAGTGTGTAACGATTTGCGGGATTTTTGGACAGAATCTGGAGGAGTAATATCCAAAAATGTGTTTTTCAAAAGTCGGCCTTCTGGTGGCGCTATAACAGGCCATTCTGGAAAATTTGGGGCAGAGGTTCATCGTTGGCATTCAGGGAGTGTGTGTGCAAAATTTGGCATCGACCGGGTTAACGGTGCCGGAGATTAGCTGTACACAGACGGACGGACACACGGATGGACACACACACGGACGGACAGAGTGCAAAACATACTCTCTCCCCATGCCTACTAGCCTGGCTAATAAGCCAGACTAATATCACACAACACTGTCGCGGTATATCAGTCTGGGCTGGCTCCACTTGGATTTCATTTCCCGGGGGGCGGGTTCAAACATTTTCTCTTTGACGCAATTGGTCAGAGCTACTGTCAGTCAAAAGTCTCAAGCATTGAACGTCACTGTACCAAAGCCCGCCCATATTGCATACCGTGTCCCGATTGGTCCGACCTGTTCTCGATTGTAGGAAAGAGGCGTGCTACTGAGCCTCGCCAGACCGAAATCCGCTGGTAGGCAACTTTTTTTTGCCAACGGCTGATTCGGTCTGGTTTATTAACCAGGCTACATGCCTACGGCCTGGTGGAGACAATTGGCTATACAAAGTTCAATTGAAAGATATAAATGGAAACATGAGTATCTACTCTGACCATTCATAAATTTTGATGTCAAAAGCAGAGCACTCTGAAAGAACATTCTCATATTTAAACTTCTGCAACACATAAACCAAGATAATTCTTCTGTAAATTACTTTTCTAGGCTCTTTTTATTTTCTCACCATCATTTACTGCATTCATGTTGAAAAGGAATGGAAGAAGAGTCTTGAAAGTAATGTCTTGAAACATGCAAAGTATTGGTAATTCAGCCTTGGATATTGATGATCCTGCTTCACAGTGCAGTTTAACCATCATCACTTATTTACTTTAAATGACTGGTGGTGAATTTATTTATTTTTAAGCCGATGTGATAGACGGCAGGTGTGTAGGACAAAAAGGAAGTCCAACTGTACACAGAAAGGTACCACAAAAATAGGTATTTTGTCCTGATGAACGTCTAAGGACCGAAACGTTGTTTGGTAACAGCTAAAGTTTTTTGTGGGCCCTACACAGTGTGCCCTTTCTCATTGTGTGCAGTTACATGACTGGACAAAATGCAAAACATATAGCCTAAGCCTACACAAACAGAAAAATGTCGACATTAACGTACAATATGTGGCCAAATTTCTGAATAGACAAATTACACTGGTATGGTCCTGCTACAATTTAGCAGAGCTGTAGTTGCAGTAAGTGATATTTTTGTTAAAATATGTGTAAAAACATCTATATTCTGATAGTAATCATTGCTTGCGTTTGTCCGTTTGTCCAGTATAGGGGTCTTCCTGACTCCCCAGCTCGAGGAAACAGACCTGAAAATGTATTTTCTGTTTATTAAGAGCTGGAGAGACAGGGAGACCCCTACTGAACACTCAGTAGCAATGACAGAGTGACAGCACAATACTTTTAGTTCGAAACAATAACTTACACTACCTTTAACTAAAACACTACACACACTACATCTACAAAAATAATTACATTTTCTCTAACAGTTACCATAAAACGTAATTTACCTCCAGAATAGAAAGGAGCAGCAGAGATACTGAACAGACAACATGGACAACACTCACCAGACAGCACTTCTCCTACGAGTGATGGAGACCTTTGCCTGCTGCTGTCTGGTCATCTCCCAACTGTAAATGTGAATGATTAATGTCATAGAGTGGAGAATGCCATCTGGTTTAATGTCACAAATGCACAGGGCCATGTAGAGCAGCATGATAAATGGTTAACTTTATATTGTGTTTTATTGTTTTATTTTAACATTATGCCACAGTATTGTTACCTGTCAGGTGCTCTAACCGAGGCGTGTGCAGCCTATCAGACACAGACTGAGTCAAGGCATTCATTCGCCAGTGAAAACTGTAACGTTTTGATACGCTTGTAATTTTACTTTAGATTAGAACACAGGACACTCTGACCAACGCTTGCGGGGGTTACATAACAACTGTTTTATTGAAGTGTGCCAATCAACCACAACTCACACATACCAGCGTGCGCATGCGCACAACAGACTTGACATAATGGCATATGTAGTTATATTAGTTTGACACATGTAGTTCACTTTACATGACACCTCCCCTCTTAAGTAAAGAAATCCCAAAGTCTTTTACAAAGGCAATATCACCAATCAAATACCTCAGTTTATCTTTTTCTTTCAATTACAAAACCATATGCATCAAAAGTTAGATTAATGAATTAAATGTAAATGCAAATAACATCAAGCATGCAAATTAGCTGTAAACATTATTTCAAGGATTAACTGACCTTAAGGGGAGTGGGTGGACTACCACAACCCG
The DNA here is from genome assembly GCF_951216825.1 of Electrona antarctica. Taxonomy (NCBI): domain Eukaryota; kingdom Metazoa; phylum Chordata; class Actinopteri; order Myctophiformes; family Myctophidae; genus Electrona; species Electrona antarctica. Next base: position 40,832,864 of record NC_136806.1, on the reverse strand, counting down.
AGAGGAGGCAGGGATTATTCTGCCCTAATGCCATCCATCTCTGCTTACAGTAACAAACAACCTAACTAACATAGCGACTGTTAGGCTTCACCACTCTTCCGCTCCTGGTGACAACAGGACCTCCGAGACCTGCTGCTGGGTGGCTGCTGACAGGTTGTGTAGTGTACAGTACCGGGGGTACTGGATCAGGATACTCTGGTGCATAATGTTCTGGTTCAGGCGGGACCGCTGGTGGCTCCGCTGGTGGTTCCACTGGAGTCTCTCTGTTGACCAGCTGGATGTTCCTCCGGTTCCTCCTGGGTGTGTCACCTCGGCCTGTCTGCAGTGTGAACGACCGTGGTGTAGGCTCCTCACGCTGCACCACCGCTGTTGTCGCCCACGTCTTCTCTCCGTCGATCTTAAGACGTACTTGATCACCACAGGTGAGAGGCGGGAGAGGCTTTGCTGAGTGCCTGCGGTTGTAGAACTTCTCGTAGGACTGTTTAGCTTGCTTGTCATTTTTCCTGACCTTTTCCAAATCAGGCCAAGCAGGTTTCAGATTCTCCATGAGGGTCGGCAGGGTTGTTCGCAGGTTCCGGCCCATCATGAGTTTAGCAGGGCTCTCTCTTGTTGGCTCTGTTGGTGTTGACCGATAGCACAGGAGTGCCAGGTGAGGGTCATCCTGCTTGAGAATGGCTTTGGCTGACTGAACCGCGCGTTCAGCCATGCCGTTTGACTGAGGACAATAGGGACTGGATGTGACATGTTGGAAATCGAACTCTGCAGCAAACTTCTTGAAGAGCTCCGCAGAGAATTGAGGCCCGTTGTCGGTTCGGACCTCCGAAGCGATCCCCCAGCGGCTGAAGGTGCTCTTCATCTTCCCAATGAGTGTTTCACAGTTCGTCTTCGGCAGATTGAGGATTTCCAGCCATCTGGAGAAATAGTCAATTATGACAAGGTAGTGTCGGCCTTTGTACTCACAGAGGTCATCTGCAATCTTCTGCCAAGGCAGCTCCGGCAGTGCTGTAGTGATTAAAGGCTCCTTGCGCTGACTGGGTCGGTTGAGGTTCCAGTGCCGACATGACTGTATGAGTTCTTTCACATCATCTCCAATACCTGGCCACCAGATGGAATCATTGTAGCACTGTCTACATTTCGTCAGCCCCTGGTGACCCTGGTGGACCTTCCGGACCATGTCATTGCGCATGCTGAATGGGACAACAATCTGGTTGCCATGTCTCAGGACTCCATTCAGCTCACTTAGAGTTCCACGCTCGTGGAAGTACGGCTTCGCCAATATGGCCACATTTTTTTTGTGACCTGGCCAGCCTGTCTTTATGTAGCTCAGGACACACTGGAGCTCACTGTCCTTCTCTGTTTGCTCCATGATCTGCTCCAAGACCGGCCTCCTGACTCCTACGCTCTCCTCAATGGCATTAACGTATGCCTGGACCTCCTTTTTCAGGCTGCCCGGATCTGTGCTTCGTAGAGGGCGCCTCGACAGTGCATCAGCAGCGACGAGGTTCTTCCCCGGGACATACACAGCTACAGGATTGAACTTCATCAGTCTGATGAGGAGACGCTGGCAGCGGAGGGGTGTCGTATCCAGATCTTTTGAATTGATCAGTGTGACCAGTGGCTTATGGTCTGTGTGTAGCTCGTATGACTCTAGGCCACACAGATACTGGTAGAAACGTTCTGACGCCCAAACGCCCGCCAGACATTCCTTCTCGATCTGGGCGTATCTTCGTTCAGCATCAGATAGAGTACGGGAACAGAATGCCATGGGCTTCAGTGTCTCATCATGGTTCTGCATCAGTAACCCTCCCAGGCCATAGCTGCTTGCATCGGCGCTGACGACGGTGGGTTTCCGAGGGTCAAAGTAGACTAAAGCTGGTGCTGAGGAGATCAGTGATTTCACCTCAGTGAATGCTCTTTCTTGTTCCGGACCCCAGACCCATTCTCTGTCAAACTTTAGCAGTTCGTTCAACGGCTGGAGACAGGTGGACAAGTTTGACAGATAGCGACCTATGTAGGTCACCATTCCGAGGAACCGCCTCAGTTCTGGAACGTTCGTTGGGGCGCTCATGTCTCTGATAGCGGCAACTCTCGCTGGGTTTGGCTTAATGCCGTCCTTGCTCACCACCTGCCCCAAAAAGTCCAACTTCGTTTGAGACATCTTACACTTTTCTTTGTTGAGCTTGAGGCCAGAGTTTCTGATGGACTCCATAACCTTGCTGAGTCTCATGTCATGTTGCTTTTGGTTTTCTCCGAAAATCTAAATGTCATCCATGTAGACTATTACGCCTTCATGTCCTTCCAGCAGCTCTGACATTTTCCTCTGAAATATTTCGGGCGCCGACGTGATGCCGAAAGGCAGCCTTTTAAAGCAGTATCTACCCCATGGGGTGATAAACATAGTCAGCCGGGCACAGTCCTCCTCCAAAAGGATCTGCCAGAATCCGCTGGCCGCGTCCAGGCTTGTGAAGACTGCACTTCCTGCTAGCTTGGGGAGAAGGTCGTCAATAGTAGGCAGTATGAACTTTTCTCGTTCAACACATTCGTTCAGCCTCTTTAAGTCAACACATATTCTGATTTTGTTGTTCTTCTTTATCACTGGGACCATAGGTGCACACCATTGCGTTGGCTGTGTGACTTTCTCTATGATGCCCAGTGACTCCATCCGTCTCAATTCTGCCTCCACCTTTTTCCTTTAGCTGGACACTGATCTGAATCACTGTGTTCTCTGTGACATTTTCCACAGTTTCCTCTCCCCCTTTGGTTTTTCTGTCTGTGTGGAGTGTGTGCTTTAGCTCCACTTGCTTTATAGTCTCTCCTTCCCTTCTGTCCGAAGGTTTTGACTTCATCCACATTGTCTGATGAGCCTTGGTTCTGTCCTTTAATTAGCTCGCTATGCCTCGCCATGTCAATTGCACTACGCAGCGTCAGATCATCCTTCATTTGTAGCTTTTGAGACAGTCCTTTATCACGGATTCCCAGGACTAACCTGTCCCTCAAATTGTCATCTTTCTGGGCTCCAAACTCGCAGTTTTCTGCTAACTCATAGAGCTGCCTTACAAACGCTTCCACATTTTCGCCAGCATGCTGCGCTCTTGAGTGAAACCTAGCCCTCTCAAATATGACGTTACGTTTTGGGGACAAAATGTGCGTAAAATTTTGCAAGCACTGGGTCATATTTGTCTGCATCTAGTGCATCCGTGAATGTGAACGATTTAAATATGTGCTCAGCCTCTGCTCCCATGGAGTATATTGGGCGCTGACCTGTATTACATCAGCCTCCGCCGTCAGTTTTGTTGCAACTCTGTACCGGGAAAATCTTTCCTTCCAATCTGGCCAGGTTGCCGGCTTCGGGAAATCCAACTGATCCGGGGAGGGAAACTTCGCCATAGCGATGCACACACACGTTCAAAAGTCTCAAAGTTACTCTTCTTTTCCTTCTCCAACTGTTAAGTTAACTTCTGACACCATGTAACGTTTTGATACGCTTGTAATCTTACTTTAGATTAGAACACAGGACGCTCTGACCAACGCTTGCGGGGGTTACATAACAACTGACTGTTTTATTGAAATGTGCCAATCAACCACAACTCACACATACCGGCGTGCGCATGCGCACAACAGACTTGACATAATGGCATATGTAGTTCTATTAGTTTGAAACATGTAGTTCACTTTACATGCCAGATCCCACCCCGGCTCTCTCTCTGCAGTGCTCAGACAGTGCCTGCTGCCGCCGTCGTCGGATCACGCCAGACCTCTCTCTGTCCTCTTCTCCCTACATGTTGTAGGCCAGATTAAATATCTCATCGTCTCTCCACGCTGTGCCCGCGGACCAGACTCCTCTCCTCCTCTCGACCACACCGTGGGTCCGATGTCCTCATCGCCTCCTCCACGTCGCTGAGATTGATCACTCTGCAATGTCAACGCTCTCTATCATCTGAATTAAGGAAAGTAACTATATTCCTCCGTGCTATTGAGTTTGTGGGTTAAGGCTCTTAAGTGTGACAGTAAAGTGATTTGAATTCCCGTTTCTGTGTTGAGGTGCTGGAGCCAGCAGCCAGATGTTGTGACAGCGGTGGAGCAGCAGACCAGAGATTGATTAATGATATGCTCATCCTACTCCTTTTTAAAGGAAAGTAATAACGCTAGCCTGCGTGTGTTGTCAAAGTTGAAAGTGCCGGTTGTGAGAGGGCTGTCACTCATTACGTCGTTCTCCTTGTCCAACAGCGGAGCGTCAGGTCGCCCGGACAGCGGCGACGCGGAAGTCCCGGACTGGACAGTGTGGATCGAACTGAACTTAACTAGCTGTCTCGTCACGGCTGTGGCGAGGCGCAAAACCCGGATCGGATTCACTACTGGACTGGACTGTGGTATTTCTAACTCCCCTGACTCACTGACTCTCTCCCTACAGTTTTATCAATTGCTGCTTGCTATTTTAAATGCTGATGAAGTGATTTATTGATGAAGTGATTTATTATTGTTTTGTTTTAAAAGAGGGTACCCTTGCATTTAATTATTGTACTGTTGAATGGATTCATATGTCTAGATTATAATAAAAGGATTTTGTACTTTTATACTTTACCCCTATTGTGTCGTGTCATTTACTCTGTATTGGTGTGAACTGGAGTCTGAACTTTAGAGTAGTAACAACTCTCTCAAAAACCTGTTACATAAGTGGCGTAGTCGGCATGACTCCTTATTCACACCGTACAGAGCAAAATGGCCGACGACAATGTAATGCAACCTGAAAGGGCAGGCCCTAGTGTACCACGAGAAGATGGGGCCAGGTCAGAAAATGTTAATGCAAGCCAACCATTGATAAATGCAATGATGATGCCATGGTTTATGGGGGTCCCATGGATCCCAAAATTCAATGGTGACCCAAGTAAAATGAGGTTTTCAGAATGGAATGGGCAGGTTCGGGCTATGCTGCGGGCACAAGGGTTAAATGAAGAACAGAAAATAGACTATTTTTGGAGCGCTTGAAGGCGAAGCAAAGCGAGAGATACGTCTATTAGACCCAGCTAGGCGTGCAACTAGCGCAGCCATCCTACAGGAGCTACAGAAGCTGTATGGACAGGTAACTCCAGTAGCCCAGCTCCGTGCGCAATTCTTTAAATGTCACCAACAGGAAGGAGAAACTGCTGCCGCCTACATTCTCCGGCTGCGGGAGCTATTCTCCATATGGCGAGAGCATGAACCAAATGGCTCGGCTCAAGATGAGATGACCATCCGAGACCAGCTTGTCCTGGGTTTGAGACCTAGCACAGTACAACAAGAACTCCAACGCCAGGTGCGTAGAAACCCTACATTATCCTTCAGTGAAGTGTGTAGTGAAGCCCGAGCATTGGAAGCCGAACAGAGGATGGAGTCTGCATGCGCAGCGCGTGTCTCAGTGCCTCCACCACAACAGACCCCAGTTGCTCCTAGTTTAAACGAGTGGAGAGAGACTGTAAGAGCTGAACTTAGGAAAGAAATGAAAGACCAAATATCTGTTCTAACTGAAACTCTGAAAGATGAAATTAAACGGCAACTTTCCCCACAGAATGCCCCAGATGAGTACAGACGCCCTACTACAAGAGGGAGAGTTCAGGCGGGTCGTTATACACCCTCCCCCGGATGACACCAGACATTCGAATGGGACCAACAGGGCCAGCCCATTTGTAGAGGCTGTGGAAAGGCAGGCCACATCCAGAGGCGCTGCCCACAGGAGAAGAGGCATTTAAACTAATAGCCCCAGCCACTGGGAGCCAAGTGGTTGGGGAGGGGAACCAGGGGAACCAAGCAGAGGAGAACGCTATGATTGGTACGTGTCCAGGGGTGGAAATAGCTGTTGCAGGGGTTAAATTACCCTGCTTGCTCGATACAGGCTCACAAGTAACATTGTTCAGCGAATCCTTCTTTCAACAATGGCTCAGTGGGGAACAGACACGGGACCCACAGGATCTGTACTGGCTGACCCTAAAAGCTGCCAATGGCCTACGGATCCCCTATACCGGGTACGCCATCTTGGATTTCACAGTGGGAGGGGTCACTGTGTCCGGTAAGGGGGTCATCATTGTCAAAGACGAGTGCCTGAATGCTGAGAAGGGCATTCTAGGAATGAACGTGATCTCACATTTCTGGAAGGAACTGTTCCAGGGAGTCCACCCAGGGCTGACAGCATTTGGTGCTACCATGTCCCGACAGGCCAAAGGTGAGTGGGAACGTGCCTTCGCCGTCTGCCAGAAGGTGTTGCAGGCTGAACCATCAGATGGACAGGTTGGAGTGGCCCGGTTGACCCGCCAAGATCCAGTCTATGTCCCTCCCAACAGCGAGATGGTGTTATGGACACACCTGTACGGGACGAGGCCCAGGTCTGACTTCTGCGCTCTTGTGGAGGGCCCAGAGAGAGATGATGAATGGCAGGTGGCCCGGTCCGTTGCTTGGGTGGTGAAAGGACGCCTCCCCATAAGGATACGCAACGTGAACCCATACCCCATCTTAATACCTCAACGGCGCCCCCTTGCTAACATCTTCCAGGTTGATGCAAGCCAGGTGCGAGGGGAGAAGGACCTGGTGTTGAAGGCTTCAGACCCAGGGGTAGTTGAAGTTGACGTCCAGGTGAACCAGGTCACCACAGAAGACCAGCACCCAGTCCACCTGCTGAAAGGTGATGGGCTGTCTGCAGAGCAGCAACAGACGATGGACTCCCTGCTGCAGCGATGGAAGACTGCCTTTGCAGCAGGAGAAGAGGACTTTGGACAGACTGATGCAGTCCTCCATTCAATCCCCACAGGCTCAGCACCACCCAGCAGGGAGTGCTACAGGCCGATCCCACCAAGCCTCTACCCAGAGCTGAGAGGGCTCCTCCAAAACATGTTGGACACAGAGGTCATCAAGGAAAGCTCCAGCCCTTGGGCGGCGCCAATTGTCCTTGTGAAGAAGAAGGATGGGTCGTGGCGCTTCTGCGTGGACTACAAGAAGCTCAACGCCCTCACCCACAAAGACGCCTACCCTCTACCGAGGATAGAAGAGTCCCTCACCTGTCTAAAACAAGCGGCCTGGTACTCCACTCTCGACCTCGCCAGTGGGTTCTGGCAGGTGGACGTGGACCCGAAGGACAGAGAGAAGACTGCATTCACCACCCCCATGGGCCTCTACGAGTTCCAGAGGATGCCTTTCGGCCTATGCAACGCCCCAGCGACGTTCCAACGTCTGATGCAGCGGTGCCTGGGGGGGCACGTCAATGAGTCTCTCCTAATCTACTTGGATGACGTGATAGTCTATTCTCCGGATTTCAACACCCACATCGAACACCTGGAGCAGGTCTTTAAAAAGCTGGTAGCCCATGGCCTGAAGCTGCAACCCAAGAAATGCCACCTGTTCCAGAGGAAGGTAACCTACCTTGGCCATGTCATCTCCAGTGAGGGGATCTCCACTGACCCTGGAAAGACCGCTGTCGTAAAGGACTGGGCCGTCCCTTCAACTGTCAGCCAGGTACGCTCATTCCTGGGTTTTGTAGGGTACTACAGGAGGTACATTAAGGGCTTCTCCAAGGTAGCTGCACCCCTTAACGCCCTCCTGGTAGGCACAGCCAGTTTGCAGAAGGGGAGAAGCATCAACTGGACTCCGGACTGCCAGACGGCGTTCAACGCCCTGAAGACTGCTCTGGTGAGTGCTCCAGTTTTGGCCTATGCTGACTTCTCAAAGCCCTTCAACCTCTATACTGATGCTAGCCTAGGGGGTTTGGGGGCCGTACTATCACAAGTACAGGATGGCAAAGAGAGGGTAGTTGCCTATGCCAGCAGAAGTTTGATCCCAACAGAAAGAAATGACCAAAACTACAGTTCCTTTAAACTAGAGTTTTTGGCCCTCAAGTGGGCCGTTACAGAAAAGTTTAAGGACTACTTGTGGGGCAATAAGTTCCTGGCCTTTACCAACAACAACCCCCTTGTCCATTTGGACACAGCACGCTTAGGGGCTGTTGAACAGCACTGGGCAGCCCAACTGGCAAATTTTGATTTTGAACTGAAATACCGCCCAGGTACTCCCAACCGTAACGCTGATATCTTGTCCAGGTTACCGCAGGAGACTGAATTCGTCCAAGCCGCAGCGGCTACAGTGGAATTGGAGGCAACCCCTGAAACGGAAGACCAGTGGAAGAACTGGCAGGATGGAGACCAAACCCTGGCCCAAGTGAAGGAGTGGGTTGCAGGAGAACACCTCCCAGGAGCAGAGGAAAGGAAGGACAGCCTGCCTGTGGTAAGACGCCTTTTGCGAGAATGGAGCCGCCTACACATCCAGGGAGGTGTGTTGAAGAGGAGAGCGCAGGAGCGCAACACCGGTTTGAACTTGGCTCAAATTGTGGTACCCTCAAGCAAGACCAAGGAGCTGTGGGAGAAGTACCACAACTCCTCAGGCCACATGGGAGTGGCCAAAATTGAAGCCCTACTGAGGAAGACCTTCTACTGGCCAGGGATGATTACTGACCTGCAGGAATGGGGGTCCCAGTGCGCAAGTTGTGTCCAACAGAAACGTGGCCCAGAGGTAAGGGCGCCTTTGGTGCCAATTCTCACATCTTACCCCATGGAAACTGTCTCAATTGATTACTTATCTCTTGGCCGGCATGGCGACACCTACCCTTACCTGTTGGTTATAACTGACTTATTCTCCAAGTATGGGTGGGCCATCCCTACGAAAGACCAGACAGCAGCCACTACGACCCGGGTTCTCTGGCGCCACCTCATCCAGGCGTGGGGGTCCCCAGAACGGATCCTGTCTGACCATGGGGCAGCGTTCGAGTCAAACCTGGTAGCACAGCTGTGCAGCCTCTACGGATGCTCCAAGATCCGAACTACACCTTACAGGCCTCAGGGAAACGGGGCCTGTGAAAGGTTTAACAAGACTATTCTGTCTCTCCTAGGAACGCTGAGTCAGGTTGACCAAGCACACTGGCCAGATCACTTGCCGACTCTGCTCCAGATGTACAACACCACCACCCACGAGACCACCGGACTGACCCCACACTATGTCATGTTTGGTCGAAATGCCCGCCTGTCTGTGGTCGTAGGAGCACCGGCACTGACCCAAAGACATGACCTAGAAGGCTGGGTTCATCAACACAACCAGACGCTGCAGAGAGTCTACAAACAGGTTGCAGTTAAGACCAGAGAAAACAGAATGAGGGACAAGGACAGGTATGATGAGAGAGCAAAACACCTACCCTTGTTGCCCGGAGAAAGAGTGCTCTTGCGCAACTTCCGCCGCGGAGCAAGGTTTGCGGTTTGCCTTGCTCCAGTGCACTACCTCCTTAACCATGCGTGCTCAACAGTGTTATCACCTGAGATACATTCACCTGAGATGCAGCTGACCACTGCAATGTTATCTAAAAAAATCATCTGTAGGTGACAACTGACATGTCTTTTAGTTGAAGCGGAAGTCAGATGTTTATAGGGTGAACAGGAAAGGTGACAGCACTGTGCCCTGGGGAGTGCCTGTGATGTTCACCAGCTCATCCGAACAGACAACACTGCAGTCTCACATACTGCAGTTTGCCCGAGAGATAGTCTTAGATCCATGCCTGATACATAACTCCATATAGGCATAAAGGGACACAGAGAGGCAGATACTGAAATCTCCAGTTTCATCATTACAAATATGTTCTGACATCTGCATAGTGCATAGTAGACTCCATATTTGGGCATGTCTGACAAAGTACTCCATATGGGCATAAAAGGGCCTGTTCTTCTGACATCTGCATGTTCTGACATCACATTGTGACATATATGGAATTAATTCTGACTATGCCACACCTCCTAATTAATTACTTAGTAATTACACACTGTGAGGGTCGTTTTTTTTTCCAGGCCTGAGATTACAAACCAATTTCCAGGGTTGTGCAGATGTACATATGAGTATACCCATATACGTATGCCTATATATTCTATATCTGCAAATGGTTCATACCCTAACCAGTCAGTCCAAGTGAAAATGGCCAGATCAGCCTTTAGGTCTTCATGTTTATTTATAAATGTGTAGGGCAGAAACCTCTTATCTCCATATTTTAACTTTGGGGTTTTTTCCGTAAATGAATGCCCTACTCGATCACACTACAGCCTTTATTGCTATTTTTGCATATGATTCCTGAAAGGTAACAGTTTTGGACATATGAGGTTTCCACTCGACAGATTAAAAAGAAATGTCTTCTCGTCAGTGACAATGACAATAACATGACATAATGACGTGATAAAATAAACATAGTCAGACTCATAACAAAATAAATTTAAAACAAATTTAAAACATTTGCCTTACACATTTATACAGTAGAACAGCTGTGAATCATTGTTTGCAACGATAATTTGTTGTTTGCCGTTTTGCTCTCTTTTCAAGCTTGCAAACTCATTAGTGCTTCAATGATTATTATACAAAAACAACAACACACTCAATTGTATTTAACAAAGATCAAATTAAATAAACTGGTCATGACAACACAAAACCTTCCATGCCAACAGCTGAAGCAGATGAGATCCTTGCAACTTGTGGTTAAATTGTAATTAAGGCATGGATACATCAACGTATGTTGTGTTACTGTAATAGAACAATGATGGCTTTAACTTTACTGACGTCCATTTATAGATTGGTGAAGTGTCTAATAAAGGTCCCATTCTAAACCATGCACATCCCATGCTATAATGCTGTCATTCAGAAAATAAGGCTTTTTCCGCACCAGCTGCTAAAACGTGGGGTCTTTTTAAAATGGCAAAGTTTCTGTTATATAGCGGTGATGTTCTGCCTTTGATTGACAGTGGTTGCTAAAATTCTAAAGATGTCAGATTCCTGTTTGTCGACGTCAGTCCTGGGATGACCAAAGGTCTAAATGCACCATTAGGAGTTTGTAATTCTGAGATTGTATAACTCAGAGAATGTACAAATGAACCCATGGTGGTCCATTTGTACACTCTCAGAGTTAAACAACCACACTGAGGATTTGACAGTGGAGATTGCAGTTCCAGAGGGGAAAAAAATTGGGGGTCCTTGGCCTAGTGCATATCAAACTGGGGGCCTCCAGTGACTGTCAGCCCCACTCCCACTCCCTCACCCGCTGGCATGTGTCAACCACCCCTGCCCCTTCACCCAGGCTTTTACAGGTCAGTTGTACTACCCGAAAAGGCAGGATTATCAAACGCTACATGAGTTTTCCCAGAGCCTTTCTTGGCTCCCCGCTGGGCAAGTGCTGCCCCCAGAGGCTCAATGTATCCTGGCTCCTCATGGTCCTCATCCTCTTCTTGGATTATCTGTCAAAGAGGAGACACACTGGTAAATGAAAGCCTGGTAATACGTTGCACAGCAAGCGTGCAGAGCATGCTTTTTGTTGTGTGTTTTTCTTTTTTATACAAATGAGAAGTGGATTTTGCCAGGCGGCAGCCTATACGTATCAACCCATAGTCTCCATTTCTGCATTGAGTGACTTCCCACATGACTTGAGACAGACATAAACAGACTACTTGTATGGAAAGTACAGAATATATATAACAAACTTTTAAACTAGCAGTTGTTGGACTAGGTGCCTTGCCTTGCCTAAAACTTTATACATTTTACTAAAATGAATAAAGTAGAATTAGAAGAGAACAGTTTACAGACAAGCTGCCGGAGGCATGGTATCGACTACTGAGTGCCTGCACTTCTCCCTGCCTGTGAGCTCTCTTGCACAGCTGTGTGTTGGCTTGTGCAGCCAGGAGCCGTGATGGCACTCACAGTGAACCACATCTCACTTAATGATTAATAGGTCTGCCTGACTGCCTTTAACAAAATTCATCTCCACAATTGAATATAGCAAAACATATAATAGGCAACTCTTAAGGTGAAATAGGCTCAATCTTACCCCCTTCATCCCTCCCTTCCCCTCTTACTCACACTGAGGGAATCCCTCTATCCCTTTCTCCTTTTCTCCAGCTCTCTCACTGATCGAGCTCCGATTTGACGTCTCCCACAACAGAAACCGGTGCCAGTCACACTGGCTTGCTAAGGCTTCTGGGAAATTGAGGCCCAATGCATTCCTATTGCAATGGCGACGCGGTACGGGAGCGTTCCTCCTTCACACCATTTTAAGACGGAACGATGATGGCGCCGGGTGGTTCTTCAAAGGTTAGTGAAAAACTAGGCAGTCGCTGAAGGGAATTATTTTGCAACCAGAGGTGTGGCACTCATATCCGCCGATCAGACTCGTGTGCATATAGCATGAGGAAACCCCGCTCAGCTGGGGTTTAACATTGAGCGTTCATTTGCTGTTGGAGTGTCCTTTTTCAATTTATATACTTTTTCTTTTCATCAGATATCGATGATTTATTTTTCTTTGAGAAACTAAAAAGGGATCCAGGACACTTCTAAATCGATTTATTTTATAGATAGAAACCTTTACCATACTTCACAATACTACTTTTTTACCTCCAAAAACTAGGTACGTAGCAAATAGCTAAACCTAATAATTCAATATTTCAAACGTTCTTTCACAGAGAAGCTGAGATTTGACAGTTTGTAGCGGTCGACAGTACTTGCGCGCTCTGCTTGCGGCCTACTTGTGTGCAACAAGCAAGTAGGCACTCGTCAGAGTGCAGTTCTAGTTGTATTATAAGTTTCCTACATGTACTTTATTATAAATTATTCTATGATTACAACTGTATCCATAGAAATGTAAAGAGAGTGGTTATTCAAAAAACAGACCAATTAATTAATTGATTAATGTATAATCTATTAATCTATCACCTGATAGATTCATTGATTATAAATTAAACAATGAGTGCTCTACAAAGCGGTGTAATAACTGCTAATAAACATGCTGTTTGGTCATAAGCATTAAAGCTGCTATAAGCAATAATTTGTCAAAATCTTAATGACATTTTTTGGGGGGTTTTTCTTTCTTTTTTTTGGTATTTAGACAGCCAGCAATGGGTAGAACGCTCTCCAAAAGGGGCCGCAATCTGCATTCAAAGATTTTCCTAAAAGCTTTGTCATTGGTCGATTTGCCTGTCCATTTCCTGATTGGTTAGTCATTGCGACCGATGATGAAGCTTCTAGGAACATCTTTGAATGCAGATTTCGGCCCCTAGATATTTCACAGAGACTACATTTTTGGGGGAGCGTTCTACCCATTGCTGGCTGTCTGAATAATAAAAAATAAAAAAAGGTCATTAAAATGTTGACATTGCTTATAGCAGCTTTAAGTTACTCAATTTAGTTAGTCAATTTAATTCACAGAAGGACAGTGGATGGACATGGACTGGTGACGTAACCAATGCATGAATTCATAACAACGACGATGAAGGTAGTTCAAATGTAAACTCACCATAGTAAGGGGCGAATCCTTCTCAGACATGTCGATGTTGTAGTCCAGAGAGTTGAGGCTTGATGGGGAAAGAAAAAATGTGTTACCGTTACTGAAGCTTTTCTCAGGGAGCCTATGTAGTGTTTCATGTCAGGACACCAAAATGTATACGTATAATATTGACCGCAGACCCCCCCCCCCATCTGAAAATACTGTGCCATTTTTTACTGATAAAAGTATTCAACCAACCAAACAAACAATCAATGACTACAGTAAAGTGGACACCATATGCGTATTAAAGTAGGGAGCAGTCAGTGTTCCATCATCACAACACAGGTATCATGCTGTAGTGAAACCACTCAGACAAATTTATTTTGTAGCTTGTCGTGGAGAGCGATGTCTCCACTCTGTCACTTTGCATCAGTACGATGGTTGTGGAGAATGCTGCGGAGGGTCGTTTGTACCTGACTTTGTCTGCGTTAGAGTTTTCCTCATCGAATCCCAGATCTGTGGCCGTGTCGATGTTGAGGTTTAGCACAGGGTTAGCCCTATCAGTGCACACACAAAAACGTACACACGCACAGACAGAATTAAATATAGATCATATCGATACATTTGATATGGACAGGGCAATACATAATTTATTAGATATAAATTATATTATATAAAATTTATATATAAGAGATGTGGTATATATATCCTTTTTTAATCATTTGAATAGACCATCAAAAGTATGGTAAAATTAAGTAATAAAGTACAAAATGATGGACACACACACACACACACACACACACACACACACACACACACACACACACACACACACACACACACACACACACACACACACACACACACACACACACACACACACACACACACACACACACACACACACACACACACACACCTAAACCACTTACTTGTACTTGTTAGTTCCAGGAACTACCGGTCCATTGGTCTGGTTTTCAGTCACTGTCATGGCCACAGTGTTCATGGCTTTAGCCGCCTTCAGCTTCCTCCGGTAGCTAACACATGAATTAATTGGATTCAGTTGAAACAGATCCAGTACCTCTCTAGTCAAAGTCTTTATCACAATATAAAGCATTTGAGAGTGTGACTCAGGTGTTATTAAAAGCCAGTGAAAAGAAATACAGTAAGTCTTAAGTTAGGATTTAAAAGCTTCGATGGACTGTTACTGTATTAAGAGCCAGTGAAAAGAAATAGGTCTTAAGTTAGGATTTAAAAGCTTCAATAGACTAGGCCGATCTCTAAAGAGCAGCAGCAAATGTGCTGTCAGCCCTGCAAGCTGGTCTCCTCTTACGTTCAGAGTCCAAAGGGAAGCATGCACATCCCAACAAAAACCTTTTCAGGTGCTGAACGTCAACACGTACAAATTAATGGAGGAAAGGAGGGGGAGTCTGCACACCGTAGCTCCCAGTAGATTTCAAAACAAATAACAGAACCTTGAATGTATTCTAAAAGTGAAAGGAAGCCAATGAAGTGCAGCTAAAACTCAGATTTTTTGTGTGCTGGTGAGGAGAGCAGCTGCATTTTGCACCAGCTGGAGGCATTGATGATTGATCAATGTCATTATAGAGATAATTGCAATAATGATTAGATGGCGACGCCATGAGATGCTCTTCAGACGCCATTGGATGCTCTGAAGAGTATCCAAATGTACTGTGCGTGTGCTCTCCACATTAATTGCTTCTGCTTCTTTCACACCAACAGCCAGCATAATGATCAACGAATTGTTAATGTGTATTATAGTAACAGAGTGGTCATTGCAGCGAGAGGCAAGCAATCAGCCAATCCACAACAACGATTGTGCAACACAATGGGAAACAGTGGGAGTGCTAGACCAGCACCAGTTGGGGAGATAGACAAGTCGGTCCCTAAATAGGCCCTTCTGACCCCCTTTCCGGGGCCCATGAGATTGGCTGCTCCGTCTGTCTCCCCTCCCCCCCCCCCCCCCCCCCCACCACCCAAATCCTTGCTTACTTTCTGCGTGTGCACAGCAGAGATGTGGTGAGAACTGCCAAAACGATGATGCACCCACCGACGAGGCCCACCAGGACAAAGGTAAGAGGTTTTTCTTTTGGTTCCTCCACAGCCACAGTCCCCTGGAACGTAAATCACAATCAAAGCAACAATAACAGTCACAGTTACAATCACAATTAGGCTTGGATGGTTTTACCTGTGTACACGCACGCGCGCGCACACACACACACACACACACACACACACACACACACACACACACACACACACACACACACACACACACACACACACACACACACACACACACACACACACACACACACACACACACACACACACTTACAATGTCTATGAGGCCAAGCTGACGCAGTACAGCAATATGTTCAGCAGAGAGCATCTTCTCGAGATCGTCAGGTGGAAGGGCGGTCCCATTAGAGTAGACACAATACAACTCCATTATAGTGTCCTTTTCAGCCCTGCCGAATGATAGCACTCAACCAAGTCAATACCGGCTGAGAGAGAACACTTTACAACAAAAACATGCCAGAATTATGTTTATGACGTTATGTTATACCTAACATATAATTTACGAAATGTCTGAATGTCTGTCTGTATGTCTGAATGTCTGTCTGAAACACTGTCACTGGTCCTCACTGGCTGCACTCACATTCAACAATTTTTCTCTCAGAAACCGTAAGGGCTACAGTTTCAACACTTGGAGGGGAGGTACCTAATAATTATTATAATTAATAATAATTACATCAGTCGGCCTCATGTTGGCGCTATAACAGCCCACTTTACATTTCGCCTTATAACTCTTGAACTGTAGGTTGTAAAATCAAAATGTCTCTTTCCCTGGATTCCTTGGGTCATGAGTGGCACATCTATCTCCCTATATAGGCCACGCCCATTTGTGTCAGGATAGATTTCCTGCCATTTAGAATTTTCTTCAAAACACACTTTTTGTTCTTCCACCTACAGATTTGTGTCCAAATCTCACAAACATCGGTACACATAATCTCTGGACCTATCCGAATAAAACACAGCTGGCAGAATTTCCATAGTCCGTATCGTTCGGCTCTAATCGGCTTCCAAAGTTAGTGGGTTGGCTCTTCTACAAAAATAAAACTTACAGGTTAGTTACAAGGCTGCGTTCTGTCGCGCGTGCCAAGCTGTCATTCTCTTGTATTATTTTCCCACCATGGAGTAACCTCGCATCTCGGAGGACAGTCGAGACGGGCAGTGTCGGTTTGCCAATCAGAGGCAGGCGGGGCGTTACCATGTCTATGCTCAGATGCACACTAGATATACGCGTAAGGACTAGTCAAATTTGATTTATCTGAAATTCTTCTTGCGTCACAAGCTACATCATTCAGTAGAGAGGCACATACACAAAGTGTACAATAAACAAAAATGCATCGCATGGATGCACCTGGGACGTATCCTCAGTGATGTATCCCAAGGTCATCGGGTTTTGGGTCTCGCAACATCAGACCCCTCACTCAGGTGACCCAGACGGTCCCGACTTACGTCCCAGTAGCTACCCTCGATCAGTCCCATTTTCCCATAAAAAGTATAACCAACAGATAATGTGCATTTCATTGACAATCTAACATAATTAAGGGAATATCTGTCCGAAGCAATGTCGCTGTCCTAAGGAATCCAGGGAAAGAAATTTAGATTTTATGACCTAAGCTTCAAGAGCTATAAGGCTAAATGTAAAGTGAGCTGTTATAGCGCCACCATGAGGCCGACTGATGTAATTATTCATTACATTAATTTTAATAATTATTATGAACCTCCCCTCCAAGTGTTGTAACTGTAGCCCTTTCGGTTTCTGAGAGAAAAATACTTGAATGTGAGTTTTCGCATTTTCCCATATAAGTCGATGGGAAATTTGTATTCAATAATACATTTAATTAACAGCGTTACATTTGTTAAATTGAAAAAAGGGCCTCATTAAGACCCTTATAATATAATGGTCAATACCTGTGAAAATTCAGAGCGATTGGTGCAGCCAGTGAGGAACAGCAACAGTGTTTCAGACAGACAGACAGGACAGACATTCTGTTAATTATATGTTAGATGTACATATCTACAATAACTATAACAGCATATTATAGGATAGTTGGCACCACCTGGTGGTGGGTGAGCTGAATGAAGTCAAGAGCTGAAAAAAGTACATTTGAATGGGTGGGATGAAGATGACATGCTCACCTGGACTCTTCAGTTTCAGTGTCAGGTCTGATTTTCATAACTTGAACAGCAGCTTTGGTAGCAAAGGTAAGTACCCTTGGATAGAAGGTAGAAGAAATAATACACTGACAAGACCTGATTTCAAAGATTCCAAAGTTGTTTCTACCACAGTTGTTGTGGAAAGGGCAAATGTTGTACTTTAGGCTATGAAACCGCCTTACCTAATGATTTCATTTTTGTTCTTGTTGACTTCCTCTACAGGTGAATCAAATCGAAGCTCAATTTTATATGATTGGTCAACCGTGAAAATCTAGAATATAAACAATGAGCAGAGAGAGCAATTATTCTTCCCACCAGGTAATGAACTCACCAGACAGACAGACAGACAGACAGACAGACAGACAGACAGACAGACAGACAGACAGACAGACAGACAGACAGACAGACAGACAGACAGACAGACAGACAGACAGACAGACAGACAGACAGACAGGGCAAGTTTATACTGCATGTATAGCAAATTTCAACAAGGCAAATATACTGTACAATTTCTTCAGGCTTCTCACCTCCAGCACTGTGGTTGTTGAGAGGCCACCCGTGTCTGTTGCTGTTACGTTCACCAAATACTTCCCTTTCAGATTCGTATCAAGCTCTTCAAGAGATCTGCAATGTAGAAAAAAATGAAAAGCTAAAAAGATTTAGTAAAACACTCAACAGAAAGCTATTTTAAATATGTATTTTTCAGCTTTTTATTTTATTTAAGCAGGCAGGCAGAAAAGTGGTCTGGCAAAAGGCAGCCTCTTTTGGGTGCAAGTTTGGGAACCCCTGCTCGATAACAAATCCCTTCTGCAGAAAACGCTGATCTACAAGCACGCAAAATTGTAGATTTTGTGACTCTTAAGAAGAGCGTCATCTATAAACAGCTGCAATGCAGAAAGGGACTCACTGGATGACTGCGATGTAAATTTCATTTTCCTGTGGGGCGCGGACAGCTTCAAACAGAATCCTCTCGTCGCTCGTTTGATTGTTGGAGTCGTGGAATTGCACTGACGTCACTTCAAACGTAATTTGCTGATGGATCCCAGAGTCACGGTCTGTCGCCTGAAATGTGTGTGTGTGTGTGTGTGTGTGTGTGTGTCACGTGTGTGTGTGTGTGTGTGTGTGTGTGTGTGTGTGTGTGTGTGTGTGTGTGTGTGTGTGTGTGTGTGTGTGTGTGTGTGTGTGTGTGTGTGTGTGTGTGTGTGTGTGTGTGTGTGGAGGGGGGACATACACTTAAAGCAGCTAGCTCATGCATCAACAGAGACAATTTAATTTATGGATTATTTGTGTCACTTCATACTCACTTTAACACTGGCCACCGATGTGGCCTTGCTTGCACTCTCTGACACCACAACTAAACACCAGAGAGGGAATCAAATCACAGACAGTACAGTACCACCATAGATATATACGTTGATAGATATACGAGCTCACTGTATATAGTATCTGACATATCTTATACATCCACTCACCAAACACGGAATCTAGGACAATGAATTCTGGAACATTGTCATTTATATCCACAATGTTGATCACCATTTCTCCTGCAACAATTCAGATTATTAATTCATATTTTCTCTTTCCACAGATCTGTGCACTCATTCTGAAGAGGAGCTGCCTTTACAGCTTTACAGATTGAAACAACCTACATTCTGTCTGTGTGTGTGTGTGTGCGTGCACAGTCTGCACGCATGCGTACAAGCACATGTGTGTTTTTTTGTGTGCCTCAAGTAACTGCATGTGAATGTGTATTCTGAATCTGATATAGTTTGCTTACAAACCAGTCATGCCCTACAACAAACTGCACAATTAGAACAACTATGTGAGCTCTTCCAACCACAAACCCTAATGAATCGCAGTGCTTACCTGATACCGCGCTGTTGTTGGCTCCTTTTTCCGTGTTCACATCCACCACCTGAGCCTTCATTACCACCTGCACACACAGCTCATAATCCACTGTGACATTCGGGTTCACTATGGCTTCCCCTGTTTTCTCCAAGAGGAACCAGTTGCAGGGGCTCAGCGTGTTGCTGCATCGGCACTGGGTGGATTCCATCTCGTAGACCAACAAATGGTCGCCGTCTCTGTCCTCGGCCATAAAACACCCGACGGCTCCAGCGATCGTGCTGTTCTCCTTTACGTCCACGACCTCCGTCGGCAGGAACACTGGTCTTTCGTCGTTCACGTCCAAGACCTCCACTTCCACCACCACCATGGAGCTTTTGAGTTCCAGGTCTGCGGCCTCCACCCACATGGTGAAGTTCTTGTGAGCACTCTCGTAGTCCAACTCGATGTCCGGGTCCACGGAGATGTTGCCTCTGTAACCTCCCTCCTCAGGATAGGTACGAATGATGAAACTTCGAGAGCTTCCATTAATGATGCTGAAGGAGATGCGGTTGAAGTCTGAGGTTTGGTCCAAATCCACCGCATGCACGGAGCCAACATCGCCTGATTGGTTGAAGCAAAGGAGTAGAGAATGTTTCAGTAACAGTGTTTGTGTGCAAACACTGACTATCTACAAGTGAAAGTAGTTGATTGAACAAAGTTGCTTACCTTTCATCCCTTCTTTGACTGAGAATTTGTATGACGTTTTTTTAAATCGTGGAGTGTTGTCATTGACATCCTGGGAGGCATTAAGAGAAAATCAATAGATAGAACTAAATTGATTATGCACCATAGAGAAAATCAATACCACTATCTACAGTGGCAACTGACAATAGTGTGTGCGTGTGCGTGTGCGTGTGCGCGCGCGCGCGCGCGCGCGCGCGCGCGCGCGTGCGTGCGTGCGTGCGTGTGTGTGTGTGTGTGTGTGTGTGTGTGCGTGCGTGCGTCAGGGTTAGGATTAGAGCAAGGGACAGATTTAGGTTTAGTTTTAGTGTTTGAAAGACAAAGGGTAAATGTAACTTTAATGCAAATTGTACATTCTAACCTGTTGCTGTCCTCTTGATTATACTTTGAAATACCAACACACCAGTGTGTATTCAGTTTCCTAACAACCTTGGTCTATTTGGGTGCTGCTGACAAACTGTACAGACCACAAATTGTAACATCAGGAGTATAGCATCAATGTGGGTTGACTAGACACTGGTGAAGACTCACATCCACTTGGATGATAACTGTGACCCACGTGGACAGGGGATCAGTGCCCTTGTCGGTAGCAGTCACATTCAACTCAATTTTCCCCTCTAGCTCAGGATCCAAGAACTCTCGGTCCAGTTGGGTTCGGTTTGTCAGAAATCCAGTGTCAGGGTCAATCGTGAAGAGATCACTGTACTCGCTTCGCACAATTTCAAACACAATCTGGCTGTTTTCCATCCCTTGTTCGTCATCATCAGTAGCCTGTAGGGAACATTGGAAGAAACAGATGGTAGAATCCAATATTTTATATTATCAGATATGCCACCTGGAAAAATAAATTAAAAACCATCACCATGTTTTCTGTTTGTAAGTGAGATTGTGAGGTCCAGCCACGATTTGTTGTATAAGATTTACATGCAGGATTATACTTATCCAATAGTTACTATAGTTCATTTCGTTTGTGGTTCTTAGTTGAAGTTGTCAGAGTTACATTTATTTTTAAATTTATTTTTAAATTGTCTTAGCGACTTACACCCTATACTAGGCTACTTTGACAAATAGCGGAAATAGCCAATGCATTGCGAGCGCGATTGGTTTTTTTACATTTTTTGAAGGGCACTAGCCCCTCCAATGCATGGCTTTCCAAAATTACATCATAGGCCAGCCAAGTCTATGGAATTTGTCGAGAGCCCAATTATAAATTTACTGTCCCAGCAAAAGTCTATGGAATTTAAGGGATATTTCACTTTAAAAAAAAGTTGTCATTTTATCGTCTACTCAGGCTTATGGGAGCACCCCAGACAGTTTGATTGATTGATGCTTGATTCAGAATTTAGATATTCATTTTAGCTGCCCCGCCCCCTTCCTATACAAACCCATTGTAACCGTAATTTTAACCATGATATATTCCTCGAAAAAACACGTCCTTTTTTCTGGTGACTTCTAATACGTGAGGGGGCCGTGTTTTTTCATTTACTTTTTCATTTATTTTTTAAAAAAGTATGCAGGCCGGAGGAGACAAAATAATATATTCAAAATTAAAGATTAACCATATCCCCTAAAATGGAGGGATATCAAAAGCAGAGTCATGTTCATGGATATCCTCATCGTAAATACCTGTATTTTGAGGTCCACATTTTCACCCTCTTTAACAAACTCCAGATAAGGATTCCTGTTGATTTCCGGCCTGTTGTCATTGATGTCAGTCAGTGTGATCTCTAACACTGTTGAGCCTGTCTTGTTGTCCGTGTCTCTGGCTAGCAGGGTGGCTGAATACAGAGACGTGACCTCTCGGTCAATCAGCCTGCTGTTTGCCACATACACCACTCCTGTGTCTGGATACACATCGAAATACTTGCGCCTGAAAGAAAAACAAAAGAGCACACAGGAATAACCCAGTGTCACAACGACAAGAAGGATATGTCTTTTGTTTCAAGATACAGCATGGATAGGGCCGTCACCATCATGATATTTTACTTATTGATTGTCATTAATAATTTAGATTAATGATTGAATTGTGTTTTAATTATACATGTCTGTCTAAACAGACATGTATAATTTCTAAACAAAAATTGCACAGGGCAGATATGACAAATAACTTAAAGGACCACTTCACCACTTTTCAACTTCTCTTCCTATAATTGGTCCTAACTAATGTTCATGATAAAATACCACAATCTTTTTCTACTCAGTCTGTGTCTCATAGGAAGGCTGTGGGCAGTTCAGAAACCCGTCCACCAGTGACATCATCGATGGTGAATCCAAGCTAATAGAAACGGCAGGCTTTCTTTTCCTGAAAAGTTGCAATGCAAAAGTTGAAGCCATCGTTCTCACGATAATACAAATCTAAATATATTTTAAAACAAATCTTGTCACTTGTCACTGGTGGACGGGTGTCCGAACTGCCCAAATCCCTCCTATGAGACACAGACTGAGTAGGAAAAAATGGTGGTGTTTTATCATGAACATTAGTGAGGACCAATTATATGAAGAGATGTTGAAAAGTGGTGAAGTGGTCCTTTAAATAAGAAATTACTGACATGTATTCATTTTAATATATCTAGAAATAGCCGATTTGTAGCTCTGCTATTTACACTATTTTTTGAAAAGTATGAAAAAAAATTCTTCCAACAAGGAAACTATGACAATTATTACGACAATTATCTAAAATAATTGTGATTAGGCTCTTTCTCCAGTATGTAACAATTGTGACATGCTTAAAGATGGATCGAGTGCAGTGATGTTTGAACTTTTTCTGTTTTGCACGGTTAACATTACTCTAATAGACCTCCAGGTGTGGTTATAATATTATTACAAATATTACAAATATGTCTTCCCTGTGTATTTTTGGTTTCTTCCTGAAAGCTGAAAGTCTTTGAGTCAAAAGGCCCTATCAAAATAACACCATTTTAGTGTCAATCAATCAATCAATCAACATCATAACCCTAACCCCTCCCCTAACCCTTCCCACACTATCATACAACAACAGCTGTGGGTGATATATATAATATATAGGCCTATACAAATTTCATCCTGCTCATAATTATACTGTACATTCATTCAAACTCAGAATTTCATGCTAGAAGGCTTCCTTACCTTTCGTTGTAGTTGTTAGGTCCGCACCAAAGTGGTCCAGGTGTTATTTTGTGCAAAAACGCATTATTGGCTATTTCCCCTACCACACCATAAGCCCTCAATGGGGCGTTGGGTTTTAGTGCTAATTTGCTCATTTCCATTGCTCGAAAATCCTTTTTTTATATAAATCCTCAATGGACCACTTTGGTGCGGACCTAACAACTACAACGAAAGGTAAGAAAGCCTTCCAACATGAAATTCTCCTTTAATCATTACATCCTGATGCGAGTGTATATATAGACAAAATATTTTGGAAATATTACATTTTGATGTACAGTAGTGTCATAATTAAATGTAATGTTAAGGCACACAGACTATCAAGAAACATGACACTTCATGTCAAAAAGGTTGCTGACCCCTGCAGTATATAAAGGATAGTTATACATAGTGTCTGGGAGCAGTCTGTAGATGAGTCTGCCTTCATCCATTGTGTCAGGATCCTCTGCCTGAAAAAGAACATGACCCTTTGTGAATGTCAGATCAATCCAAAGATACTCCCAGTTCCTTGCACATTTTGCTACATGGGTTTCTACATGGGTTACATGTAGTTAACTACAGATAGTGTGTGTAGCATCTCGTTGCAGTCGGTCAGAAGCCTTGTATCTCCATATTTCAATGGTCTGTAAATTAATGCATGCTCTATATGGTCACACAACATTAATAGCAGATGTACAAGCTTGTAGACGTACTGCATAAGGGTTCCACCCAACAGCAACGATACTGTAAACAATATATTGTATATACATGTATGCTAGAAACTATTGTGTTTTCTATGGCCATGTCATATGCTTCTGACATACAGACAGTATATGCACATTACAGAGCATACCTTTAAAGCTTGGGATTGAATTTATCATTAAAGTTCAAAATTAAAATAATACAATAACCCTATTGAATTTCTCAATCAAATCAAACCATTATTTATGGGAAGTAGCTGTCAATAATGTCACGATTACTGTAGCTCATTAAGCTTTAATCTAAAATACTACAGATTGATAAGTAAAAACTTACAGTGATGTTGGCGGCAACTGTACCATTTGGACTGTGCTCCTTAACAGATATCGAATAGGACTCCTGTGGGAATTTGGGGTTGTTGTCGTTGATGTCTTTGACCTTGATGGTGACAGTAGCAGTAGAACGGAACGTACTGTCTTGTACATCTTCTGCTATCACCTGTACCGTAAGACAAAGGAAACCAGGAAATAGCATCATGTTCACCAACAGCACAACTTGTAATTTTTATTTTTGTACCCCTTTTTCTCCCCAATGTAGTCGTTATTCCAATTGATTCCTCCCCACACATACCGGTATCTGTATTGTCACTGCTGTTGTATCCTACTGTCTCACCTACCAGTGTGAAGCCCCCACCGGGGGGATGTAGAGCATCCGTCCTACTCCTCTCACCCAACACTCCGCCCCAGCCGTAGGAATACGTGCAGTGACAATTATCACACTCCCTGCCTGGCTTCCCTCCCCTGAACACGTGCCAACTGTGTTTGGATATGGACCAAGGTGGATTCAAACCCACAACCTCTGCGGTAGTGGGCAGGGCACTGCTACACCCAAGCGCCTTATCAACAGCACAACTAATTCAGGCCTCACACACATGCAGATGCCATTTCCATTTTATCACAAGTCTTGCTAAATTACCTGCACATGAATTCACTGTGAGCGGAGTCGGACTATAAATTCTGTCCAACATTATCCTGAGCTGAGATACAAACAAATCTACATGCAAATAGTGCACTGCAATCCCATATACACCGGTCAACTAGTGATGAAGTCCACTAAGAATGGAGTCCCGCAGCGCTCATTAGGCCCTCTCCTATTTTTGAGTGGTGCCTCCGATGTATGGCCCTCATTTATCAACCGTGCGTACGCCAAAATATGGGTGTACGCCGAAATTACCGCAATTTTCGGCATTTACGATTTGCGCCAAAGCTTGAATTTGAACTTGTGCCAAGACAAAAATCACGTCTGGTCGGGAGCTGTCGTACGCTTTGTCCACACCTGTTTTTTTGTCGTAGAACAGCGGAGCAGCATTGTTTGACCAGCTGAGAGGCTGTCACAGGCATCGAAACATATGTATTCACTATGTATTCAAATGTTTATATAAAACTGTATAGGTATGTATATGGGCTAAATGTAAAAAAGGAAAAAAAAGTAAAGG
This sequence comes from Electrona antarctica, assembly GCF_951216825.1. Classification (NCBI taxonomy): domain Eukaryota; kingdom Metazoa; phylum Chordata; class Actinopteri; order Myctophiformes; family Myctophidae; genus Electrona; species Electrona antarctica. Next base: position 40,807,437 of record NC_136806.1, on the reverse strand, counting down.
AATACGATGTGTCTTTGTGTCATATGAAATTAGTAGGAGATTTCCAACTTTACAAGCAAGCAATTAAAATCGCGCATTTAAAAACAATGTTGCAAGTTAGATGCGTAAGCCATTTAAACAGTGTTTTGCATGATGAGGCTGTCTGTGCTGAAATATTTCCATGACGGGACGTTGGAGAGTATAGTGCAGCGCTGCAGCTGCGGAGAGTCCCAACTTGGGTAGCCTACTGTAGCCTAATCTACAGCAGGACGATGTCTTTCTGGAGTTACAGTATGTGCAATCTCCTCCTCGTTTAATAAACCCGACACGTCGCTCGAATGCCAAATGTGCCGTGCCAGCGCAAGTGGGAACGCATCGGAGATAGTATAGGGCGGCTAAGCCAGCCTGCAGCGGTGGCTCAGGGGTAGAGTGCCTGGATGGTAACCGTAAGGTTGCCAGTTCGAACCCGGGCTCCCCCAGAGTTACTGTCGAAGTGTCCTTGAGCAAGACACTGAACCCCTAATTGCTCCCGATGTGCTAGTTGGTGCCTTGCATGGTTTCCGCTGCTATCGGTGTATGAATGTGTGTGTGAATGGGTGAATGTAATACACAATCTCTGTAAAGCGCCTTGGATAAAGGCGCTATATAAATGCACCATTTACCATTTACCATTTACCACCACCACCACCACCACTGTCCAGTGCCACATGAGGCTACGGTTTTGGCTGCAATATTCATATAATTGACAGTTGAAAGCGAGGCAATTTAAATAGACTGTCGAACGTGCATGATCAATTGGTCACGGTGTCACGGACGGACCACAGTGATAGAGAGAGACAGATAGACAGGACAGGAGATGCACCTTGCAAAACAGCAGCGTGAGTGCGCGCCTATTTGTTATATAATTCATGGTTCACAGGTTCAGGTTTTCGTTCACTAATATATCTTGTTGTATATTAAATGAATAAAGACTTAATTTAATATACAACTAACAACACAGTGACAGTTGCTTGCAAATTGCCATATGTGCGTGCGTGCGTGCGGGGGGGGGGGGGGGGGTGAGGCGGGCAGCAAGGGAAGCGAAGCGAGAGGAGAAACAGACAGGGTAGTCCTACAGCTTTATTTACTTCATGCAGGTTTATTTATTTAAGATACAACAAGTTGCATGTGCGTGCGTGCGTCTGTGTGTGTGTGTGTGTGTGTGTGTGTATGGGAGGGGGCAGCAAGGCAACTTAGGCAAGCGAGTGAAACTTTCTTTTTCCTGTAACCATGGTTTCCAGGTCGTATTGCAGTTGTTCATGTCGCAAAAACGAGGGCGAGGCTTGATTTCATAGGGCATGCCAGATTGATTTCAGCCGTCACATTTATTACTGCTAGGAATGAAATTAGGAAGGATCAGCTGTTTGCGATCACTTTATAAATGCCGCCGCGACGTGGGTGTACTACGGAACCTACACTCAAATTTGGGGCAGAATTTACACTCAATTGATAAATGAGGGCCTATGTGTGTGTGTGTGTGTGTGTGTGTGTGTACAGTATGTGTGTCTGTCTCTGTATCCGAGCATGGACAGCTGAAACACCTAAAGTGGCCAGTAGAGTACAGCACAGAGTAAAGTGGCACAGAGTACACTACAGTACGAGCCCTGGGCACGTTCCTGGGGGTCTGGATGTTCCGGGGACCCCCACACGGACCCCACGGGGACCCCCACACTGTAACTCTTGTCATTTCTCGACCGTTTCGGACGCGGGAAGGCTCGCCGGAACCGGGCCGGACCCCTGGGCGCGTTCCTGGGGGTCTGGTTGTTCCGGGACCCCCACACGGTAACTGTCATTTCTCGAAGATTTTTTTCCAAACATTAAGTACTGTAGAGAGCACAGTACACTACAATACAGTACTGAGCACAGTACAGTACAGTATCCATAAATAAATGTCTAGTTGCACCGCTCAGTTCACACAGGTGTGATTTTCAAGTGGTTTTAACCAGTTTTGGTGTAACAGCTTACGCGCTTTTCCTTATCTTATCTTAATATAGTATTTACTGGTCCCCTGGGGTGGGGAAATTACTTTTCTGCATTTACCCAGCGAGATGGCAGATCAAATTGCTCAGATAAGTGCTCTGTGGCGAGCTTTTAGGTGTTAAAAGACTTGCTCAGAGACACTTCGACAAATAGACGGACAAGCCGAGAGTCAAACTTAACTCAGCCAAGGTTGCCAACCTGTCTCACCAAACATGATGATTTTGAAATTGGCTTCCCAGTGCAACATCATTCTCAGGTTTCATTGCTTGACACCTCAATTCTGCAATCTGTGCTTACCTGAATCACCATCTCTTTTGTTTTCTCGAAATCCAGTTCCTGCGTGTTTTTGACCATGAGCTGAACAACGCTCTCTGAAAAGGCAAGCGAGGGACCCACAGCAAACACCTCCTTATAAGGTCCGTCAATGCTCAGTTTGATTTCTGCGTTTTCCCCCTGCAAACATCAGAAAATGATGACAGGCATACTTTATAAAACCTAAATCACATCATAAAAGTCATACACTATTAACATAATGCAAAAGCTGTGGTTTCCCAACTCAATACAAGGGATCTATAGAAATATATCCCAATGAGTGAGTATGCCGACTGATTCATCTGAATCTTAAAATCTTAAAAGAGAAGGCATACAATAGTAGCCTGTTTTTTAGTGCCTTGTACTGTCTCCGCACCCTGAGTGAAGTCCACCCGAATTTCTCACAGGGATTGTCTGTAATAAATCTAGATAAACAGATACACTGCATCCATTAATAGGCTTGAGGGTTTACAGTAAAGCATTGGCATTTTCTAATTAACTATCTGAGAGGGGTTTAATAAGCAGTGAAATCCTTAACCTTATCCAGTGTGGTACTGGTGTACTCAAGTACTGACACACGTTGCATTGCAACGTGTTGTTGTGAGCTTGTAGGTCGTTATTTTCAAATTATTTGTATACATTTGAAACCCTGTGAAATGGGACATTCTGCATAATAAATACTTTTATTTTGGTACTTAACTATATTATATTTATATTTTGATTGCAGTATAAATACTTTTACTTAAGTAAAAAAAGGATTGCATCACATCACTGACCTTATCCATGTCTCTGACTGTCATGTTGATGGGAACATTGCCTAGCGAGTGCTCAAAGACCTCTCCTATGAAGTGATCCGCCCGTATGCATTCACTTTCAGCAGAATCACCACACATGTAAAACTCAGGGTATTTATCATTTATGTCTTCAATGGTGATCCGTACTTCTGCAAAGGCACTGGCCTGAACACCATTGATGTTTAATTTGGTCTCCATAGCCTGGGGAATAGAATACAATTGAAAATAGGATTCAATTACAATTACGTTACAATTATATTTATAATTGAGTATAATTAAGTACTGTACAATTACAATTCGTCCCCTTCTTAAATGAATGGCCTAAGTCTGATTCAAAACAAAACTAGCCTATATGATATTTCCTAATCATTCCACAAAAAAAAACGTTTATGACTATTAATATAAAAATAGCACTCCTTTTCAATTAGGACTAGAGGTGGCCATGTCATTAGGAGCTGACTTAGGCCAAAAGAAAATCCTCAAAAAATTACGTAGGCCATTAGTTTAAGAAAGTGACAAATTTAGAACTTAAAAATGTACAATTTAGAAGACGCTCTGAGCGGTGTAAGCAGCATATATAGATATATATATATATATATATATATATATATATATATACACACACACACACACACACACATACAGGTGCTTGCATACATGCACCTGATGAAGCCAAACGGCGAAACGCATCGTGCAATAAAAAATGAAGCATAAATAATCTTGTCCTGAGTCTCTGGAGTGTGCGACTGTGCGGTCCCTTCCTTTCCCTGGGGAAGTTCTCTTTGGCCTGCATATATATATATATATATATATAACTACCATACATACTGTATATCTGGGAACAATAGGAGGGAGCCAGGGAGACATAAAATTGAGGAAACTAAAATAAAAATCAAAGCTGTACCTTGACACTCAGAGTGACGACATCACCAACAACTTCACGGTCTATGTCAGAATTGACAAATATAGCTCCATCATTTTCTGAGATGCGGAAACAACGTGACTGCTCTGGAAACTGTTGCAGCTGCGGAAACAATTCCAATGTCAACGATTCATCCAGTAACATCATTCATTAATAACATTCATTCATTCGGTCGTTTGTTCGTTTGTATGTTCATTCATTCATCCATTTATCCTTTAATTAATTCATCCATTCATCATTTGTCCGCCCTGTCACTCATCCTATCATTCATCCAATTAACCCATCCGTACTCTGGGGGGGAACAAAGAACATTATCCAAAAATAGTAGATCTGACTACTGTAGATCGGTTATTTTTGGTGTAGAGACTTGGGCCCTTATTTATCAATGCGTTGATAAATAAGGGCCATAGTGTAGATGGGAAAAAGCAGTCAACGTCCATTTGCAACTAAGGCGTGTTTTACTAAGATTAGAGGATTTAAACTGCAATAACTGCAATAATTACTGTTGTTGAGGCTCACATTCAATGCTGTAGGTGATACGATCGTTGATTCCTGTGTCCTGGTCTATGGCCAACACTTGAAATATAGAGTTGCCCTGGCAATACAAAAATAAACCAGTCAGTTGAAGAAGTCTACACACAAACACACAAATGGCTACTAAATTCTCGGTTGCTGAAGTACAGCTGAACGAGTTCACGTCAAATTCACAGCAACTGTGCTTGACATGAGTGCAATAATACATAAACACAAGTAAAGCGTTATTCATAGTCTGGATTTTTGGTGGTGAGGTGACCACCGAACTACAACATGACGTCACAAGCCGCGGTGAAAAGCAAACCACCGCCACCGCCCCAGCCATTCTCTCTGTTTTTACTCACCACCGCTCAACGTTATTTCAGCTCCGGTGGTCAGCTCCAAATATCTATGGTCAGCTCACCCCCGGAGCGATGCAGGTCACCTGACCACCGAAAATCCAGACTATGAATGAGCCTTAAATGCCCAGTATCAGTGTTGCCAGCTTTTCCGAGAGAAAAAAGCAACCAGGCTCAAGCTCAAAAGAAGCGACTATAGGCCACATGAGCAGTTTAACCCTATATGGATCTTCAAACTCATATTAAAAGGCGTCAATTTACTATTGTCAAACAGACCTTGAAAAAGAAAAAGCGATACATTTCTGGTACAGCATTCTGGCACAAAATATTTTCGATGGGGGCTCTGTGGACAAATACATATTATTTTGTTGGGGGTCCGACATGAACATTTTTGAGAACCACTCGTTTAACCAGAATTAGGAAACAAGCCCAAATATGTAACTGCACTTGAGAAACAAGCCCCAAAACCTGAAACCTCCAACTACCAATATTTACAAGCAACTGTAGAGAAAAACAAGTCCAAAGCTTATAACAAGCAGTATATGTAAACTCAGTGATAGCACATCTCTTTTCAGGCAATCTGAGAACCCATCGGCATATAAAGGAAAGATCACACCCGTGTGAAGTGAGGGGTGCTATATTAAAGTCTATCTCATGTTGATTCGGTGATGTAATGGTGATATAAAACAAACGGTGCCAACACAAACATTAAATGCCATTAACAATAAAGAGATGACGTAATTGAACTAAAGAGAAACATTAAACCTGTATTAGGAGGGGCTAGCGCCCCTCAAATACAGCGCCCTCTTGAGTCTTGACATGAGTCAACAGTCTGTCTTGAGAGACAGACTTTTCAGGTGGTAGAACTAGATTATCAGTCCACCTTTTAGGAGCTAAAATCACTGCTCAATTTAGTCAGTTAGACCAGTGGCACTCAACCTTTTCAGGCCGTGAACCCCCAAAATAATCATATTAGAACAGGGGACCCCTCCCACCCTGATAAGCACTTGGAATATGAGTTGGGGGCATTCCTTTTAGTTTGACTCGATTCCTCAGGTAAATATTGTGAAAATGTCCGACTGTTTCCGCATGTCGGACCTTTGGTGTGTCGGATCTGCATGTGCATCCCCACATGACCACATTAATTTTCGGGCCTGTTGAGAACTCTAGTTTTCGCCGGCTGCGGCTGCACTAATAAGTGCAGTTTAAATGGACAGGTATCAGTCAAAAGGGAGACATCGAAGAGGAAGGATGGATGGGGAAGGATCAATATATGGAATGTCAGAACAGAACAATGGAGATCTAAGGGGTTGAGGTCAGATGTAGAGTTGCTGGCCAATATTGATGACATCAGGGATCTCCATATATGAGCTTAATAATGATGACATCAGGGATCTCCATACATCCATCCCTGATGATGTCACGTTAATGGATAATTTTGAATTATTGTAGATCTGTTATTTTGTGGATGGAAGTTTCCATGTTCCCAATGACTTTGTATCTTCATACCCCATGTCCTGTACCTTTCATATCTCAGGCCCTGTGTCCTACTGATTTTAATTCTTCCCCCCAGCCGGTGTGCTGATAAAGTATTGTTTTCTCCTGTTTGCCAAAACACCCAGCGTGTCTGTGGAAAACACCCTGTTATTCGGCCTTGGTGCTTTGCCAGAGCAGACAAGTTTTCTGCTAGTCACGTTAGCTGGTTGAATATAACTTAAATTATGAACTACATTTACATGATTAACTACATATCCCATACATTATGCTTCCTGGTTTGGACAGGATGTGATTGTTTGAACTTCCTTTGGTTATTTGACACGTTGCTTTGTGTAGCCTTCTCAAATCTTGATTAAAATAATATATACCGTGTCCATTTTGTGGCACGCCGGAGAGACATTTTGTAATTTGGCTGTATGTGGGATCTGTTCTATTCTCTCCGAACTGAAAATGAATCGACAAAAACCATATTTACTCTGACTGGACAATCATTCTTCCTGGTGGATTCATTTATTCTATTGGGTATTTAAAGGTATTTTTCTAAAGAGTATTTCCTGCTTAAGGTAACATTTGGATATTGATCATTCTCTTAAAAGTATTCCTGTTAAAGCTAATTCTTAACTTTATCATCTAAAAGGTTTAAATCCATTTTTGTAAATTGTTAGAGGCTCTCTGCCTAGACTTGTGGTGCTGAGTATTTATTTGTACTCAAAATACTAGTTTCAGCTCTGGCTATCGAAGTAATAAAGTAATACAGTCCTTTTTATCATTAGTAAATCATTAATAATTGTCCCTTCTGCATTTTATATGCAACACACGTGATGTCACGAGGCCAACCAACTAGTCTCGCGTTCCCAGACTGTTGCCTCTCACAATTTCCAAATACTTCTGTCATACAGTCTGGAGCAACGGAAGAGCTGTCATAAGTAAAATATAAAGCGTAAGTGGAGACTCCTCCACACTTCCGTTTAGTCGTGCAAATTTATCCTAAATAAATAGAAAACATCTAAGCATATATAGCTTGTTGCTTAGCAGAAAAGGAAATAAAAAAAATAAGCTCTAAAGATATTTTAAAATATATTTTCGTGAACGGAAATGTCAGCTTCCTTACTCGGATTAGGTGTAGTTCCAGACTAGCATTCGGAGATTGTGGAAGAGTTGTCTGGCTACGCGAGACTACCATCCAACCAAACAATACACTGACGGGAAATGCACGATTTCATAGTAAATGCAACCTGCATTTACTATATACTAATAACACAGTTTTGTTTCCAATGGAAATATCCTAAAAAACTCACACCCGTGTGAAGTGAGGGGCGCTATTATATTAAAGTCTAACTCATGTGTTAGTGATGTAATGGTGACAAAACAAACATTAGATTATCTTTATTGTTAATGGCATTTAATATTTCTGTTAAGGACAAGATGAAATAAATTTTCCCTTCATTGTCAATGGCGTTTTTAAAACAAACATTGAACTAAAACAAACATTAAACCTGTATATAGGAGTATTAGTCCAAAGTTAATGAGACCTTGATGTACTGTATATATATATTTTATAACTTTGTTTATTGGTTTTTTCACAGAAGCATTATTCAAATACTGGAGTTGAAAAAGAATAAATGGTGGCATTAACAGCTTCTCTTAATAAACCCCACAAGTATAACGTAGATGTACTGTATATTTGAGTTGACTTACCACGCTGGAGTGCTCTGTGACTGAGGTTGTGTAAGGTAGTCGTATAAACTGTGGGTCAAGGTCTGGCACGTCTATGACGGTGATGAAGCCAAAGGCGACGTTTGACTGAAACACCTGCACTCCGTTGAGGAAACCTCCACCGTCCTGTTATGGGACATAAAGAGACACTGTAGCTCAAAGGTTACAGCCAGGGTAAAGCGACAGGAAATCCACGAGTTGGTTAATACAGTCTTAGCCTAATATGCTACATGATTGCCAGTTTACTATGTAAACCTGCAAAACCTGTCAGTCAGTCTGTCCGTCCGTCCATCACGCCTCGTGACACACTCTATATACTGTATAGCCAATACAGAATTCATTCCATACGTTGATCTGATCCCCCATGACAAAGCACCAGCGCCCGCCCAGCAGTCTGCCATTACCCAGGCGGATGCGTGCACAACCTTTGGGGCGAGGTCGCACCCTCAGGGCGTCTTAATGGTACATTATTTGGATCTATTACATGCTGCACTATGTCTCAGTGTGTACAATGGTTGGAATGCACATATTTGAGAGAACATTAACTTGGTCATACTAAAGACTGGGACCCAGTGCCTCCCTGCTTGGCACTCAGCATCAAGGGGTGGGTTGGATTGGGGTAAGACCCTGCGACATACTAGCGTCATGTCCCTGCTTGGCACTCAGCATCAAGGGTTGGGTTGGATTGGGGTAAAGACCCTGCGACATACTAGCGTCATGTCCAGTACATCAAGGGTTGGATTGGGGTAAGACCCTGCGACATACTAGGGTTGGATTGGGGTAAGACCCTGCGACATACTAGGGTTGGATTGGGGTAAGACCCTGCGACATACTAGGGTTGGATTGGGGTAAGACCCTGCGACATACTAGGGTTGGATTGGGGTAAGACCCTGCGACATACTAGGGTTGGATTGGGGTAAGACCCTGCGACATACTAGGGTTGGATTGGGGTAAGACCCTGCGACATACTAGGGTTGGATTGGGGTAAGACCCTGCAACATACTAGGGTTGGATTGGGGTAAGACCCTGCGACATACTAGGGTTGGATTGGGGTAAGACCCTGCGACATACTAGCATCATACAGTATTGACATACAGTACATCAAGCTGCCTCACGCTAAGGAATGGGGCTCCATTTTCGTCACCGCTAAACCCCTTATCCCTAAACTTCTTTGCCTTTTTTACTATTTTGCAAAAGATTTTTGAATAGTTGAAATGGTCTACAAGCTCACAACGTGTCAGTGTAGATTGGCTAGTTGAACTATTCCAAAATGTTTTTTCAAAATAGTAAAAAAAAGCAAAGAAGTTTAGGGATAAGGGGTTTAGCGGTGACGAAAATGGAGCCCATAGGCTCCTGCCCCTATGGGCCTCATGGCTCGGCAACGCTTACAAAATTAGCTAAAGTCTATCCCTAAGGATAATGAATTATCTGCAAAAATATGTGGAAAGACTTTAGGGGAAATTTCTATGCAATATCCTTTGATAAGAAAAATACTTACAGTTGCATTTATCTTTATTCGGTAGAAAGTGCTCAGAGCGGTGTAATTTAGGCTTCCTGCTAATGTGACTGCACCGGACGCATCAATGGCAAACAGATGCAGTCCATCACCTGGAATAACCTATAAATCATAGTGTAAAAGCATTTTACAGTTCCATATAGATTAATCCAGTCAATTATTTATCTGATAAGGTGTCTGGTAAATACTATCACCTCGTCAATGTTGTATCTCACAACAGAAGCAACTCCTTCATCAGCATCCTCTGCAAATACTGTAAACAAAGTTGTTCCCACACCTTCATTCTGATCAATGGGAAGTAAAGAAAAGAATGAAAAGAAAAATAGGTAAATAAGTAGGAGTCAATGGATGCTTTAGCAGGTATTAAGGTCAATAATACCTGCTAAAGCATCCGCCGGCTGTATGCCCGGGGCGAGTTGGTAAATGGGCGACTCGTTTGGTATTCGTGGCATCAGTGGCAATCATACTTGCCTTACAATATTGTCTAATTGGAGTCCCAGAAATAAACAAAAATTTATCAAATGCGGGGGCCGTAAACTAATGCATATACAACTGCGTTGAGAATAATTTATACACAATACAGGTCACTTTCCTGCAGAAGAATCAAATGAATAGGACAAATATTTAATGCTGTTCAACTTACTTCTTCCACATCCCTGTTGTATGCCGATTCCGTAAAAATGGGTTTGTTGTCATTGGCATCTATTAATATTATGTTTATTTCTTTCGTGGTCTGAAAGGTAGAGCGTAGTGGACCAGTGAACAGCAAAATAATATGAAATGCAAAAAGCTCGTATGCTCACTTGTACTGTATTCCATCTGCCCTTACTGTATATTTAAACTTACCATAGTATTAAAGCCATCAGAGACTGTAAGTCCAAGTTTCATGTATGTTTCATCAGATGGCAGGGCCTAGAGCAAAAACACAGCAGTTTAAAGTGTGGGTAACTCAGCTTGAATACCAGTGACGTTATGGGAAAAAGTAAGTAACCAACAATTACCCTATCTAATTTATGCTTGTATGATCTGATATGTAAGTTATGTAACTAACTGACCTTTGCACGTCTTTAAATGTTCTGATGAATTGAAAATGGAGGACCCTGATGTAAACAAGTTTTAGAAGTTTGTTCCTGTATACACCTGTACTTTCGTTTGAACTGTACCCATTCTACAAACTGTGAATACAATTTTCAATCAATCAGCCTCTGACCACTGAGTTGCTCTCTGCTGGTGCTCTTGTGATGAGTTCTGATTATTCCGATACTTAATTCAAATGTATATGTAGGTTTAATTGAGCGATGACAATCAAATAAGAAAGGCTCGCAAGGAATACATAACTCATTCAGGACGGGAACCCCTTTTGGTGTTTCAACCCTTCTGGACGGGAACCCCTTTTGGGTACAGTATATAGCAGCATAACATTTTCGTGCTTTTTGAATAAATATTTTAAGTTTTTCAGAAAACTTGATTTAGGCCTCAATCCTAAATGGTTAAACTTTAACTTTAACGTGGTCCTTTAACTTAAAGGACCTATCTTCATATCCTCACTATTGTTCATGATAAAATGCCACAATTTTTTTCCTACTCGGTCTGTGTCCCATAGGAGGGCTGCGGGCCGTTCAGAAACCCATCCACCACCAGTGACATCATCGATAGTATCTCGAATAGTATCTATTCCCGATAATTGCAAAACGATAATGGAAGCCATCGTTCTCACGATAATAAAAATCTAAATATATATTTAAAAAAATATCTTGTTTATAAGAAAATCTGCCTAATTATATTAAAGGTCTGGTGATTTTTTCTCTCTTTTTTCTGACCTCAATTGCAACCAAAAAACCTGAACATTGAACATTCAGTTGATTTTCTGTGGTCTGGAGTTTTCTGAATAATTAGCCTCAAAAAGTGCTATGATTTGCCCGTGGACGGTGATGTCACTGTCCACTAATCCCGCCCTCTCTCCTCAATGGTGGAAGGTAACTCAATATTAAGGGCCTTTCAAATGGGAAGCGATATAACACGCCTATAGTTCATTTCCAATGAGACCTGCGTTTTTTTTTCTGTACATGCGGCGAAACGAGGGGCAACATCGCAAGCGTATTTAAGTGAGCACGGTCCAGTGAAATTGTTTCGCTCGTTTCGTGCACACGCACGCACGCGACTCACCAGACCTAGATTCTGTTTAGCTTTTTTTTTACGCTTGCGTCGTCGCACCCCTCTTCAGCAGACCTGGAGCAGACCCGGCTGCGTTCATCCCGAGTGCCCGTTTGAAAAGCCCTTTAGAGGATCTCTGGAATGAGGGTGTTGTCGTTACAGTTAATAGTTATTTTTACAAACATATTAACCAATTAAGTCTTATTTTAGGCTATACTTGATTGTTTCCGAAAAGAATAATGTTTTTTTGTGAGAAACAAAATTTACTTTGGTACTCACTCATTGTAGGTATGTTTTGATGCCAATACTTTTTTTTACTTTCATTCAAGTAAAACATTTCAATAAAGGCCTTTTTACTATTATTTAGTAACTAGTATTTTTATATTGTGACCATACATATCTGAGCACTGAGCAAAATTCACAAAGGAGATGTCCTTCCTACTGTAGGCCTACCTCTCTGTCAAGCTCGTTCTGGACTGTTACTTTTCCAGTTGCTGGGTTAACAGAGAAATAGACCATACTGAGACCACTTATGCCATAAGTCAATGGGTCGCCTTCATCATCGGTTGCATTAATATTAAATGCAAGTCCATCTATAAAGAACAGGGAGTAAAGTAATGTAAATGTCAAAGTAAACTTTACATATGACTATAATCAATGTAGTAAAGTTTAAAAAAAAAACAGTTAAAAGGTTCATCCTATCTCCTCAGCTCTTTATAAAACAACTGAAATTGGAAAAGATGAAACAAAAACCTAAAAAGACCATGGGACTCGAATAGGCTACTATAGAATGTAAGATGCTAAATGATCTTGTTGGGTTCTCTCTCCCGATTGGATACAATTGATATGCCAATCTGTGTTTACTAAACTAGAGAGATGGGGAGATCCCAGTTAATGAATAAACACTCCATAGCAATGATTACTATTTGAACTTTACATTACATTTTTCTTTTTCTTTTCTTTTTTACAAAAAACATGACTTAGCCTACACCCCATTTAACTGCATTCACTTATAGTCACTGTTTAAATCAAAATGCAATAATAAAACTTGCATTTGTCTACCTACCTTTGGGGACATCCTCACGCACAAGTTCAACTGTATTTAAGATTCTAGGACTGAGATTTGCTAGGGGGAAAAAAGAAAGAGTTTAATGTTACATGCTGCTATACAGACACAAAAAGGGTATGCTTATATTGTTAGCTGAATATACTCACCGTTGCTGAGGCTAATAAGGCAGTACAACAGTAGGATGCTTCTTGTAAGTATCCCCATTTCTACCACACAGACTAAATGGGAAAAGACACGTGTTAACTTGACCACTGAAGACCTAATTTCTCGTTGAGAATCAGTTCAATCAGTCTGTCTGTCTTCAACACAGCATCTTGTGTTTTATGGAACATTATTATATGCTGCTGCTATTTACTACCTCATTTATATAGGCAGTTAAATGAGGCAGTAGTACTTAAAGGAATATTTCACTTTCAAAAGCCTACTCAGGCTTATGTGACAGTTTTTAAGTTACTTGATTCAGTATTAGATATTTGATATTCATTCATTAATCTATTATGGTTAAAATGGAGTTTGAAATTATAATGGGTTTGTATAGGAAGGGGGCGGCAGCTCATTGACTATTGAGGCAGCAGGAGGTTGCTTTACTGATAACGAGCGCTTCCATACTCTGATACTTAGAAAATAATCATCTGCAAGGAATTCCGTGACAGGAAGTAGCTCATAAAATGTCTACGGTGGATTTTTATTAAACAAATATTTTACAGATTTAAAGAGGATAATTCAAGCTTTCCCTACAGCTGCAATGTTGGTGATTTTGACGTTGTTTAATATAATTAGAGAGGACTTTTCTGTTTGGATGAATGGGCTCTCTATGGGAAGTGTCACCTAGGTATCACCTTGCTGGCAAGATGGCTGTGGTCTGATAATGGAGAATTGCCATCCAAGGCGTAAGAAGAAATGTCACCCTTTTCACATTGGCCTATTATAGCGCCACCAGGAGGCCACAACCTGACCTGCCCTGGTGGAGACCTGTGCCCCGAGGGGCACTTTTTCTAGTTGATTGTACAATGCAATAGTTGTGGCTTGGTATCAAGACAGTATTCAGCACATAGCTTAGGTGAAACAGGTCTCGTGTTTATACATGGGATGAATTAACCAATGCACTGTACCACTGAGCTCAGGTGGCAGGTGTGCCAGTAGGGTACAAGAGCAGCATATAAATGTGTAGGGAGGATTTAATTGCTACTAAATTGGGGAGAAAAGGGGTTAAAAACTAGATAAAGTGCCCCTCGGGGCACAGGTCTCCACCAGGGCAGGTTAGGTTGTGGCCTCCTGATGGCGCTATAATAGGCCAATGTGAAAAGGGTGCCATTTCTTCTCATGCCTTGGATGGCAATTGGATGATTTGAGGCATTTTGTTCCAAAAATGTGTTTTGCAAAAATCCACCTGTTGGTGGCGCTATAACAGGCCAATGTGAAAAGGGTGGGATATATTCCTCAGCCTAGTAGGCAAGTCTGTGAAAGATTTCACGTAAATTGCACGCTGCGTTCATGATTTGAGGCTTTTTGTTCAAAACGGGCCAATCCTGTAAACTTTCAAAGCCAATGTTAGCCAATTAGGATGGAATATGAAATATCGGACAGATCCGGTTTGACTATAGAGATAGTGTGTAATGATTTGCGGGATTTTTGGACAGAATCTGGAGGAGTAATATCCAAAAATGTGTTTTTCAAAAGTCGGCCTTCTGGTGGCGCTATAATAGGCCGTTCTGGAAAATTTGGGGCAGAGGTTCATCGTTGGCATCCAGGGAGTGTGTGTGCAAAATTTGGCATCGACCGGGTTAACGGTGCCGGAGATTAGCTGTACACAGACGGACGGACACACGGATGGACACACACACGGACGGACAGAGTGCAAAACATACTCTCTCCCCATGCCTACGGCCTGGTGGAGACAATTGGCTATACAAAGTTCAATTGAAAGATATAAATGGAAACATGAGTATCTACTCTGACCATTCATAAATTATGATGTCAAAAGCAGAGCACTCTGAAAGAACATTCTCATATTTAAACTTCTGCAACACATAAACCAAGATAATTCTTCTGTAAATTACTTTTCTAGGCTCTTTTTATTTTCTCACCATCATTTACTGCATTCATGTTGAAAAGGAATGGAAGAAGAGTCTTGAAAGTAATGTCTTGAAACATGCAAAGTATTGGTAATTCAGCCTTGGATATTGATGATCCTGCTTCACAGTGCAGTTTAACCATCATCACTTATTTACTTTAAATGACTGGTGGTGAATTTATTTATTTTTAAGCCGATGTGATAGACGGCAGGTGTGTAGGACAAAAAGGAAGTCCAACTGTACACAGAAAGGTACCACAAAAATAGGTATTTTGTCCTGATGAACGTCTAAGGACCGAAACGTTGTTTGGTAACAGCTAAAGTTTTTTGTGGGCCCTACACAGTGTGCCCTTTCTCATTGTGTGCAGTTACATGACTGGACAAAATGCAAAACATATAGCCTAAGCCTACACAAACAGAAAAATGTCGACATTAACGTACAATATGTGGCCAAATTTCTGAATAGACAAATTACACTGGTATGGTCCTGCTACAATTAAGCAGAGCTGTAGTTGCAGTAAGTGATATTTTTGTTAAAATATGTGTAAAAACATCTATATTCTGATAGTAATCATTGCTTGCGTTTGTCCGTTTGTCCAGTATAGGGGTCTTCCTGACTCCCCAGCTCGAGGAAACAGACCTGAAAATTTATTTTCTGTTTATTAAGAGCTGGAGAGACAGGGAGACCCCTACTGAACACTCAGTAGCAATGACAGAGTGACAGCACAATACTTTTAGTTCGAAACAATAACTTACACTACCTTTAACTAAAACACTACACACACTACATCTACAAAAATAATTACATTTTCTCTAACAGTTACCATAAAACGTAATTTACCTCCAGAATAGAAAGGAGCAGCAGAGATACTGAACAGACAACATGGACAACACTCACCAGACAGCACTTCTCCTACGAGTGATGGAGACCTTTGCCTGCTGCTGTCTGGTCATCTCCCAACTGTAAATGTGAATGATTAATGTCATAGAGTGGAGAATGCCATCTGGTTTAATGTCACAAATGCACAGGGCCATGTAGAGCAGCATGATAAATGGTTAACTTTATATTGTGTTTTATTGTTTTATTTTAACATTATGCCACAGTATTGTTACCTGTCAGGTGCTCTAACCGAGGCGTGTGCAGCCTATCAGACACAGACTGAGTCAAGGCATTCATTCGCCAGTGAAAACTGTAACGTTTTGATACGCTTGTAATTTTACTTTAGATTAGAACACAGGACACTCTGACCAACGCTTGCGGGGGTTACATAACAACTGTTTTATTGAAGTGTGCCAATCAACCACAACTCACACATACCAGCGTGCGCATGCGCACAACAGACTTGACATAATGGCATATGTAGTTATATTAGTTTGACACATGTAGTTCACTTTACATGACACCTCCCCTCTTAAGTAAAGAAATCCCAAAGTCTTTTACAAAGGCAATATCACCAATCAAATACCTCAGTTTATCTTTTTCTTTCAATTACAAAACCATATGCATCAAAAGTTAGATTAATGAATTAAACGTAAATGCAAATAACATCAAGCATGCAAATTAGCTGTAAACATTATTTCAAGGATTAACTGACCTTAAGGGGAGTGGGTGGACTACCACAACCCGAGAGGAGGCAGGGATTATTCTGCCCTAATGCCATCCATCTCTGCTTACAGTAACAAACAACCTAACTAACATAGCGACTGTTAGGCTTCACCACTCTTCCGCTCCTGGTGACAACAGGACCTCCGAGACCTGCTGCTGGGTGGCTGCTGACAGGTTGTGTAGTGTACAGTACCGGGGGTACTGGATCAGGATACTCTGGTGCATAATGTTCTGGTTCAGGCGGGACCGCTGGTGGCTCCGCTGGTGGTTCCACTGGAGTCTCTCTGTTGACCAGCTGGATGTTCCTCCGGTTCCTCCTGGGTGTGTCACCTCGGCCTGTCTGCAGTGTGAACGACCGTGGTGTAGGCTCCTCACGCTGCACCACCGCTGTTGTCGCCCACGTCTTCTCTCCGTCGATCTTAAGACGTACTTGATCACCACAGGTGAGAGGCGGGAGAGGCTTTGCTGAGTGCCTGCGGTTGTAGAACTTCTCGTAGGACTGTTTAGCTTGCTTGTCATTTTTCCTGACCTTTTCCAAATCAGGCCAAGCAGGTTTCAGATTCTCCATGAGGGTCGGCAGGGTTGTTCGCAGGTTCCGGCCCATCATGAGTTTAGCAGGGCTCTCTCTTGTTGGCTCTGTTGGTGTTGACCGATAGCACAGGAGTGCCAGGTGAGGGTCATCCTGCTTGAGAATGGCTTTGGCTGACTGAACCGCGCGTTCAGCCATGCCGTTTGACTGAGGACAATAGGGACTGGATGTGACATGTTGGAAATCGAACTCTGCAGCAAACTTCTTGAAGAGCTCCGCAGAGAATTGAGGCCCGTTGTCGGTTCGGACCTCCGAAGCGATCCCCCAGCGGCTGAAGGTGCTCTTCATCTTCCCAATGAGTGTTTCACAGTTCGTCTTCGGCAGATTGAGGATTTCCAGCCATCTGGAGAAATAGTCAATTATGACAAGGTAGTGTCGGCCTTTGTACTCACAGAGGTCAGCTGCAATCTTCTGCCAAGGCAGCTCCGGCAGTGCTGTAGTGATTAAAGGCTCCTTGCGCTGACTGGGTCGGTTGAGGTTCCAGTGCCGACATGACTGTATGAGTTCTTTCACATCATCTCCAATACCTGGCCACCAGATGGAATCATTGTAGTGCTGTCTACATTTCGTCAGCCCCTGGTGACCCTGGTGGACCTTCCGGACCATGTCATCACGCATGCTGAATGGGACAACAATCTGGTTGCCATGTCTCAGGACTCCATTCAGCTCACTTAGAGTTCCACGCTCGTGGAAGTACGGCTTCGCCAATATGGCCACATTTCTTTTGTGACCTGGCCAGCCTGTCTTTATGTAGCTCAGGACACACTGGAGCTCACTGTCCTTCTCTGTTTGCTCCATGATCTGCTCCAAGACCGGCCTCCTGACTCCTACGCTCTCCTCAATGGCATTAACGTATGCCTGGACCTCCTTTTCCAGGCTGCCCGGATCTGTGCTTCGTAGCGGGCGCCTCGACAGTGCATCAGCAGCGACGAGGTTCTTCCCCGGGACATACACAGCTACAGGATTGAACTTCATCAGTCTGATGAGGAGACGCTGGCAGCGGAGGGGTGTCGTATCCAGATCTTTTGAATTGATCAGTGTGACCAGTGGCTTATGGTCTGTGTGTAGCTCGTATGACTCTAGGCCACACAGATACTGGTAGAAACGTTCTGACGCCCAAACGCCCGCCAGACATTCCTTCTCGATCTGGGCGTATCTTCGTTCAGCATCAGATAGAGTACGGGAACAGAATGCCATGGGCTTCAGTGTCTCATCATGGTTCTGCATCAGTAACCCTCCCAGGCCATAGCTGCTTGCATCGGCGCTGACGACGGTGGGTTTCCGAGGGTCAAAGTAGACTAAAGCTGGTGCTGAGGAGATCAGTGATTTCACCTCAGTGAATGCTCTTTCTTGTTCCGGACCCCAGACCCATTCTCTGTCAAACTTTAGCAGTTCGTTCAACGGCTGGAGACAGGTGGACAAGTTTGACAGATAGCGACCTATGTAGGTCACCATTCCGAGGAACCGCCTCAGTTCTGGAACGTTCGTTGGGGCGCTCATGTCTCTGATAGCGGCAACTCTCGCTGGGTTTGGCTTAATGCCATCCTTGCTCACTACCTGCCCCAAAAAGTCCAACTTCGTTTGAGACATCTTACACTTTTCTTTGTTGAGCTTGAGGCCAGAGTTTCTGATGGACTCCATAACCTTGCTGAGTCTCATGTCATGTTGCTTTTGGTTTTCTCCGAAAATCAAAATGTCATCCATGTAGACTATTACGCCTTCATGTCCTTCCAGCAGCTCTGACATTTTCCTCTGAAATATTTTGGGCGCCGACGTGATGCCGAAAGGCAGCCTTTTAAAGCAGTATCTACCCCATGGGGTGATAAACATAGTCAGCCGGGCACAGTCCTCCTCCAAAAGGATCTGCCAGAATCCGCTGGCCGCGTCCAGGCTTGTGAAGACTGCACTTCCTGCTAGCTTGGGGAGAAGGTCGTCAATAGTAGGCAGTATGAACTTTTCTCGTTCAACACATTCGTTCAGCCTCTTTAAGTCAACACATATTCTGATTTTGTTGTTCTTCTTTATCACTGGGACCATAGGTGCACACCATTGCGTTGGCTGTGTGACTTTCTCTATGATGCCCAGTGACTCCATCCGTCTCAATTCTGCCTCCACCTTTTTCCTTTAGCTGGACACTGATCTGGATCACTGTGTTCTCTGTGACATTTTCCACAGTTTCCTCTCCCCCTTTGGTTTTTCTGTCTGTGTGGAGTGTGTGCTTTAGCTCCACTTGCTTTATAGTCTCTCCTTCCCTTCTGTCCGAAGGTTTTGACTTCATCCACATTGTCTGATGAGCCTTGGTTCTGTCCTTTAATTAGCTCGCTATGCCTCGCCATGTCAATTGCACTACGCAGCGTCAGATCATCCTTCATTTGTAGCTTTTGAGACAGTCCTTTATCACGGATTCCCAGGACTAACCTGTCCCTCAAATTGTCATCTTTCTGGGCTCCAAACTCGCAGTTTTCTGCTAACTCATAGAGCTGCCTTACAAACGCTTCCACATTTTCGCCAGCATGCTGCGCTCTTGAGTGAAACCTAGCCCTCTCAAATATGACGTTACGTTTTGGGGACAAAATGTGCGTAAAATTTTGCAAGCACTGGGTCATATTTGTCTGCATCTAGTGCATCCGTGAATGTGAACGATTTAAATATGTGCTCAGCCTCTGCTCCCATGGAGTATATTGGGCGCTGACCTGTATTACATCAGCCTCCGCCGTCAGTTTTGTTGCAACTCTGTACCGGGAAAATCTTTCCTTCCAATCTGGCCAGGTTGCCGGCTTCGGGAAATCCAACTGATCCGGGGAGGGAAACTTCGCCATAGCGATGCACACACACGTTCAAAAGTCTCAAAGTTACTCTTCTTTTCCTTCTCCAACTGTTAAGTTAACTTCTGACACCATGTAACGTTTTGATACGCTTGTAATCTTACTTTAGATTAGAACACAGGACGCTCTGACCAACGCTTGCGGGGGTTACATAACAACTGACTGTTTTATTGAAATGTGCCAATCAACCACAACTCACACATACCGGCGTGCGCATGCGCACAACAGACTTGACATAATGGCATATGTAGTTCTATTAGTTTGAAACATGTAGTTCACTTTACATGCCAGATCCCACCCCGGCTCTCTCTCTGCAGTGCTCAGACAGTGCCTGCTGCCGCCGTCGTCGGATCACGCCAGACCTCTCTCTGTCCTCTTCTCCCTACATGTTGTAGGCCAGATTAAATATCTCATCGTCTCTCCACGCTGTGCCCGCGGACCAGACTCCTCTCCTCCTCTCGACCACACCGTGGGTCCGATGTCCTCATCGCCTCCTCCACGTCGCTGAGATTGATCACTCTGCAATGTCAACGCTCTCTATCATCTGAATTAAGGAAAGTAACTATATTCCTCCGTGCTATTGAGTTTGTGGGTTAAGGCTCTTAAGTGTGACAGTAAAGTGATTCGAATTCCCGTTTCTGTGTTGAGGTGCTGGAGCCAGCAGCCAGATGTTGTGACAGCGGTGGAGCAGCAGACCAGAGATTGATTAATGATATGCTCATCCTACTCCTTTTTAAAGGAAAGTAATAACGCTAGCCTGCGTGTGTTGTCAAAGTTGAAAGTGCCGGTTGTGAGAGGGCTGTCACTCATTACGTCGTTCTCCTTGTCCAACAGCGGAGCGTCAGGTCGCCCGGACAGCGGCGACGCGGAAGTCCCGGACTGGACAGTGTGGATCGAACTGAACTTAACTAGCTGTCTCGTCACGGCTGTGGCGAGGCGCAAAACCCGGATCGGATTCACTACTGGACTGGACTGTGGTATTTCTAACTCCCCTGACTCACTGACTCTCTCCCTACAGTTTTATCAATTGCTGCTTGCTATTTTAAATGCTGATGAAGTGATTTATTGATGAAGTGATTTATTATTGTTTTGTTTTAAAAGAGGGTACCCTTGCATTTAATTATTGTACTGTTGAATGGATTCATATGTCTAGATTATAATAAAAGGATTTTGTACTTTTATACTTTACCCCTATTGTGTCGTGTCATTTACTCTGTATTGGTGTGAACTGGAGTCTGAACTTTAGAGTAGTAACAACTCTCTCAAAAACCTGTTACATAAGTGGCGTAGTCGGCATGACTCCTTATTCACACCGTACAGAGCAAAATGGCCGACGACAATGTAATGCAACCTGAAAGGGCAGGCCCTAGTGTACCACGAGAAGATGGGGCCAGGTCAGAAAATGTTAATGCAAGCCAACCATTGATAAATGCAATGATGATGCCATGGTTTATGGGGGTCCCATGGATCCCAAAATTCAATGGTGACCCAAGTAAAATGAGGTTTTCAGAATGGAATGGGCAGGTTCGGGCTATGCTGCGGGCACAAGGGTTAAATGAAGAACAGAAAATAGACTATTTTTGGAGCGCTTGAAGGCGAAGCAAAGCGAGAGATACGTCTATTAGACCCAGCTAGGCGTGCAACTAGCGCAGCCATCCTACAGGAGCTACAGAAGCTGTATGGACAGGTAACTCCAGTAGCCCAGCTCCGTGCGCAATTCTTTAAATGTCACCAACAGGAAGGAGAAACTGCTGCCGCCTACATTCTCCGGCTGCGGGAGCTATTCTCCATATGGCGAGAGCATGAACCAAATGGCTCGGCTCAAGATGAGATGACCATCCGAGACCAGCTTGTCCTGGGTTTGAGACCTAGCACAGTACAACAAGAACTCCAACGCCAGGTGCGTAGAAACCCTACATTATCCTTCAGTGAAGTGTGTAGTGAAGCCCGAGCATTGGAAGCCGAACAGAGGATGGAGTCTGCATGCGCAGCGCGTGTCTCAGTGCCTCCACCACAACAGACCCCAGTTGCTCCTAGTTTAAACGAGTGGAGAGAGACTGTAAGAGCTGAACTTAGGAAAGAAATGAAAGACCAAATATCTGTTCTAACTGAAACTCTGAAAGATGAAATTAAACGGCAACTTTCCCCACAGAATGCCCCAGATGAGTACAGACGCCCTACTACAAGAGGGAGAGTTCAGGAGGGTCGTTATACACCCTCCCCCGGACGACACCAGACATTCGAATGGGACCAACAGGGCCAGCCCATTTGTAGAGGCTGTGGAAAGGCAGGCCACATCCAGAGGCGCTGCCCACAGGAGAAGAGGCATTTAAACTAATAGCCCCAGCCACTGGGAGCCAAGTGGTTGGGGAGGGGAACCAGGGGAACCAAGCAGAGGAGAACGCTATGATTGGTACGTGTCCAGGGGTGGAAATAGCTGTTGCAGGGGTTAAATTACCCTGCTTGCTCGATACAGGCTCACAAGTAACATTGTTCAGCAAATCCTTCTTTCAACAATGGCTCAGTGGGGAACAGACACGGGACCCACAGGATCTGTACTGGCTGACCCTAAAAGCTGCCAATGGCCTACGGATCCCCTATACCGGGTACGCCATCTTGGATTTCACAGTGGGAGGGGTCACTGTGTCCGGTAAGGGGGTCATCATTGTCAAAGACGAGTGCCTGAATGCTGAGAAGGGCATTCTAGGAATGAACGTGATCTCACATTTCTGGAAGGAACTGTTCCAGGGAGTCCACCCAGGGCTGACGGCATTTGGTGCTACCATGTCCCGACAGGCCAAAGGTGAGTGGGAACGTGCCTTCGCCGTCTGCCAGAAGGTGTTGCAGGCTGAACCATCAGATGGACAGGTTGGAGTGGCCCGGTTGACCCGCCAAGATCCAGTCTATGTCCCTCCCAACAGCGAGATGGTGTTATGGACACACCTGTACGGGACGAGGCCCAGGTCTGACTTCTGCGCTCTTGTGGAGGGCCCAGAGAGAGATGATGAATGGCAGGTGGCCCGGTCCATTGCTTGGGTGGTGAAAGGACGCCTCCCCATAAGGATACGCAACGTGAACCCATACCCCATCTTAATACCTCAACGGCGCCCCCTTGCTAACATCTTCCAGGTTGATGCAAGCCAGGTGCGAGGGGAGAAGGACCTGGTGTTGAAGGCTTCAGACCCAGGGGTAGTTGAAGTTGACGTCCAGGTGAACCAGGTCACCACAGAAGACCAGCACCCAGTCCACCTGCTGAAAGGTGATGGGCTGTCTGCAGAGCAGCAACAGACGATGGACTCCCTGCTGCAGCGATGGAAGACTGCCTTTGCAGCAGGAGAAGAGGACTTTGGACAGACTGATGCAGTCCTCCATTCAATCCCCACAGGCTCAGCACCACCCAGCAGGGAGTGCTACAGGCCGATCCCACCAAGCCTCTACCCAGAGCTGAGAGGGCTCCTCCAAAACATGTTGGACACAGAGGTCATCAAGGAAAGCTCCAGCCCTTGGGCGGCGCCAATTGTCCTTGTGAAGAAGAAGGATGGGTCGTGGCGCTTCTGCGTGGACTACAGGAAGCTCAACGCCCTCACCCACAAAGACGCCTACCCTCTACCGAGGATAGAAGAGTCCCTCACCTGTCTAAAACAAGCGGCCTGGTACTCCACTCTCGACCTCGCCAGTGGGTTCTGGCAGGTGGACGTGGACCCGAAGGACAGAGAGAAGACTGCATTCACCACCCCCATGGGCCTCTACGAGTTCCAGAGGATGCCTTTCGGCCTATGCAACGCCCCAGCGACGTTCCAACGTCTGATGCAGCGGTGCCTGGGGGGGCACGTCAATGAGTCTCTCCTAATCTACTTGGATGACGTGATAGTCTATTCTCCGGATTTCAACACCCACATCGAACACCTGGAGCAGGTCTTTATAAAAGCTGGTAGCCCATGGCCTGAAGCTGCAACCCAAGAAATGCCACCTGTTCCAGAGGAAGGTAACCTACCTTGGCCATGTCATCTCCAGTGAGGGGATCTCCACTGACCCTGGAAAGACCGCTGTCGTAAAGGACTGGGCCGTCCCTTCAACTGTCAGCCAGGTACGCTCATTCCTGGGTTTTGTAGGGTACTACAGGAGGTACATTAAGGGCTTCTCCAAGGTAGCTGCACCCCTTAACGCCCTCCTGGTAGGCACAGCCAGTTTGCAGAAGGGGAGAAGCATCAACTGGACTCCGGACTGCCAGACGGCGTTCAACGCCCTGAAGACTGCTCTGGTGAGTGCTCCAGTTTTGGCCTATGCTGACTTCTCAAAGCCCTTCAACCTCTATACTGATGCTAGCCTAGGGGGTTTGGGGGCCGTACTATCACAAGTACAGGATGGCAAAGAGAGGGTAGTTGCCTATGCCAGCAGAAGTTTGATCCCAACAGAAAGAAATGACCAAAACTACAGTTCCTTTAAACTAGAGTTTTTGGCCCTCAAGTGGGCCGTTACAGAAAAGTTTAAGGACTACTTGTGGGGCAATAAGTTCCTGGCCTTTACCAACAACAACCCCCTTGTCCATTTGGACACAGCACGCTTAGGGGCTGTTGAACAGCACTGGGCAGCCCAACTGGCAAATTTTGATTTTGAACTGAAATACCGCCCAGGTACTGCCAACCGTAACGCTGATATCTTGTCCAGGTTACCGCAGGAGACTGAATTCGTCCAAGCCGCAGCGGCTACAGTGGAATTGGAGGCAACCCCTGAAACGGAAGACCAGTGGAAGAACTGGCAGGATGGAGACCAAACCCTGGCCCAAGTGAAGGAGTGGGTTGCAGGAGAACACCTCCCAGGAGCAGAGGAAAGGAAGGACAGCCTGCCTGTGGTAAGACGCCTTTTGCGAGAATGGAGCTGCCTACACATCCAGGGAGGTGTGTTGAAGAGGAGAGCGCAGGAGCGCAACACCGGTTTGAACTTGGCTCAAATTGTGGTACCCTCAAGCAAGACCAAGGAGCTGTGGGAGAAGTACCACAACTCCTCAGGCCACATGGGAGTGGCCAAAATTGAAGCCCTACTGAGGAAGACCTTCTACTGGCCAGGGATGATTACTGACCTGCAGGAATGGGGGTCCCAGTGCGCAAGTTGTGTCCAACAGAAACGTGGCCCAGAGGTAAGGGCGCCTTTGGTGCCAATTCTCACATCTTACCCCATGGAAACTGTCTCAATTGATTACTTATCTCTTGGCCGGCATGGCGACACCTACCCTTACCTGTTGGTTATAACTGACTTATTCTCCAAGTATGGGTGGGCCATCCCTACGAAAGACCAGACAGCAGCCACTACGACCCGGGTTCTCTGGCGCCACCTCATCCAGACGTGGGGGTCCCCAGAACGGATCCTGTCTGACCATGGGGCAGCGTTCGAGTCAAACCTGGTAGCACAGCTGTGCAGCCTCTACGGATGCTCCAAGATCCGAACTACACCTTACAGGCCTCAGGGAAACGGGGCCTGTGAAAGGTTTAACAAGACTATTCTGTCTCTCCTAGGAACGCTGAGTCAGGTTGACCAAGCACACTGGCCAGATCACTTGCCGACTCTGCTCCAGATGTACAACACCACCACCCACGAGACCACCGGACTGACCCCACACTATGTCATGTTTGGTCGAAATGCCCGCCTGCCTGTGGTCGTAGGAGCACCGGCACTGACCCAAAGACATGACCTAGAAGGCTGGGTTCATCAACACAACCAGACGCTGCAGAGAGTCTACAAACAGGTTGCAGTTAAGACCAGAGAAAACAGAATGAGGGACAAGGACAGGTATGATGAGAGAGCAAAACACCTACCCTTGTTGCCCGGAGAAAGAGTGCTCTTGCGCAACTTCCGCCGCGGAGCAAGGTTTGCGGTTTGCCTTGCTCCAGTGCACTACCTCCTTAACCATGCGTGCTCAACAGTGTTATCACCTGAGATACATTCACCTGAGATGCAGCTGACCACTGCAATGTTATCTAAAAAAATCATCTGTAGGTGACAACTGACATGTCTTTTAGTTGAAGCGGAAGTCAGATGTTTATAGGGTGAACAGGAAAGGTGACAGCACTGTGCCCTGGGGAGTGCCTGTGATGTTCACCAGCTCATCCGAACAGACAACACTGCAGTCTCACATACTGCAGTTTGCCCGAGAGATAGTCTTAGATCCATGCCTGATACATAACTCCATATAGGCATAAAGGGACACAGAGAGGCAGATACTGAAATCTCCAGTTTCATCATTACAAATATGTTCTGACATCTGCATAGTGCATAGTAGACTCCATATTTGGGCATGTCTGACAAAGTACTCCATATGGGCATAAAAGGGCCTGTTCTTCTGACATCTGCATGTTCTGACATCACATTGTGACATATATGGAATTAATTCTGACTATGCCACACCTCCTAATTAATTACTTAGTAATTACACACTGTGAGGGTCGTTTTTGAGTGGTGTAAACCACTCCTACAACTGGCTTTTGTGTGCAGAAAAAAATTAGCATGGTTGCTATGTTCAAAATAATTTCTGACGTCATTAAATCACACCCGGGTGAACTGGATGACCGTAGCAACCATGGTCATTTTCTCTGCACAGAAAAAGCCAGTTGTGAAATCACATCCGGGTATGATTTAATTACGTCAGATCAGAGCTGATCAGGCTACATAATACCTTACCTTATTTCATTACGTCAGACATTACGTCAGACCACAGCTGATCATGCTATATAAAACCTTACACCACTCAGTTCACACGGGTGTGATTTTTTTTTCCATGCCTGAGATTACAAACCAATTTCCAGGGTTGTGCAGATGTACATATGAGTATACCCATATACGTATGCCTATATATTCTATATCTGCAAATGGTTCATACCCTAACCAGTCAGTCCAAGTGAAAATGGCCAGATCAGACTTTAGGTCTTCAAGTTTATTTATAAATGTGTAGGGCAGAAACCTCTTATCTCCATATTTTAACTTTGGGGGTTTTTTCGTAAATGAATGCCCTACTCGATCACACTACAGCCTTTATTGCTATTTTTGCATATGATTCCTGAAAGGTAACAGTTTTGGACATATGAGGTTTCCACTCGACAGATTAAAAAGAAATGTCTTCTCGTCAGTGACAATGACAATAACATGACATAATGACGTGATAAAATAAACATAGTCAGACTCAACAAAATACATTTAAAACAAATTTAAAACATTTGCCTTACACATTTATACAGTAGAACAGCTGTGAATCATTGTTTGCAACGATAATTTGTTGTTTGCCGTTTTGCTCTCTTTTCAAGCTTGCAAACTCATTAGTGCTTCAATGATTATTATACAAAAAAAACAACACACTCAATTGTATTTAACAAAGATCAAATTAAATAAACTGGTCATGACAACACAAAACCTTCCATGCCAACAGCTGAAGCAGATGAGATCCTTGCAACTTGTGGTTAAATTGTAATTAAGGCATGGATACATCAACGTATGTTGTGTTACTGTAATAGAACAATGATGGCTTTAACTTTACTGACGTCCATTTATAGATTGGTCAAGTGTCTAATAAAGGTCCCATTCTAAACCATGCACATCCCATGCTATAATGCTGTCATTCAGAAAATAAGGCTTTTTCCGCATCAGCTGCTAAAACGTGGGGTCTTTTTAAAATCGCAAAGTTTCTGTTATATAGCGGTGATGTTCTGCCTTTGATTGACAGTGGTTGCTAAAATTCTAAAGATGTCAGATTCCTGTTTGTCGACGTCAGTCCTGGGATGACCAAAGGTCCAAATGCACCATTAGGAGTTTGTAATTCTGAGATTGTATAACTCAGAGAATGTACAAATGAACCCATGGTGGTCCATTTGTACACTCTCAGAGTTAAACAACCACACTGAGGATTTGACAGTGGAGATTGCAGTTCCAGAGGGGAAAAAAATTGGGGGTCCTTGGCCTAGTGCATATCAAACTGGGGGCCTCCAGTGACTGTCAGCCCCACTCCCACTCCCTCACCCGCTGGCATGTGTCAACCACCCCTGCCCCTTCACCCAGGCTTTTACAGGTCAGTTGTACTACCCGAAAAGGCAGGATTATCAAACGCTACATGAGTTTTCCCAGAGCCTTTCTTGGCTCCCCGCTGGGCAAGTGCTGCCCCCAGAGGCTCAATGTATCCTGGCTCCTCATGGTCCTCATCCTCTTCTTGGATTATCTGTCAAAAAGGAGACACACTGGTAAATGAAAGCCCGGTAATACGTTGCACAGCAAGCACAGAGCATGCTTTTTGTTGTGTGTTTTTCTTTTTTATACAAATGAGAAGTGGATTTTGCCAGGCGGCAGCCTACGTATCAACCCATAGTCTCCATTTCTGCATTGAGTGACTTCCCACATGACTTGAGACAGACATAAACAGACTACTTGTATGGAAAGTACAGAATATATATAACAAACTTTTAAACTAGCAGTTGTTGGACTAGGTGCCTTGCCTTGCCTAAAACTTTATACATTTTACTAAAATGAATAAAGTAGAATTAGAAGAGAACAGTTTACAGACAAGCTGCCGGAGGCATGGTATCGACTACTGAGTGCCTGCACTTCTCCCTGCCTGTGAGCTCTCTTGCACAGCTGTGTGTTGGCTTGTGCAGCCTGGAGCCGTGATGGCACTCACAGTGAACCACATCTCACTTAATGATTAATAGGTCTGCCTGACTGCCTTTAACAAAATTCATCTCCACAATTGAATATAGCAAAACATATAATAGGCAACTCTTAAGGTGAAATAGGCTCAATCTTACCCCCTTCATCCCTCCCTTCCCCTCTTACTCACACTGAGGGAATCCCTCTATCCCTTTCTCCTTTTCTCCCGCTCTCTCACTGATCGGCACTCATATCCGCCGATCAGACTCGTGTGCATATAGCATGAGGAAACCCCGCTCAGCTGGGGTTTAACATTGAGCGTTCATTTGCTGTTGGAGTGTCCTTTTTCAATTTATATACTTTTTCTTTTCATCAGATATCGATGATTTATTTTTCTTTGAGAAACTAAAAAGGGATCCAGGACACTTCTAAATCGATTTATTTTATAGATAGAAACCTTTACCATACTTCACAATACTACTTTTTTACCTCCAAAAACTAGGTACGTAGCAAATAGCTAAACCTAATAATTCAATATTTCAAACGTTCTTTCACAGAGAAGCTGAGATTTGACAGTTTGTAGCGGTCGACAGTACTTGCGCGCTCTGCTTGCGGCCTACTTGTGTGCAACAAGCAAGTAGGCACTCGTCAGAGTGCAGTTCTAGTTGTATTATAAGTTTCCTACATTACATTACAACTGATTGTGACTGACTGACTGATTACAACTGTATCCATAGAAATGTAAAGAGAGTGGTTATTCAAAAAAACAGACCAATTAATTAATTGATTAATGT